>NC_135879.1:247880322-248444314 GCF_964194155.1 Cetorhinus maximus
AATTCAAAAGCAAAGGACTGAGGATGCTGGAAATCTGAAATAAAAACAGAAAATGTTGGAAATCCTCAACAGGTCTGGCATCATCTGTGGAAAAAAAACAGAGTTAACATTTCAGGTCGATGAGCTTTCAGTTGTAATGAACATTCATCAGGCTTACAAATTAACTCTGCTTTTCTCTCCACAATCACTGCTTGACTAACTGATTATTTTCTACAGATTTGCTGTGCACAGTCTCTGTATCTTCCTATTC
The DNA here is from genome assembly GCF_964194155.1 of Cetorhinus maximus. Classification (NCBI taxonomy): domain Eukaryota; kingdom Metazoa; phylum Chordata; class Chondrichthyes; order Lamniformes; family Cetorhinidae; genus Cetorhinus; species Cetorhinus maximus. Next base: position 247,880,573 of record NC_135879.1, read on the forward strand.
ATACATCTAAGAACCAAAGCCCCAGGCCAATCTGCTCGTGGCTCAGGTAGTAATGCAGAAGATAAAAGCAAAAAAACTGCGGATGCTGGAAATCCAAAACAAAAATAAAAATACCCGGAAAAACTCAGCAGGTCTGGCAGCATCGGCGGAGAGGAACAGTTAACGCTTCGAGTCCGTATGACTCTTCAACAGAACTCACTCTGTTCAAGAGTCATGCGGACTCGAAGCGTTGACTGTGTTCCTCTCCGCCGATGCTGCCAGACCTGCTGAGTTTTTCCAGGTATTTTTATTTTTGTTTTAGTAATGCAGAATCTTTGTGGTTCTGCTGTTCAATTTAGCCCCTCATACCTGCTTAGACAACACAGCCTTTTGTACTCATGCTCTTGGCTGCAGAGAACAGCATCTTTTTCCCTGACATTTTTTTTATTCATTCGCAGGATGTGGGCATCTCTGACTAGACCAGCATTTATTGCCCATCCCTAATTGCCCTTGAGAAGGTGGTGGTGAGCCACCTTTTTGAACCACTGCAGTCCATGTGGTGCCGGTCCATCCACAGCGCTGTCAGGGAGGGAAACCTTTCAATTCAACTGAGTTTGATGGTCATTTCAGAGTCAACCACATTGCTGTGGGTCTGGAGTCACATGTAGGCCAGCAGATCTTAGTGAACCAGATGGATTTTTACCAAAATTAGACTAGATTCTAATTCCAGATTTATTAATTGAATTTAAATTCCACAGTTGCCAGGGTGAGATTTGAACCCAGGTCCCCAGAGCAATAGCCTGGGCCTCTAGATTGCTAGTCCAGTGACATTACCATTCTGCCACCAATTTCTGTCCCCTACTGCAACTAAATTCCTTTTTAACACCTCCACCATGGTGCTGTGGTCAGTTTGCTCATCCACCCAGCAGTCCCTGATCCTGACCATAAAAACTGCAACAACATCAAACCTGTTGGACGACTGCAAGGGCTGGGGCTGTTCCAGTGCTACCTTACCTGCCTCACTCACAGTCACAGCCTTCAGGCCCTGACCACTGACCTACTCTGAAGTACCTAGCCTAAGGCGCGTGACCAACTCCTGAAACCAAATGTCCAGGCAACTTTCACCTTTGCTGATGTATCACAATGTCTGAGGCTCAGACTCTAGCTCACCAAGCCTGAACTGAAGCTCCTCAGGCTGCAGACGCTTACTGTAGATGTGCTGCTGTCTATATCGCTCCACCCTTCCCTGTGAAGCCACATGTCTAGGCCCCCCCACAGTCTGTAACAATCCTCCTCACTCTTCACTTTCCTGAGTTTTGTGTCAGCTGCAAACTTTGAAGATATATCCTGTGTATGTATGTTCATGTTATTAATACATGTCAAAAAGAGCAGCGGTCTCAATATCAACCTTTGGGGAATACCACTGTAAACCGCTTGAGCCTGGAAAGCAATCATTCACCACCAGTGCCAGTGGCAGTGAAGGTAACCACCGCTCACCATTTTTATGCCTTTCTGGAGTTCAGCTGGAGACCTGGATGGGAATAGCTCACTCAGCAGCACACTGCTGCATTAAGGCTGTTACTAAAGGCTTGTTTGATTGTGTGGTGAATTTCCCTGGAGATTTGGTGTCTCAGAGGCAGAGAGGCCTGGCCTTTTCCCACTTAACAGGCTTCCCTCAGGTGCAGGGTGTTATCGATGACACCCATCTTCCCATAAAGGCTCCAACTCAACACATGGGCACCTTTGTCAACTGGAAGTCCTTCCACTCACTCAATGTCCAAGTGTTTATGTGACCTCCACAAGGTCCCCCTTCATGTTTGTGCAGGGTTCCCTGGGACACCTTCATACTCCGGAGCTCCCAACTCCCTGAGTTATTTCAGCCACCATTGCAGATCCATGGTTGGCTTCCAGGAGACAAGGGCTACCCTTTGTGGACTTGGATAATGACCCTTTTCGGAGCCCAGAAACTGAGGCAGAGTGCAACTACAACAGCCACCATGTCATCACCAGGAGTATCATCGAGCAGGCCGTTGGCATTTTAAAAATGTGCTTCAGGTGCCTCGATCATTCAGGTGGAGCTCTGCAGTATGCCCCAGTAAGGGTATCAGGGATAGTAACGGTGTGCTATACACTGCACAACTAATTACAATGTGAAAAGTGTGACCATGCTGAACTGATTAGTGCTCTGGGCGAGACAGCGCCCTTCCCTTCACCCACTCCTACAAAGTGCCCCCTGTGTTTCCTTGGAGAAGGTGTTCCTTTGAGGGAGGCTGCTCACTTCTCTGTCTAAAGGGCACTGAGGAGCGTGGTGGCCGACATCATCGTGCAGGCAGCCACTGGCGACCTCCTTCAGGTTGTGGCCTCTGCATCTCCACATGGGCAGCCGTGGTCACATATGCAGCATGTGAGGATACTGCCAGAGGGACTGGGGAGGTGGAGGAAGATGATAATGTTGAGGAGCTCTCGATACCTTCACTCTCCTCAGTGACGAGCCCAGCCCTGGGTTGGTATCCACTCTGAGCGCTGCTGCATGTACCTCTCCGTGAGATTGGCCAATCCCTCATGGTGGCTGAGACTCTGGGACGCTGTGGAGCTTGTGACAATGATGGACTCCCCTATTTGCAGCCCAGAGCTTCCATTGCCACAGGAAATGGCTCAGCTGCTAATTATTAGGTTGCTGATAAGGACAATCTTATAGCACATAAAAATCTTTCATGTTGCCAATATGGTCAGTACCTCAGGGAAAAATATATATACTGCTTGGCCTTGCTTACCTCGTTAGTTGTAAACATCCTATCATCCCCTTGAAACCCAAACAACACCTTCACTTATCTCAAAATGCAAATTCCCTTCACCCCCTACATGCTGACCTCACCCTTGTTTATTGATTAGCATTTCAAATGCCTTTTACTCCTAACTTCTTTTGATAATTTCAAGCGTGCAGTCTGTATGACTCTAATTCAATTGAACCACACCAGCAGAACCATCTACACTCACACCCATAAACCCACCTTACAATAAACAACAATAATATCATGAAAACATATGTTAGTTTCATGACACCTCCATCCTTATGGAAAAATGAACCGTCATAATTTTAAAAGATGGCTTCATTCTCTCAACCCTGACAGCCCCAATACCGACATCACTTGCATCTGACACTCTCATGTCCTTCGAAACCTCTTGTTCTTTTTCACTGATTCAGTCAGCTACACTGCTAGAATTTGGTACAAACTTTCAGGAAAATCCACTCATACCCAGAAATCTCAAAACTTCTCGTTTTGTTGTAGGCATGAGGAAATTCATGATGGCTTTGACTTTAACATCGCTTGGAGCCACCTTACCATGTACAATGGAGTGGCCTAGATATGTAACTTGTGCTTTTGCAAACTCACCCCTGGCCAAATTCACCACCAAATTAGCTTCTTGCAGTCGATCAACCAGTTCTTTCAGTTGTTGTAAATGCTCCTCCCACGTTTAACTGAAAACTATCAAGTCGTCAACATAAACAGCACAATTGCTCAGCCCTGCAATTACTTTGTTTGTCAGTCTTTGAAATGTTGCTGGTGCAATTTTTAAACCAAATGGCATGACTTTAAACTGATATAGTCCATCTGGCATTACAAAAGCCCATATTCCCTTTGCTCTCTCTGATAACTGTACTTGCCAATATCCTCTCAGCAAGTCAATCTTTGTGATAAACTTTGATTATCCCACTTTCTCAATGCAAACTTCCAACCGTGGAATAGGATATGAATCCACTTTTGTCACTGCATTTACTATTCGATAATCCACACACAGTCTTTGTGTTCCATTTTGGATTTGGTACCATCACAATAGGTGAACTCCAGTCAATGCAACTAGACTCAATTCTGTCATTTTGAAGCATGAATTCGATTTCTCTCTGCACTTGTGATAATTTTGCTGGGTTTATTCTATAAAGATGTTGCCTTATCGAAACTGAATCACCCACATTTACATCATGTGTAGCTAAATTTGTCCTCTCCAGCTTATTCCCACACATAGATTTATGTGACTGCAAATAGCTTCTCCAAATCACTTTGACACTTCTCTGGAAGGAAACTCAATATTACATTTACATTTTTAAGTACCCCTTCATTATCCCATTTGATCAGAGGAAAATCAATTTCAGAAACTTTCATTTCTACCTTTTTCTCCTTATGTACCCCCACTAATATCTCCTTTTGGTCACCTTCCCTGTCAAAGTACTTTTTAAGCATGTTTACATGACACATCCTCTGCTTCTTTCTTCTATCTGGAGTATTTATTAAATAATTTACTTCACTCAATTTCTTTTCAATACTGTAAGGCCCACTAAACCTTGCCTTTAACGGTTCATCCAATACTGATAATAAAACTAACCATAGCAACAAAACTTCGAACCGTGGCTCTCTTATCTGCTTTCACTTTCATCACTTGCTGTGATATATTTAAATGTTCCCTAGCTAACTCAGCTGCTCTGTTCAATCTTTCCCTGAAGTTTGTCGCATTATCCAGGAGAGTAGTTTCTGAATTTTTGACCCATCAATTTCTCATGAACCAACTTCAGTGGCCCCCTTACCTCATGACCATTGACTAATTCAAAATGACTAAATCCTGTTGATTCATTTGGAGCATCCCTAATAGCAAATAACAAGAATGGAATTTCCCTATTCCAATCCTGTGTCTTGACTATATACTTGTTATTCATTCATGGGATGTGGCTAGGCCAGCATTAATTGCCCTCGTTCAGAGGGCATTTAAGAGTCAACCACATTGCTGTCTGGGTCTGGAGTCACATGTAGGCCAGACCAGGTAAGGACGGCAGATTTCCTTCCCTAAAGGACATCAGTGAACCAGATGGGTTTTTACAACAATTGACAATGGTTTTGTGGTTATCATTGGACTTTTAATTCCAGATTTTTATTGAATTGAAATTCTACCAGCTGCCATTGAACCCAGGTCCCTAGAGAATTACCCTGGGTCTCTGGATTATTAGTCCAGCAACAATACCACTACGCCATCGTCTCTCCTTAACATATGTCCTCATCATGATTTTTAAAGTTTGATGCCACCTTTGTAAAGCCCCTTGTGATTCAGGATGATAAGCTGTTGACTCAAACTGTTTTATTCTCAAACTGTTCATTACTTCCTTAAACAGCTGTGACATGAAATTTGAACCCTAATCTGATTGTATTTCTTTAGGTAAACCATCTCTGGTAAAGAATTTAGTCAACCCTTCCACAATTCTCTTTGCTGTAATATTTCGCAAAGGTGTTGCTTCAGGAAACCTGGTAGACACATCTATTATTGTCAGCAAGTACTGATTTCCACTTTTAGTCTTAGGGAGGGGTCCTACACAATCAATCATGACCCTGGTAAAAGGTTCCTCAAATGTTTGAATTGGAATTAAAGATGCTGGCTTAATCACTGCTTGTGGTTTCTCTATCACCTGACATGTGTGACATGTTCTATAGAATTTGACTACATCTCTATGCAATCCAGGCCAAGAGAAATGTTTTTGTATTTTTGCCCGTGTCTTCCAAATTCCTAAATCTCTCCCTGTTGGAATTTCTTGAGCTACTCTCTGAAACTCATTTCAGTATTCAGATGGTATAACAATCTGATGCACTTCCATCCATTTCTCATCTGCTGAAACTTCCTCATTAACACATTACCCTTAAGGTAATAACATTCTGGAATACATTCTGCCTCTGTGTCTGAGTAAACTGTCTGATATAACTGCTTTATTCGTGGATCCTTCTGCTGTAACTTTACCAATCTCCTTGAACGAAACACTTCAGCTTGATTCCCTTCCATTCTCTCTCCCTGAATGATCTTATCAAAGATAGTATCCGCTAATTGAATATCAGCATTGTTTCCCTGCCTTTTAAATTCCTCCTCCTCCTCCTGTTTCTGCAACACCTCTTTTGAATGCAACAGGCTGCTCAACTACAGTAGGCATCACCCACATCTGTGACCCAGCTATATCATTACCTAAAATAAATTGAACCCCTGAAATGGGCAGTTTTTCCACTACTCCAACATTCACCTCACCTGTTTTCCACTTACTCCTTAAATTTGCCTTCCACAATGGAATATGTTCAGCATCTCCAAGAACCCCACTTATTATAGCTTTTTCCTGCAATACTCCCTCTGAACAACAGATATCACTATCCCATAACATTAAGGATTGACTAGCCCCTGTGTCTCTTAAACGTTTAATATCTTTACTTGCTCCACCCTGTACACAAGGAAAGACTTCCCCTTCACATACAAAACCTTTAAACATTTCTGCAACTTGCCCCTCAGAATTCTGTTGGGTAAATTGTGAACACATTCCCACTTCTTTACCTATCACCGATTCTTCCTGCTTTACCTGTACACAAACAATTGTTTTTTTCCTGTGCCTGGACCTCAGAACCCCCATACTCTTATTGACAGAACTTTTCTGCATTACAATAATGGCAACAGATTTTCCCTGTAATTTCCAACACATTGACTTTGTCTGCCCAACCTTATTACAATGAAAATACCTCAATGTCGAGTGTCACTTCTACCCTCAGCACCTTCCTTTTTAGTCCGAGTTAAAACTTGCTGGGAATTTCCAACTGCTCCTTCTCTTCCCTGACTACCCACCTTCCTATCACCTTCCCACTTTCCATCCTTCTCTGATTTAAAAGGGTGATGATAAAAGGTTTAGATCCATTAACTAACTCATAATTCACAGCTCTCTCTGCTGCTTGTCTTACTGTTTTAACCCTGTGTTCCTCTACATGAGTTCTCACTACCAAAGGAATTGAATCTTTAAATTATTCCCAAAGAAACACTTCTCGAAGAGCTGCATAGGTTGTCTCTGTCTTTAATGCCCATATCTGGTCAAAATTACTTTGTTTTACTCTCTCAAACTCAATATAAGTTTGCCCAGGCTGTTTCCTTACATTCCTAACTGTCTGCCTGTATGCCTCAGGAAACAACTCATGTGCATTCAAAACAGTACTTTTTACTGCATCATAATCCATCAACACTTCTTCTGACAGTGAAGCATAAATCTCATGAGCCACTAACATAGACTTTAAAAGCAATATCCAGTTGTCTTGTGGCTATTTCATCTGTTTAGCTATCTTCTCAAATGAAATAAAGGATGTCTCTACCTCCCTGTCCTCAAACTTTGGAAGAGTTTGTATGAATTTAAACATCCCCTCGATGGGCTTTGGATTGGAAGTGATCATTTTATCCTCAAAACCTCCCCCAGCCTCTGAGATCTCTTTTTTAACTTTCAGCTTTTTAAGCTCTCCTTCTCCTTCTCTCTTTCCTCCCTTGTTCATTTCTTCAGTTCCGCTTTGCTTTCCTGTTTTCTTTCTCTCTCCTGCTTTTCTACCTGCTCCCTTTGAAATGCCCTTTCCCTTTCTTTTGTTTCCAATTCCCGTTTTTTTCAGTTCTTTTCCTCGTTCATGTTCAAGCTTCTTCATTTGTAACTGGAGTCTCACTACGCCCAGCTATGACACACCAGTTTCAGGTACCCCTTCCAATTACAAATGCTGTGCTATTACTTTAATTATATCTGCTTTCTTTGGCCCTACAGTTAATCTCAATTGTAGTTTACCTGCCAATTCTGTGAACTTACCCTCAGATAATTTTTGTAACCCAACCAGATTTATATCTTCTGCTCCCAGAAACATCTTAGCGATGGATGAAGCCCTTTTTGCAGTCTCACCTCTTTAAAACCCCTCACAGTTTTAGGTATGCCTGGTGCTGTTCCTGGCATGCCCTGCTGCTCTCTTCGTTAAACCAGGGTTGATCCCCTGGCTTGATGGTGATGGTAGAGTGGGGGATACGCCGGGCCATGAGGCTACAGATTGTGCTTGAGTACAAGTCCTGAGTTCAATGTACTTCTCGTACTCACAGCCTTAAGATTCATCAACTGCAAGCCAATCAAGGGATTTCAAAAATCCCACAAAGAGCCCCCAGTTTTGTTATAGCGTGGCAGGTGATGTGTGCCAGGTGCACTGGCTCCACAAGGGAAATTTCACCACGCTATCAATGGTTTTATAATTCTTACAAAAGATGTGTGCACTGAATTCGGAAGTAATGAGTCCAATAACACCTTTAGAGATTTGAAAAACTAAATTAAAACATTTACTAACAAAAGAAAAGATTTCAAGCATACACATAAGATTATAGTTGCTTAACACTATAACAAATCTGAAAATCCCTAATTAACTTGACTCCCAACTTCACACCCTCTTGAAGGCAACAGTCCAAAATAGATTTTAAATTTAGACAGGCAATCCAGCAAGGTTACCACAGCACCCACACAACAGTGGAATTCCAAAGGCTTTTTAACTCAACTTTACACGGCAGACTTCTGCGGAAGTGGCTCGAGGCCTCCTCCAAGTCTGTCACACGGTGTACCTTTCAGGATGTTACACAGCCACATCCCCACATAGTCTTCCAGCTCTCTTTATATATGTTTTCTCTCTCTTTAATCTGTAAATTCCATTGTTCCCTGTTTATTCATTAGCATTTTAAATGTATTTTACCCTAACTTCCTTTGATAATTTCAAGCTAGCAATTAATCTGACTCTAATTCAATTAAATCTCACAGACAGGACCATCTACACTCTCACACATAAACCTACCACAATAATATAATGAAAAAATATGTTACTTTCATGACACACACCTGGGCAATTTTCCACATAGCCGGGTAGATGTCAGTGTTATAGCTGTACTGGAACAGCTTGGCTAAGGGCACGGCAAGTTCTGGAGCACAAGTCTTCAGTACTATTGTCGGAATATTGTTAGGACCCATGGCCTTTGCAGTATCCAGTGCCTTCAGCATTTTCTTGATATCACGTGGAGTGAATTGAATTGTCTGAAGACCGGCATCTGTGATGCTGGGGACATCCAGAGGAGGCCAAGATGGATCATCCACTCGGCACTTCTGGCTGAAGTTTCTTACAAATGGTGCAGCCTTATCTTTTCGCTGATGTGCTGGGCTCCCCCATTATTGAGGATGGGGATATTTGTGGAGCCTCCTCCTCCAGTGAGTTGTTTAATTGTCCACCACCATTCACCACTGGGTGTGGCAGGACTGCAGAGATCTGATCTATTGGTTGTGGGATCGCTTAATTCTGTCTATCACTTGCTGCTTATGCTGTTTGGCACACAAGTAGTCCTGTGTTATAACTTCACCAGGTTGACATCTCACTTTTAGGAATGCCTGGTGCTGCTCCTGGCATGCCCTCCTGCACTCTTCATTGAACCAGGGTTGATCCTCTGGCTTGATGGTAATGGTAGAGTAGACCATAAGACATAGGAGCAGAAATTAGGCCATTCGGCCCATCGAATCTGCTCCACTATTCAATCATGGCTGATAAGTTTCTCAACCCCATTCTCTCGCTTTCTCCCCATAACCTTTGACCCCATTACCAATCAAGAACCTATCTATCTCCAGCTTAAATACAGTCAAAGACCTGGCCTCCACAGCCTTCTGTGGCAATGAATTCCATAGATTCACCACTCTCTGGCTAAAGAAGTTTCTCCTCATCTCTGTTCTAAAAGGTCTTCCCTTTACTCTGAGGCTGTGCCCTCGGGTCCTAGTCTCTCCTACTAATGGAAACATCTTCCCCACGTCCACTCTATCCAGGCCTTTTAGTATTCTGTAAGTTTCAATCAGATCCCCCCTCATCCTTCTAAACTCCATCGAGTATAGACCCAGAGTCCTCAAACGTTCCTCATATGTTAAGCCTTTCATTCCAGGGATCGTTCTCGTGAACCTCCTCTGGACCCTCTCCAGGGCCAGAACATCCTTCCAGAGATACGGGGCCCAAAATTGCTCACAATATTCTAAATGTGGTCTGACCAGAGCCTTATAAAGCCTCAGCAGCACATCCCTGCTTTTATATTCTAGTCCTCTCGAAATAAATGCCATCATTGCATTTGCCTTCCTAACTACCGACTCAACCTGCAAGTTAACCTTAAGAGAATCCTGGACTAGGACTCACTAGTCCCTTTCCATTCCAGGTTTCTGAATTCTCTCCCCATTTAGAAAATAGTCAATGCCTCTATTCTTCCTACCAAAGTGCATGACCTCACACTTCCCCACGTTGTATTCCATCTGCCACTTCTTTGCCCATTCTCCTAACCTGTCCAAATCCTTCTGCAACCTCCCCGCCTCCTCAATACTACCTGCCCCTCCACCTATCTTTGTATCATCTGTAAACTTAGCCAGGATGCCCTCAGTTCCTTCATCTAGATCATTAATGTATAAAGTGAAAAGTTGTGGTCCCAACACTGACCCCTACGGAACTCCACTAGTCACCGGCCACCATCCTGAGAAGGACTCCCTTATCCCCACTCTCTGCCTCCTGCCAGACAGCCAATCTTCTATCCATGCTAGTACCTTGCCTCTAACACCATGGGCTCTTATCTTACTGAGCAGCCTCCTGTGCAGCACCTTGTCAAAGGCCTTCTGGAAGTCCAAGTAGATAACATCAATTGGCCCTCCTTTGTCTAACCTACTCGTTACCTCCTCAAAGAATTCTAACAGATTTGTCAGGCATGACCTCCCCTTGATGAAACCATGCTGACTTTGCCCTATTTTACCATGCACTTCCAAGTATTCTGAAATCTCATCCTCAATAATGGACTCTAAAATCTTACCAACGACCGAGGTCAGGCTAATCGACCTGTAATATCCTGTCTTTTGCCTCACTCCCTTCTTAAACAGGGGGGTTACATTAGCGATTTTCCAGTCCTCTGGGACCCTCCCTGACTCCAGTGATTCCTGAAGGATCACCACTAATGCCTCCACTATCTCTTCAGCTATCTCCTTCAGAACTCTGGGGTGTAATCCATCTGGTCCAGGTGATTTATCCACCTTCAGACCTTTCAGTTTTCCTAGCACCTTCTCCTTGGTAATGGCCACCATACTCACCTCTGCCCCCCGGCTCTCTTGAACTTTGGGGATGTTACTCGTGTCTTCCACCGTGAAGGCTAACGCAAACTACCTATTCAGTTCCTCCGCCATTTCTTTGTTCCCCACTACTACTTCTCCAGCGTCATTTTGCAGCGGCCCAATGTCCACTTTTGCCTCTCTCTTACCCTTTATATATCTAAAAAACTCTTGCAATCTTCTTTTATATTACTGGCTAGTTTACCCTCATATTTAACCTTCTCACTCCTTATTTCTTTTTTAGTTGTCCTCTGTTGGTCTTTGTAGGCTTCCCAATCCCCTGGTTTCCCACTGCTCTTCGCCACATTGTATGCTTTCTCTTTAGCTTTTATGCTGTCCCTGACTTCCCTTGGGGGATATGCCGGGCCATGAGGTTACAGACTGTGTTCGAGTACAATTCTGCTGCTGCTGATGGCCCACAGCGCCTCATGGATGCTCAGTCTTGAGTTTCTGGATATATTGGGAATCTATCCCATTTAGCACGGTGGTAGTCATTGGTGACAGTCCCTCGGAATTGAGGATGACTTACGTCAGACTTGGTGAGGCTCCAGATGACTGAGGAACCCAATCCTGGATCCACATGTCCTTCTGAAGTGGGGGGGCGCGGTGTTGCGCAGGGGAGTGGAAACTGCAGCCCCGGATTGGCTTCCTTCTCCTTCCTCTGCTGCCACCGCTCTGCCTCATGGCCAAGTCGCTGAGCCTTGAGGTGGCTTTGCTCTTTGATGAACCAGGTGGTCCCACACTGAGCGATCGGCAGCATTGTCCTCCCAGTCAGTGGTGTTAATGCCTCCCTGCTTTAGGGCAACCTTGAGCGCATCCTTACACCTTTTGCTTTGGCCATGTTTTGAGCGTTGGCCGGGGAGAGCCGTGAGATGAGAACCTGCCGAGGGAGGCGGTTTTCGGGCGTCCGGACACAATGGCCTGTCTGTCGGAGTTGGTTCTGCAGGAGCAGAGCTTCAATGCCGGTAGACACAGCTTGATGAGGACGCTTGTGTTAGTCCAGTGGTCCTCACATTTGATCCCCAGGATTTGACGCAAGTTCTGCTGATGGAAGCTCTCCAGGATCTTAGTGTGGCGTCGGTAGATAATCCATGTTTCGCTTCAGTAGAGGAGGGTGGTCAACACATCGGCCTTAAAACCAGAACCTTTATTGACTCGTAAAGGTCCCTGTTGTCAAAGACACATTGGTGCAGATTGAAGGAGGCAGCCCTGGCAATTGACTCATTGTTGGATTTGCACATTGATGCTTGTCCCTGAGGAGAGGTGGTTGCTGAGGTAAGGGAAGTGCTGTCCTATCTACATGGATGTTGTGGGCGATGCTCAACTGGCCCGGGGAAGGTTGGTGAAGGACCTTTGTCCTTGGTGATGTTTAAGGACAAGCCAAGCATCATGTACGAGGTGTTGAAGAGGTCAAGCGTCCTTTGCCTGTCCTGTCCGGAGTGAGCCATCACGCAGCGGTCACCCGCAAACTGAAGGGTGTGGATTTCCATGGTGGGGAGATTTGTCTTTGCCTGGGAGTGACCAAGGTTGAAGAGCTTCCTGCCCAGACGATACTGAACGCTGACACCAGGTGGGAGGTGGACAATGACGGTCAGGTAAATGGTGAACAAGCTGGGGGCGATCACACAAAACTGTTTGACCCCGGTCCGTATGTGGAAGGTGTCAGTTTCAGACCCTGCACTCAGGATGGTGGCGGCCAGCTTGTCATGCAGGAGTCTCAGGACAGTGACACTGGGCAACCAAAGCGTTGGAGGGCAACACACAGAGCAAAGCTGACGTTTCGAGTCCTCATGACCCTTCAACAGAACTGTTAGTGCAGTAAGTTCAGAGAGAGACAAGTTAGAATGGGTGAGAGGAGCAGAGAAATTGAGACGGCTAATGTCACACCGACAGTTCTCAATGAAAAGATCAAGAGAAGGTAAGAATCCAGAGGGAGGGGTCCAGGTGGAAGGAGAATATTGGAGGTGGGTAAAAGGATCCGTTGAACGGGGAGAGGACTCCTGCCCAAAGAAGTGAGCACGGAGACGAAGACGGCGGAAGAAGAGTTCAGCATCGTGCCGAGCCCGGAATTCATTGAGATGAGTTCTGTTGAAGGGTCATGAGGACTCGAAACGTCAAGTGTGCTCTTCTCCGCCGATGCTGCCAGACCTGCTGAGTTTTTCCAGGTATCTCTGTTTTTGTTTTGGATTTCCAGCATCCGCAGTTTTTTGTTTTTATACCAGTGTTTGTTCAGTTAGTCAGTCTCTCTGTATTGTCTCAAGCACCAACTAATGAGTTAATATCAAGGGTGCAGCTCACACTTGCCAGACAAAGCGAACCGGATAACCTAAAACATAAAGTACTCCCAGCTTCAGACAGTTTGTATCCTACACGGACAGACCCGCTCTGCGCTATATCCTGGTTTGACATTCCCAGCTTCAGACAGTGTGTATCCTACACGGACAGATCCGCTCTGCGCTATACCCTGGTTTGACATTCCCAGCTTCAGACAGTGTGTATCCTACACAGACAGACCCGCTCTGGGCTATATTCTGGTTTGACATTCCCAGGTTCAGACAATGTGTATCCTACACGGACAGACCCGCTCTGGGCTATATTCTGGTTTGTCATTCCCAGGTTCAGACAGTTTGTATCTTACATAGACAGGCCAGCTCTGGGCTATATTCTGGTTTGTCATTCCCAGGTTCAGACAGTTTGTATCTTACGTAGACAGGCCAGCTCTGGGCTATATTCTGGTTTGACACTCCCAGGTTCAGACAGTGTGTATTCAGACCAGTGCTGACTGACTCTGCTGTTCACTGTAATTCTGTTGAAACTTGCTCCTTTCTGGTTTTTCTACAGTCTCCTTTTGCCAAGAGGGTTCCAGGTATCGCACTATGATTCAAATGGGACTCTGGTGACAAAGAACGACACTGAACTGGTGAGAAACCTCTTGCAAACAGAGACTGGACTGAAATCCATTGATTTTTAAATGCAATGATTGTGCATATATTTTCATCTTTCATTTTCTCTCCATCCCTCTGGTTCTGTAGAGCCCCACAGCTATCAGGGTCAGTCCTGTACATCTCCCAAGTCACCATCTCCATCTTCAGATATGAGCCGAGGCTCTGAATTTTTAATTATTATTTGTTCATGGGATGTGGGCGTTGCTGGCTAGGCCAGCATTTATTGCCCTCCCTAGTTGCCCTTGTTCAGAGGGCATTTAAGAGTCAACCACATTGCTGTGGGTCTGGAGTCACATGTAGGCCAGACCAGGTAAGGACAGCAGATTTCCTTCTCCAAAGGGCATTTGTGACAACGATTGGTAATGGTTTTGTGGTCATCAGACTATCAATTTGAAATTTTTATTGAATTCAAATTTCACCATCTGCTAGGGTGAGATTCAAACTGGGTCCCCTGAGTCTCTGGAATAACAGTCCAGTGACCATAGCACTACCTCACCACCGCCCCATGCTGTCCATCAATGAGGGCATTGCAACCAAACCTGATCCTATTCTCAACGGCTAAGAATGCACTTATGTTTTAATATTAAAAAAATACTGCAATCCTTTCTGTGAAGGTATTAATAATGAGTTCAAACATGTAGTCAAACACCTAGAAGTTTATTAAAGATGCGACAGGCCAGGAAGATTGTGTAAGATTCAGTTCTGAAAGAATGTCAGTTCCACACTCCTGATCTCTGCCTTTCATCTTCCTGCTTCTTATTACAAGGGAGTTATTAATAAGCTCAGCTGAAAGGCTGACCTCATCTCCTCCATGACCTTCACTCTTAAATCAGGTATTATTAGCTCAGCATTTGAAAAACTCCTAAAGAGTCCACAGTGGGAGTTTGTTAGGACACAGCAGCAAGTGCCTTATCTCTTGTACAAAAAAGAATAGAGATATCAATGTATTTCTGAGCCGATCTGAGATATTAAGCTTTTCCCAATTAGTTGATATGACAGTTACTGCCTGATAGATGTGTTCCCATTTGTCAAGGTACCATTACCTACAGACAGTGCAGGTTTCTGAACTTAAGATTTTAGTGACAGAGCTAAAAGTGAAAGCAGGATTCATAATTCATTGTCATAAAAAGGATTTTAAAAATATTTCTCACTCTTAATATCCAACAAGATTAACAGATTCCAGCAGGAGTCACTGGCTGGCAATCCAGCTGTTTGAATCTTCCCTAACCCAGGATCATTCACCGAGGATGTTCTACTTTAGGTGGTGTTTTTATATTTTGATAGGCACCAAAATTGTGACTGGAAGCACCATGTGTGTTGCTGTGGTACAGTCAGCTGTCTGAGACCTATTCCAAACACGCTGCCTGCTGCGAGTTTGTACACTCCGAGCTCGATGCCTGTTGTGAGTGTGTACACTCCGAGCTCAATGCCTGTTGCAAGTGTGTACACTCCGAGCTCGATGCGTGTTGCGAGTGTGTATACTCCGACCTCGATGCCTGTTGCGAGTGTGTACACTCCGACCTCGATGCCTGCTGCGAGTGTGTACTCTCCGAGCTCAATGCCTGTTGCGAGTGTGTACACTCCGAGCTCAATGCCTGTTGCGAGTGTGTACACTCCGAGCTCAATGCCTGTTGCGAGTGTGTACACTCCGACCTCGATGCCTGTTGCGAGTGTGTACACTCCGACCTCGATGCCTGTTGCGAGTGTGTACACTCCGAGCTCGATGCCTGTTGCGAGTGTGTACACTCCGAGCTTGATGCCTGTTGCGAGTGTGTACACTCCGAGCTCAATGCCCGCTGTGAGTGTGTACACTCCGAGCTCAATGCCCGCTGTGAGTGTGTACACTCCGAGCTCAATGCCCGCTGTGAGTGTGTACACTCCGAGCTCGATGCCTGTTGCGAGTGTGTTCACTCCGAGCTCGATGCCTGTTGCGAGTGTGTACACTCCGAGCTCGATGCCCGCTGCGAGTGTGTACACTCCGAGCTCGATGCCCGCTGTGAGTGTGTACACTCCGAGCTCGATGCCTGTTGCGAGTGTGTACACTCCGAGCTCGATGCCTGTTGCGAGTGTGTACACTCCTAGCTCGATGCCTGTTGCGAGTGTGTTCACTCCGAGCTCGATGCCTGCTGCGAGTGTGTACACTCCGAGCTCGATGCCTGTTGCGAGTGTGTACACTCCTAGCTCGATGCCTGTTGCGAGTGTGTTCACTCCGAGCTCGATGCCTGCTGCGAGTGTGTACACTCCGAGCTCGATGCCTGTTGCGAGTGTGTACACTCCGAGCTCGATGCCTGTTGCGAGTGTGTACATTCCGAGCTCGATGCCTGTTGCGAGCGTGTACACTCCGATCTCGACGCCTGTTGCGAGTGTGTACACTCCGATCTCGATGCCTGTTGCGAGTGTGTACACTCCGAGCTCGATGCCTGTTGCGAGTGTGTACACTCCGAGCTCGATGCCTGTTGCGAGTGTGTACACTCCGATCTCGATGCCTGTTGCGAGTGTGTACACTCCGATCTCGATGCCTGTTGCGAGTGTGTACACTCCGAGCTCGATGCCTGTTGCGAGTGTGTACACTCCGAGCTCGATGCCTGTTGCGAGTGTGTACACTCCGAGCTCGATGCCTGTTGCGAGTGTGTACACTCTGACCTCGATGCCGAACTCAGTTACTGATTTTCTTGTAGCCCTGCATCAAGTTCCTTCCGGCTATGCTGCTGGCATTAACCACGATGGCTGTGTCTGTCTGAAAGTCCTCTCACAGGTAGAGGACGTCTCTCTTCCTCTCCACCCCCTGCATCAGACAGCCTGGAAGCTTGTTTTTTACAATCTTGTGACATTCATGTTCCTCTCCCAAGTCAAACTCACTAATGGAACGTTTTGTTTTAGTTTTGGATTTGCAGCATCCGCAGTTCTTTGCTTTTATCACTGATGGAATGACTGATTCCAGCAGCGGCACCAGACAAAATAAACCTCCTCTTTAAGAGAGACATGCTGGCTTCAGTAACACAGGCTAGCTTTAACTTGTGCTAACTTCTCACAACCTTGCAGATTTTGCTCAGGCATGTCATCACTCAGTGCTGTGCTTAGTGCTGCCTGCACTTAGAAACCATTCAACCGAACCAGTAACACCAACATTCAACTGAACCAGTATCACCAGTTCAGCCTGTATTGGGAGCATTGCTCATCCTGAGGGCCCTGTTCATTTTGGAGCTTTATCCAATTTCACCATCCATGATCACGTGGATACAAACCAAGAGCTTTAGCAGCAACTAACACACTGAGCACCCAAACTAACACACTGAGCACCCAAACTAACACACTGAGCACCCAAACTAACACACTGAGCACCCAAACTAACACACTGAGCACCCAAACTAACACACTGAGCACCCAAACTAACACGCTGAGCACCCAAACTAATACACTGAGCACCCAAACTAACACACTGAGCACCCAAACTAACACACTGAGCACCCAAACTAACACACTGAGCACCCAAACTAACACACTGAGCACCCAAACTAATACACTGAGCACCCAAACTAATACACTGAGCACCCAAACTAATACACTGAGCACCCAAACTAACACACTGAGCACCCAAACTAACACACTGAGCACCCAAACTAATACACTGAGCACCCAAACTAACACACTGAGCACCCAAACTAATACACTGAGCACCCAAACTAATACACTGAGCACCCAAACTAACACACTGAGCACCCAAACTAACACACTGAGCACCCAAACTAATACACTGAGCACCCAAACTAATACACTGAGCACCCAAACTAACCCACTGAGCACCCAAACTAACACACTGAGCACCCAAACTAATACACTGAGCACCCAAACTAACACACTGAGCACCCAAACTAACACACTGAGCACCCAAACTAATACACTGAGCACCCAAACTAACACACTGACCACCCAAACTAATACACTGAGCACCCAAACTAACACACTGACCACCCAAACTAATACACTGAGCACCCAAACTAATACACTGAGCACCCAAACTAATACACTGAGCACCCAAACTAACACACTGAGCACCCAAACTAATACACTGAGCACCCAAACTAATACACTGAGCACCCAAACTAACACACTGAGCACCCAAACTAACACACTGAGCACCCAAACTAACACACTGAGCACCCAAACTAACACACTGAGCACCCAAACTAATACACTGAGCACCCAAACTAATACACTGAGCACCCAAACTAACACACTGAGCACCCAAACTAATACACTGAGCACCCAAACTAACACACTGAGCACCCAAACTAATACACTGAGCACCCAAACTAATACACTGAGCACCCAAACTAACACACTGAGCACCCAAACTAACACACTGAGCACCCAAACTAATACACTGAGCACCCAAACTAATACACTGAGCACCCAAACTAACACACTGAGCACCCAAACTAACACACTGAGCACCCAAACTAACACACTGAGCACCCAAACTAACACACTGAGCACCCAAACTAATACACTGAGCACCCAAACTAACACACTGAGCACCCAAACTAACACACTGAGCACCCAAACTAACACACTGAGCACCCAAACTAACCCACTGAGCACCCAAACTAACACACTGAGCACCCAAACTAATACACTGAGCACCCAAACTAATACACTGAGCACCCAAACTAATACACTGAGCACCCAAACTAATACACTGAGCACCCAAACTAACACACTGAGCACCCAAACTAATACACTGAGCACCCAAACTAACACACTGAGCACCCAAACTAACACACTGAGCACCCAAACTAACACACTGAGCACCCAAACTAATACACTGAGCACCCAAACTAACCCACTGAGCACGCAAACTAATACACTGAGCACCCAAACTAATACACTGACCACCCAAACTAACCCACTGAGCACCCAATCTAACCCACTGAGCACCCAAACTAACACACTGAGCACCCAAACTAATACACTGAGCACCCAAACTAACACACTGAGCACCCAAACTAACACACTGAGCACCCAAACTAACACGCTGAGCACCCAAACTAACACGCTGAGCACCCAAACTAACACACTGAGCACCCAAACTAACACACTGAGCACCCAAACTAACCCACTGAGCACCCAAACTAATACACTCAGCACCCAAACTAACACACTGAGCACCCAAACTAACACACTGAGCACCCAAACTAACACACTGAGCACCCAAACTAATACACTGAGCACCCAAACTAACACACTGAGCACCCAAACTAACACACTGAGCACCCAAACTAACACACTGAGCACCCAAACTAACACACTGAGCACCCAAACTAACACACTGAGCACCCAAACTAACACACTGAGCACCCAAACTAACACACTGAGCACCCAAACTAACACACTGAGCACCCAAACTAACACACTGAGCACACAAACTAAAACACTGAGCACCCAAACTAACACACTGAGCACCCAAACTAACACACTGAGCACCCAAACTAACACACTGAGCACCCAAACTAACACACTGAGCACCCAAACTAATACACTGAGCACCCAAACTAACACACTGAGCACCCAAACTAATACACTGAGCACCCAAACTAATACACTGAGCACCCAAACTAATACACTGAGCACCCAAACTAATACACTGAGCACCCAAACTAATACACTGAGCACCCAAACTAATACACTGAGCACCCAAACTAAACAGCGATGCATTTGGTGGTTTGTTCTACTTCTTACAGGCACACAGTGTTTCTTGCTGTATCTTTATGTATTCTGCCACATGCATCTTAAACAGAAGAGTTTACAGGGAACCCATAGGTACCTTCCTGTCAGCTTCTTGAAGCTATACCATTTAGGAGTAACTGCACAGCTAAGGCTATTAGTGAATCTATTTGCATTATTTATGGTTATCACTTGAACACACTCCTCCCGCTGCCAGTTGTACAGGATCAGAGGATGCTTGCTAGATCAGTATGTTCACTCAATAACAGTGAGGTTCCACTGCATTGAAATATCATGAGTCCCTGTCTCACTCCAGAGTCTTGGGTAATCTAGGATAATGCTTCCATGCAGTTGTGACAGAGTGCTGAACTGTCAGAGATGCTGTTTTTCATATGAGGCATTAAACTGAGTCAGCTCTCTTCCGTGCATGTAAAAGATCCGATGAAGAGCAGACAAGTTCCACCTTGTGCCCTGGTCAATCCCTCAGTGAACAGGTGAAAACCTGATTGGGTGGGATTTAGGGTGTTAAAGTTAAGCAAAGGAAATCAGCAAATTGGCTGAGGTGGATTGGGGAAAATACATTAAAAGGTATAACTGTACAGAGGCAGTAGGCAGTCTTCAAAGAACTATTACATAGTTCACAGAAATTATACATTCCTTTAAGACACAAAAACCTGAAAAGAAAAGTCAGTCAATCGTGGCTGACAAAGGAAGTTAAGGATTGCATGACATTAAAAGAAAAGGATTATAAAGTTGCCATAAGAAGAAGTAAACCTGAGGATTGGGGGGTTTTTAGAATACAGCAAAGGAGGACCAAAAAACTGATAAAGAAAGGGAGAATAGAATATGAATGTAAATTAGCACAAAACATGAAACTGGACTGTAGAAGCTTCTACAGGTATGTAAAAAGGAAGGGTTTGACTCAGACAAATGTGTGTCCATTACAGGCAGGGACAGAATTGATAGTGGGGAATAGAGAAATGGCAGAGAAGCTGAATGATTACTTTGTGTCTGTCTTCACTGAGGGAGATACAGGTAATCTCCCAGAATTAGAGATCCAAGGGACTAGGGAGAATGAGGAGATTAGTATTCGTAAGAAGACTGTATTGGAGAAATTAATGGGACTGAAGGTTGAGAAGTCCCCAGGACCTGATATTCTGCATCCCAGAGAGTTGAAAGAGGTTTCTATAGAGATAGTGGATGCATTCGTGATCATTTTCCAAAATTCTGTAGATTTTGGAATGGTTCCTGAGGATTGGAAGGTAACAAATGTAACCCCGCTATTTAAGAAGGGAGGGAAGAGAAAACAGGGAACTACAAACCTGTTAGTCTTAAATCAGCAGGAGGGAAATGCTAGAATCTATGATAAAGGATGTGATAAATGGATACTTGGATAATCATGATCTGATTGGGCAGAGTTGTGAATGTTTGATGAATCTGCAGGAGTTTTTTGAGGATGTTACTAACAGAATTGATAGAGGGGAGCCAGTTGACATAGTATACTTGGATTTTCACCAAAATAAAAACACATGCGACAGCTCTCTCAACTTTGGTACAAGCCCCCAGATGTTAGTAAGGAGGACTTTGCAGGGTTGCTGTTGTCATTTCCAGTGTCTAGGTCGATGACGGGCGGCCTATCTGGTTTCTTCTTTAAAGGTACAGTTGCTGCTGAATGAAACTGTTATCATTCCCTTACTGAGGTCTATAAGACCATAAGACATAGGAGCAGAAATTAGGCCATTCGGCCCATAGAGTCTGCTCCGCCATTCAATCATAGCTGATAAGTTTCTCAACCCCATTCTCCCGCCTTCTCCCCGTAACCTTTGATACCCTCAAGAACCTATCTATCTCAGTCGTAAATACACTCAATGACCTGGCCTCCACAGCCTCCTGTGGCAATGAATTCCATAGATTCACCACTCTCTGGCTAAAGAAGTTTCTCCTCATCTCTGTTCTAAAAGATCTTCCCTTTACTCTGAGGCTGTGCCCTCGGGTCCTAGTCTCTCCTACTAATGGAAACATCTTCCCCACATCCACTCTATCCAGGCCTTTCAGTATTCTGTAAGTTTCAATCAGATCCCCCCTCATCCTTCTAAACTCCATCGAGTATAGACCCAGAGTCCTCAAACGTTCCTCATATGTTAAGCCTTTCATTCCAGGGATCGTTCTCGTGAACCTCCTCTGGACCCTCTCCAGGGCCAGAACATCCTTCCAGAGATACGGGGCCCAAAATTGCTCACAATATTCTAAATGTGGTCTGGCCAGAGTAGTATAAAGCCTCAGCAGCACATCCCTGCTTTTATATTCTAGTCCTCTTGAAATAAATGCCATGCATTTGCCTTCCTAACTACTGACTCAACTTACAAGTTAACCTTCAGAGAATCCTGGACTAGGATTCCCAAGTCCCTTTGCACTCCAGATTTCTGAACTCTCTCCCCATTTAGAAAATAGTCAATGCCTCTATTCTTCCTACCAACGTGCATGACCTCACATTTCCCCACGTTGTATTCCATCTGCCACTTCTTTGCCCATTCTCCTAACCTGTCCAAAACCTTCTGCAGCCTCCCCACCTCCTCAATACTACCTGTCCCTCCACCTATCTTTGTCTCATCCGCAAACTTAGCCAGGATGCCCTCAGTTCCTTCATCTAGATCATTAATGTATAAAGTGAAAAGTTGTGGCCCCAACACTGACCCCTGCGGAACTCCACTAGTCACCGGCCGCCATCCTGAGAAGGACCCCCTTATCCCCACTCTTTGCCTCCTGCTGACAGCCAATCTTCTATCCATGTTAGTACCTTGCCTCTAACACCATGGGCTCTTATCTTACTGAGCAGCCTCCTGTGCGGCACCTTGTCAAAGGCCTTCTGGAAGTCCAAGTAGATAACATCCATTGGCTCTCCTTTGTCTAACCTACTCATTACCTCCTCAAAGAATTCTAACAGATTTGTCAGGCATGACCTCCCCTTGATGAAACCATGCTGACTTTGCCCTATGTTAGCATGCATTTCCAAGTATTCTGAAATCTCATCCTTAATAATGGACTCTAAAATCTTACCAACGACCGAGGTCAGGCTAATTTCCCGTCTTTTGCCTCACTCCCTTCTTAAACAGGGGGGTTACATTAGCGATTTTCCAGTCCTCTGGGACCCTCCCTGACTCCAGTGATTCTTGAAAGATCACCACTAACGCATCCACTATCTCTTCAGCTATCTCCTTCAGAACTCTGGGGTGTAATCCATCTGGTCCAGGTGATTTATCCACCTTCAGACCTTTCAGTTTTCCTAGCACCTTCTCCTTGGTAATGGCCACCATACTCACCTCTGCCCCCCGACTCTCTTGAACTTTGGGGATGTTACTCGTGTCTTCCACCGTGAAGGCTAACGCAAACTACCTATTCAGTTCCTCCGCCATTTCTTTGTTCCCCACTACTACTTCTCCAGCGTCATTTTGCAGCGGCCCAATGTCCACTTTTGCCTCTCTCTTACCCTTTGTATATCTAAAAAAACTCTTGCAATCTTCTTTTATATTACTGGCTAGTTTACCCTCATATTTAATCTTCTCCCTCCTTATTTCTTCTTTAATTGTCCTCTGTTGGTCTTTGTAGGCTTCCCAATCCCCTGGTTTCCCACTGCTCTTCACCGCATTGTATGCTTTCTCTTTAGCTTTTATGCTGTCCCTGACTTCCCTTGTCAGCCATGGTTGCCTCGTCCTCCCTTTAGTATGCTTCTTCTTCCTGGGGATGAATTTTTGCTGTGTCTCCGTAATTACTCCCAGAAACTCCTGCCATTGCTGTTCCACTGTCTTTCTTGCTAGGCTCATCTCCCAGTCAATTCTGGCCAGCTCCTCCCTCATGCCTCTGTAGTTGCCTTTATTCAACTGTAATACCGTTACATCTGATTCCAGCTTTTTCCTCTCAAATTGCAGGGTAAATTCTATCATATTATGGTCACTTCCTCCTAAGGGTTCCTTCACCTTAAGCTCCCTTATCAAATCTGCCTCATTACACATCACTAAATCTAGAATTGCCTGTTCCCTAGTGGGCTCCATCACAAGCTGCTCCAAAAAGCCATCTCGTAGACATTCCACAAATTCCTTCTCTTGGGATCCACTACCAACCTGATTTTCCCAGTCTACCTGCATATTGAAATCCCCCATGATCACTGTAACCTTGCCTTTCTTACACACCTTTTCTATCTCCTGGTATATCTTGTGCCCCACATCCTGACTACTGTTCGGAGGCCTGTACATAACTCCCATTATGGTTTTTTTACCTTTGCGGTTCCTCAACTCTACCCACACAGATTCTACATCATCTGACCCTACGCCATTTCTTGCTATCGATTTAATTTCATTTCTTACTAACAAAGCAACCCCACCCCCTCTGCCATCCTGCCTATCTTTTCGATAGGATGTATATCCTTGGATATTTAGCTCCCATTCCTGATCCCCTTGCAGCCATGTCTCCGTGATGCCCACCACATCATACCTGCCAATTTCAATCTGCACCACAAGATCATTTGCCTTATTTCGTATACTGCGTGCATTCAGATACAACACCTTCAGTCCTGTATTTCCCATCCCCTTTCTCATTGTCGTCCCTTTATCTGATGTGCTTGAAGTTAGATTCCTAGCCCTTTCCAAACACTCTGTCCTATTTTGTGTTCTGGAGACTTTAATAGCCTCTCCTGGGCTCTCCTTTCTTTTCAGTTTTTTCATAATTTTCCATGAAGTTGAATCCACCCCCCCACATGCTAACCTGCTGCTTTGTTTCCCATTAGTCATACTTCTTGGAGTTTTACCCTTCCCTCCACCCCCCAGACTTTCTAGTTTAAAGTCCTGTTGACCACCCTATTTACCCTTTTCGCTAGAACATTGGTCCCAGATCGGTTCAGGTGGAGTCCGTCCCAACGGTACAGATCCCTCCTGTTCCAATACTGATGCCAGTGCCCCACGAAATTGAACCCCTCTTTCCCGCCCCACTCCCTGATGAGAGGTTTTGTGGAATTCAGTGAAATCCAAAACCAGACCTGGCAGGAACAAACCAAAGTAGTGGTCAGAAAAATAGGGAAGGGAAGGAGCGGTGTCGAGCCTGATAATAAGCAACCTCCTTTATCATGACTTGTTCTTGCTCCAGCACTAACAGCCCTATATGTATAGTTTGCTGCTGTGCATCAGAGATTAACATTTCCAATGTCACATCATATGACAGGGAATGCTGACTTAGCCTTTATAAAATGACTGGTCCCACAAGAGATACAGAATGTGGTTCTGGGGAGAGGGGCCAATATTACTTTTCATAAATATTCACTGCTCTCCCTCTGCCTGACTTATATCCTCCCTTTGACTCTCTCCCAGTGTCAGGTAATCTTCACAACCTCTGCTTCCTGTGTCCCCAATCTCCTCTACTTGAGACTCTCAATATTTTACATTTGCTGATAATGCTGTTTATTATATGGAATTCTTGTCAGCCAGCTCCCTTGGGATGTTATGAATATCAGGAACTTTAATGCTCAGATTTAACCATCTTTCTACAGTATCGCTGCTGCTATGAGGGCTCGGTCAGAAAATTCCCCGGATCCCAGATCTCTGCAAGCATCTGCTCAGGACTCAGGTAAAAAAACCTGACAATTCCTCCTCAGATTGTTACTTAGTTTAGTGAAAACTGGACATAAATATTGAACCTGTAACATGTAGCCTGTTAGTTCAATTGGAGTAATTGTTACTCTCTGTGCGACTGTACTGGGATGTGTTTATTCAGCAGGGTAAGGATTACTCACTGTGTAACTGTACTGGGATGTGTTTATTCAGCAGAGTAAGGATTACTCACTGTGTAACTGTACTGGGATGTGTTTATTCAGCAGGGTAAGGGTTACTCACTGTGTAACTGTACTGGGATGTGTTTATTCAGCAGGGTAAGGGTTACTCACTGTGTGACTGTACTGGGATGTGCTTATTCAGCAGGGTAAGGATTACTCACTGTGTAACTGTACTGGGATGTGTTTATTCAGCAGGGTAAGGGTTACTCACTGTGTAACTGTACTGGGATGTGTTTATTCAGCAGGGTAAGGGTTACTCACTGTGTGACTGTACTGGGATGTGTTTATTCAGCAGAGTAAGGATTACTCACTGTGTAACTGTACTGGGATGTGTTTATTCAGCAGGGTAAGGATTACTCACTGTGTAACTGTACTGGGATGTGTTTATTCAGCAGGGTAAGAATTACTCACTGTGTAACTGTACTGGGATGTGTTTATTCAGCAGGGTAAGGGTTACTCACTGTGTAACTGTACTGGGATGTGTTTATTCAGCAGAGTAAGGATTACTCACTGTGTAACTGTACTGGGATGTGTTTATTCAGCAGGGTATGGATTACTCACTGTGTAACTGTACTGGGATGTGTTTATTCAGCAGGGTAAGGGTTACTCACTGTGTAACTGTACTGGGATGTGTTTATTCAGCAGAGTAAGGGTTACTCGCTGTGTAACTGTACTGGGATGTGTTTATTCAGCAGGGTATGGATTACTCACTGTGTAACTGTACTGGGATGTGTTTATTCAGCAGGGTGAGAGTTACTCACTGTGTAACTGTACTGGGATGTGTTTATTCAGCAGAGTAAGGGTTACTCGCTGTGTAACTGTACTGGGATGTGTTTATTCAGCAGGGTAAGGATTACTCACTGTGTAACTGTGCTGGTATATCAAGGGCAGTCACTCTCACCTCACCTCGGGAGTTCAGCTCTCCCCTCACCATCCAAGGGCCCAAACACTCCTTTCAGGTGAAGCTTCACTTACACTTCCCTCAATTTAGTCTACTGCATTCGCTGCTCCCAATGCGGTTTCCTCTACATTGGAGAGACCAAACACAGACTGGGTGACCGCTTTGCAGAACACCTTCGGTCTGTCCGCAATCATTACCCAGACCTCCCTGTCGCTTGCCATTTTAACACTCTACCCTGCTCTCATGCCCACATGTCTGTCCTTGGCTTGCTGCATTGTTCCAGTGAAGCCCAACGCAAACTGGAGGAACAGCACCTCATCTTCCGACTAGGCACTTTACAGCCTTCCGGGCTGAATATCAAGTTCAACAACTTTAGATCATGAACTCTCTCCTCCATCCTCACCCCCTTTATATCCCCTTTTTTCCAATATTCATTTTTATTTTTTAATCCTTATTTTTTATCCACTTATTTTTATTTTTATTTATTGTTTTATCCCCACCTTTTATCCTATTTTCATTTTTTTTCCCCAGCACCGTCCCCTCCCCCACCCCGCCCCCACCCGGGCTATCTGTCACTTCTTCATGTTGTTCTTTCCAGAGTGCTTACCCTTATCCTGCTATTATCACATTCTGCTTTCTGACCTTAACATCACCATCAGCACCTCCTTTAGCCAGTATCACTATCATTAACACCCCTTTCTCCTTTTGTCCATGACATTTTAGCAATCTCTCCTTTGCTCCCACCTGTTCCACCCCCTTAAACAGTATAAATATCATCACATTTTTACTTCTCTTGAGCTCTGAAGAAGAGTCACACGGACTCAAGAAATTAACTCTGTTTCTCTCTCCACAGACGCTGCCAGACCTGCTGAGTTTTTCCAGCATTCTCTGTTTCTGTTTCTGATTTCCAGCATCTGCAGTATTTTGCGTTGATCTGCGCGGCTTGCTAGGTCATTCCAAAGGATGTTTAAGAGTCAACCCTTGGGTCTGGAGTCACATGAGTGAAGCAGATGGGTTTTTACAACAATCAATGATAGTTTCATGGTCACCATTACTGATTTGTTAATTGGATTTAAATTCCACCAGCTGCCGTGTTGGGACTTGAACCCCTGTCCCCAGGGTATTCAGCTGGGCCTCTGGATTGCCAGTCCCGTGACCTTATCATTCCACCATTCCTTCCCCACTACCTTCTGAATCAGGAAGTCCCAACTCAGGGGCCAGCAGAAGCCAACAGCTCTCCGGGATTTTGGGACCAAGGCGCGCCAAGTTGAATCGGGATTTTTGTCTGTGTTTAGGGGGTCTCACCGGGTACCAAACCTTCAGGCCCGGCAGGTGATGCAAGTGTTGCAGGGGCTGGGCTTGAGAGGCCAATTGGGGGAGGGCTCACTGGGGGGTGAGGAATAAAACATTGGGGTAGCCTCTGATGGACCAAGGGGGCACATTAAGGAGGGCCTCCCCATCAGCCAACAGTCCACACAAGGACACCTGCAGGACTGGCCGCTTTGCCTAGGCTTGGGAATTAATTCGCCACTAAAGAGCATCATTTGGCCAACTGGTGGACAGGGCACCCGATGCCAACCCCGTTGGTGTAATTGCGGTGGAGGTTGTGGTGGGCGGGCAGGTGGAGGCCAGGCCTACTGCTGAATTTAATGAGCACCCTTTCTAACCGCGCCCCACCATCCCTCACCTTCTAACCCATCAACAGGGGAAGAGTAAAATCCAGCCCTTGTAAGCATCATAGTCCTGTAGTAGGCCATTCAGCCCAATTAATCTGTGCTGGTTCTCTGTAGAGCAATCCAGTCAGTCCCAACCTCCTGCTCTTTCCCCATCAGCCCTGGGGGTTTGCTTGCCTCAAATTGCCTATCAAGTTTCCTTTTGGAATGATAGATTGTTCCTGCTTCCACCACCATTGTGGGCAGCGCGTTCCTGTCACCTTCAATGATTTGTGTACATTTCCCTCCAGGTGCCTCTGTTTAACATTGTCTCTTTATTTTATACCTGCCTTTCCCCATTCTTCCTCCCAAAACCCATTGCACGCCTCACTGCAATTCCATTGTATCTGCCACTTGTCTGCTTTTGATTTGCTGTCAAGCCTAAGGTGTGGCACATTATCCAATTGCTTTGGGCAGTCCATGTGCAGCACATCAACCCTCGTGAACCTGCTCCTGGGCCTGGCCAGGTTGGCCATCAACAGGTCCAGGCAGCGGGCGATCGACGGGGTGTCCCGCCCGATTGTTTGTCCCTCTTCCGCGGCTACGTTCGCGGCCGGATGTCCCTGGAAAGGGAGCACACGGTGTCTGCCGGCACCATCGAGGCCTTCCGTACCCGGTGGGCACCGCGGAGACTGGGGTGTTTTGTTGACCCCTTTAATCACATCTTAGTTTGATGTTTGTAAGGTTCCTTTAAAGTTTTTCCTTGATTTTACAGCTGACCTGACTTAGGGGCTGTGCTTGATTTCTCCCTTGTTATTGTTAACTTAGTTAATTGTTTTGACTCTACAAGAGTTACAGCACATCAACACCATGGCGTTCATCAACCCTCTCTGTAACCTCTTCAAAAAACTCAGCTAAGTTAGTTAAAAATGATTTGTCTTTAACAAATCCACACTGGCTTTCCCTGATTAACCCACACTTACCCAAGTGACCATTACTTTTGATCCAGATTATCTTTTCTAGAAGTTTCCCCAGCACCGAGGTCACTGGCCTGTAGTTGCCCATCCCTAATTTTAAAAGTCAACCACATTGCTGTGGGTCTGGAGTCACATATAGGCCAGACCAGGTCAGGACAGCAGGTTTCCTTCCCTGAAGGACATTAGTGAACCAGATGGGTTTTTACCACAATCGACAATGGTTCCATGATCATTATTAGACTTTTAATTCCAGGTTTTTATTGAATTCGAATTCCACCCACTGTCATCTAGGATACAAACCCGGGTCCCCAGAGCATTCCCCCGGGTCTCTGGAATACTAGTCCAGTGACAATGCCACTACGCCAGGATCTGGGGAGCCAGGAGATGGAGTTACTCACCACAGAATTCCCAGCCTCTGACCTGCTGGTGTAGCCACAGGATTTCTAATACATACTCCTTGTGCTTGGTTCAGAGTCCAGTCCTCCATCACTTTACTAAACAGCCGCGGAGAAAGGAAATCAATGCTTCATTGACAGCTCCAGCTTCTTCTCTTAGATCTATTTGGGCAATGATTCAATGTTAATTTATACAACATAAAGAAATGTCAAGTGCTCATGGTTTCTGCTATTGATTCTTTAACAGTCTGGTTGATTGACACTTTCCTCGGGATGATGCATCATCATTTTTAAGAAAGTTATGAATGCCAGTTATTTTAAAGCTTTTTCACACATGGCAATATTATGATAGGGTTAATTGGTTCTGTACAGAGTGTATACTGAGGGTTTTGGGAATGAGTGCTATTAGTTTGCATGGAGCCTATGAGGGGCCCATTAAGGCTGGGTGGGGGCATGGACTGGCATGAGTTGACATGGATGTGGCACAGGGAGAGAGTGGGGTTGGTGATGGGGTGTGGAGGGTGAGGCCTAGAAGGCCTAACATTTAGCAGAACAACTGTGAGAAGTCCCAGTGAACTGAGGAAGGCCTTTTAACCAACCCCCTAGGCATTTGGCAGCCCCTGTGGCCTCCTCTGATCTGTGTCCTGGGGTAGTGTGCCCGACTCTATCCCGCACCCACTATCCCGGAACAAGAAGGGTTACTGTTTCTCGAGGCAAGTGGACCGAGCTGGGAAATTTCTTGACTCAAGTGACTCACCTCTTAAGATAAAAACCCAGCCCAATGTTTAAGGGCATGACCTGTCACAAACCTGAAACATTAAATCTGTTTCTGTCTGCTCAGATGCAGCCACACCTGCTGAGTATTTCCAGCACTCTGTTTTATTAAGGATTAACATTAAGTGTTTTCCCTCTCTCTCTCTCTCTCTCCTCTAGTGCTCTGATTGTTTTCAGTAATCGAACTTACATCATTGAGCATCTTGAGGGGGATAAAGATGGACGCCATTTGTTATACAGACCTGAAGATCTCCCCCCAGGACAGAGTACCTGTGGTGTCAATAATATTTCCCTTGAGTTAACCCTGACTAAGCACCTTCAGCGTTCACAGAGGGTGAGTACTGAGCACTGCAGACAACTGACTAAAAGCAACACATGATCTACATATAGAAATTACAATACACAAACACACCATCCTGACTTGGAAATATATCGCCGTTCCTTCACTGTCGCTGGGTCAAAATCCTGGAACTCTCTCCCTAACAGCACTGTGGGTGTACCTACACCACATGGACTGCAGCGGTTCAAGAAGGCAGCTCACCACCACCTTCTCAAGGGTCCGTGAATGAATAATAAAACCTCATTCAGCCCAACCAGCCCATCTCAGGACTTATAGTAAAAGTTCTAATTGCATTTACCCGTGTGTTCCCATTCTCTTTTCCTTCAACCTCTTTCCAGGCTAAATCCAATGTTGACATAGCTCCTGCCTCAACCCCAAATTTGAAAGAGAATCCTACAGTCTTGCAGTTCTCTGCATGAAAAAGGTTCTGCTGTTTTCAATCTCTTCTTAACCTTGTATGTCTGCTACTTTGTTCTAGATCTTCAATTACTGGAACATTTACTCCCCTTCTCTCACCCTGTCATCATTTTAAGATTTCTTTCATATCACTTAATGTAAATTTTTAAAATTCTTTCATGGGATGTGGGCACCTTTGACCAGGCCAGCATTTGCTGCCCATCCCTCATTTCCCTTTAACTGAGTGCCTTACTAGGCCATTTCAGAGGGCAGTTAAGAGTCGACCACATTAATTTATCCATTTGAGTTTGGAAGAGTAAGAGGCGACTTGATTGAAACCTTTAAGATCCTGAGGGGTCTTGACAGGGTGGATGGGGAGAGGATGTTTCCTCTTGTGGGAGAATCTCACACTAGAGGTCACTGGTTAAAAATAAGGAGATCGCCCATTTGAAAGAGAGATAAGGAGAAATCTTTTCACTCATAGGGCCGTGAGTCTTTGGAACTCTCTTCCTGAAAAGCAGTGGAAGCAGGGTCTATGAATATTTTTAGGGCTGGGGTGGATAGATTCTTGGTAAACAAGGGGGTGACAGGTTATCAGCAGTTGGTGGGATGCAGATTTCAGGTTACTTATCGGATCAGCCATGATCTTATTAAAAGGCAGAGCACACTCAAGGGGCTGAATGGCCTACTTCTTGTTCATATGTAGGCCAGACCGAGTAAGGATGGAAGATTTCCCTCCCTAAAGGGTATTAGTGAACCAGATGGGATATTACAGTAACTGTTGATAGTTGCCATGGTCAGCACCACTGAGACTAGGTTAGAATTCCAGATTTATTAATTGAATTTAAACACCCTCAGCTGCCATTGTGATTTGAACCCATGTCCAGAGTATTGGCTTGGGCCTCTGGATTACTAGTCCAATGACATTCCCATTACACCACTGTCTCCCCGATTAAGATACGGATAAACAAGAACCACAGTAATCAGCAGAGTTCAGACAAAATATATTCCACTAAAATCGGACAGAGTCAGACTGGATTTACGAAAGGGAAATCAGGCTTGACAAATCTACTGGAATTTTTCGAGGATGTAACTAGTAGAGTTGATGAGGGGGAGCCAGTGGATGTGGTTTATTTGGACTTTCAGAAGGCTTTCGACAAAGTCCCACATAAGAGATTGGTGTGTAAAATTAAAGTGCATGGGATTGGGGGTAGTGTATTGAGATGGTTAGAAAACTGGTTGGCAGACAGGAAACAAAGAGTAGGAATAAACGGGTCTTTTTCCGAATGGCAGGCAGCGACTAGAGGGGTACCGCAGGGATCGGTGCTGGGACCCCAGTTATTCACAATATATATTAATGATATAGATGAGGGAATTAAATGTAATATCTCCAAATTTGCAGATGACACAAAGCTGGGTGGGAGGGTGAGCTGTGAGGAGGATGCAGAGATGCTTCAGTGTGATTTGGACAAGCTGAGTGAGTGGGCAAATGCATGGCAGATGCAGTATAATGTGGATAAATGTGAGGTTATCCATTTTGGTAGCAAAAACAGGAAGGCAGGTTATTATCTGAATGGCTATAAATTGAGAGAGGGGAATGTGCAACGAGACTTGGGTGTCCTTGTACACCAGTCGCTGAAGGTAAGCACGCAGGTGCAGCAGGTGGTAAAGAAGGCAAATGGCATGTTGGCCTTCATAGCCAGAGAATTCGAGTACAAGAGCAGGGATGTCTTGCTGCAATTGTACAGGGCCTTGGTGAGACCACACCTGGAATATTGTGTGCAGTTTTGGTCTCTTTATCTGAGGAAGGATGTACTTGCTATGGAGGGAGTGCAGCAAAGGTTTACCAGACTAATTCCTGGGATGGCGGGACTGACATATGAGGAGAGATTGAGTCAATTAGGATTATATTTGCTGGAGTTCAGAAGAATGAGGGGGGATCTCATAGAAATCTATAAAATTCTAACAGGACCAGACAGGGTAGATGTAGATGCAGATATAGCTCTTGGGGCGAAAGGGATCAAAGGGTATGGGGAGAAAGTGGGAACAGGCTATTGAGTTGGATGATCAGCCATGATCATAATGAATGGCAGAACAGGCTCGAAGGGCAGAATGGCCAACTGCTGCTCCTAGTTTCTATGTTCCTATGTAAAAAACACAAACAAACTAGCCAGTGATGAAAAGCTATGGATGGATAAAGTGATCAGGGTGAAACTGAAACCAAAGCGAATGCACCCGCTGAGGGAAAAGACAATAAAGAGGAAGGAAACAAAAGCAATATGAAGAATTTGAGAAGGAAGTAAAAAAATACAAATTAAAAAAGGAGAAATGAATTATGGAATTAGCTTAGCATTAATATAAAAAGCAATGTAAAGAATTCTGTGGACACACAAATAACAAAAGAAAATTCCGGATAAGGGTCATGCCATTCAGGGATATGTAGATAAACTCATAGGTAGTAACAGAGACATGGCAGAAACATTGAACAGTTACTTTGCCTCAATTACCAGGGAGATGACCAAGTTGGGAATGACATTTGAACAAGAGATTAAAAAGATACAAAGACATTTCAGATCAAAAGGGGAAAATAATTGATTAACTAATTAAACATTGAGAGTCTCAGGTTCAGGTGGAATATGTAGTTAAGGCACTGCAAATGCTAAATGCCGAACTGATCAAGTCCCAGAGGGAAACTTGAAACAGCTGCCGAAACAGTGTTTGCAATTTGTATAGTATGAGGAGCGGTTCTGAAATCAGGAAATGATTTCCCCAACTACTTATAGTGATTTTATAGTAAAGTAAACATTTATTAAAAGAATAAAGGAAAAAAAAAACATTTACATTTAAACACAAAAATGGCTTCACACAGTAAACAGTACTTTAAAACAGTTCCACAAATCTTAACTACCCTCAGAGCTAATCTTTCCCTTTTCTGTTCAGCAACTACCCTTATAGATTTTAAAATCTATAGAAGTCCAGTAATTTTTAGCACACACTGCCTTTTTCCTTGGGGTATCCTCTGAGGTTGACAGCAACTGGGTCTTTCAGTCTGGCCTTGTTCACACTGTCTTCTGCGAGATCTGACCAGCTACCCCCTCACATAGGCTTCAGTATTTCCTTAAACGCGTTCCTTCCCTTTGATCTCTCTATTGTTTCAATCAGTCCCTTCAGAAAAGCTTTCTTCCCAGAATTGATTAAATTGTTCTCTACTTTAGCACTTAGACTTGTAAAAACAAACTTACCCTATCTCTACCTCACTTCCTCGCACCTTTTTACAACTTGCATATATGTCCCTTTGAACTAAAACAACTCAATTCAAACTATTTCTGTTATTGTTTGATGTAAAACTCTGATTGAAGTTCCTCTTGGTTCATTAACTTATCAAAACCACTTCTTACTGTTGACTTTAGACCCTTGCCATCACTCTAGCTCTTAATCCAATTACAGTCTGACTTCCAGTATGTAAGAACATATGCCAGAAGATTATTACCAGAAGAAAAATATTACAATTTCTTGTTTTCTTGACACCTCCCCCTTTTTCAGAAAATGAACTGTCATAATTCAAAAAGACAATTTCATTTTCTTAAACTCTTTCCTATTGACTACTACCTATCTCTATACACTATACTATTGCATTATAGGATGCATGCGTTCACATGATAATATATCCAAGGTTTCAGTAAAAATAGAGTCCATTTCACCCCTTTTTCCCAGGTTTCCCAATCTTCTTTGCACCTTAAATCCTTGATAATGCATCCACAATTAGGTTTTCACATCCAACCACATGTATAACTTGCAAGTTAAGTGGTTATAACAATAGACTCCAACTAAACAGTCTCACATTCCGATTTGGAAATCTTTCCAAAAATCTGAATGAGTCAGTGTAAACAATTGTTTCTGATGAATTGTTGGCAACATAAATTTCAAACTGTTGCAATGTCAGTACCAAACTCACTGTTTCTTTCTCAACGGTGGAGTATTTTTGTTGGTGAATATTTAACCTCTTTGAGAAATATCCCACAGGCTCTTCAATACCTGCATCATCTCCCTGCAACAATACAGCACCAACACCCATATCACTCACATCAATAGCCAACTTCAACCGCTTGGCATAAATCGGTGTAGCTAGAACTGGCACTGTTGTCTACACGGTTTTCAGACTTTTTGAATGTATTTTGGCACTCTGACGTCCAGTTGAATTTCTTGTTCTTTTTTAAGAGTTCAGTTAATAGAGCGACCACAGTGTTGAAATTTGGCATGAACTTCCTATAAAAATCACTCACGCCCAGAAATCGTAAAAGTTCCCTTTCCGTTGAAGGCACTGGGAACTCATCAATCACCTTTACTTTTCCATCTCGTGGGGCCATCTGACCATTTCCAATA
The DNA here is from genome assembly GCF_964194155.1 of Cetorhinus maximus. Lineage (NCBI taxonomy): Eukaryota > Metazoa > Chordata > Chondrichthyes > Lamniformes > Cetorhinidae > Cetorhinus > Cetorhinus maximus. The sequence goes on from NC_135879.1 coordinate 247,915,817, forward strand.
GTATGGCCTAAATATGTGACCTGTGCTTTTGTAAATTTACTCTTAGCCAGGTTCACCACCAACTTAGCTTCTTGTAGACAATTAAATAGTTCTCTCTGATGCTGTAAGTTCTCCTCCCATGTTTGACTGAATACCGTCAGATCATCAATGTACACAGCCCAGTGACTCAGTCCAGCAATAGACTTGTTAGTCTCTGGAAGGTCGCTGGTGCATTTCTCATACCAAACGGCATGACTTTGAGCTGATCCACCTGCTGTTACAAAAGCTGAAACCTCTTTTGCCCTTTCCGATAGAGGCACTTGCCAATATCCTTTCAGCAAGTCAACCTTTGTAATGAACTTTGATTGTCCCACTTTCTCAATGCAGTCTTCCAAAGCTGATGTAGGATATGGATCAGCTTTTGTCACTGCATTCACCTTTAAATAATGCACACACAGTCTTTGTGTTCCACCCGGCCTCAGCACCTTCACAATAGGTGAACTCCAATTGCTGCAACTCAACTCAATCATGTCATTCTTGAGCATAAACTCAATTTCCTTTTGCACTTGTGATAATTTTACAGGATTTAACCTATGAGGATGTTGTTTGATTGGAACAGAATTCCCCACCTCTACACCATGGACAGCTACCTTTGTTTTTTCCCAATTTATCCCCACAGATAGTTGTGTCTGACTGCAATAGCTCTCTCAAGGCACTTTTGATTCTTATCTAGAAGGCAACTCAGTATTGCATTCAGATTTTTAAGCACTTCCTCATTGTCCAATCGAATTTGAGGAAAGTCAATTTCAGAATCTTCCATCCCTACTACCTTTTCCTGATTCATCACCACTATTTCCTCTTTCTGGTTATCCTCCATATCAAAGTACTTTTTGAGCATATTTATATGACATACTCTCCAGGTTTTTCTTCCATCTGGAGTTCTTACCAAATAATTCACTTCACTTAATTTCTTTTCAATTTGGCAGGGCCCACTAAACCTGGCTTTTAATGGTTCACCTGATAATGGCAACACAACTAATACTTGTTCCAGCTACAAAGCTGCAAGTCTTTGCCTTCCTATCTGCTTCTGTCCTCATCACCTGCTGTGATATTTTTAAATGCTCTTTAGCTAATTCACATGCTCTGTTCAATCTTTCTCTGAACTTTGATACATTGCCCAAAGTGTGGTTTCTGAAGTCTTCCTCACTAACTCCTCGTGAATTAGTTTGAGTGATCCTCTCACCTCATTCTCCTTCATTCTCTCTTCCTGAACAATCTTATCTAGCACAGTTATCAGCAAATTGCACCTCAGTCTCTTTACCCTGTCTTCTAGACGCCTCCTCTTCCTGTCTCAACTTATGTGCCTGGAAACAAACCAGGATCTTCTTCCTGCAGGAATTCTGTGGATAGCTTTTCCACAGGCAGTTCAACTACAGTAGACATCACCAACATCTGTGACCCAGCTATATCATTTCCTAAAATAAGCTGAACCTGCGAAACAGGCAATTTCTCCACTACTCCAACAATCACTTCACCTGTTTCCCAGCTACTTTTTAAATTGACCTTACACAATGCGATACTTTTTGTTTTTCCATGAATTCCCTACATTAATACATTTTCCTGCAAAGTTCCCTCTGAACAATAAACATCATTATCCCATATCGTTAAGGATTGACCAGTTCCTGTATCCCTTAAAATTTGTACCCATTTGCCAACTCCACCTTGTACACATGAAAAGACTTTTCCCTCACAGATGAAATCCTTAAACATGTCTGCAACCTGCCTTTCAACATTCCTTTGAATGGTTCTGTTGAAGAGTCATATGGACTCGAAACGTTAACTGTGTTCCTCTCCGCAGATGCGGTCAGACCTGCTGAGCTTTTCCAGGTATTTTTATTCTTGTTTTCCTTTGATTGGGCTGTGAACCCATTTTCACACCTTTGGCTAACACTTGTGCTTGCTTTTCTCCTTGAACAAATCCTACCAGTTTGTCTTTAAAACCTCTGATTTTACAGTACCTTTCATAGTCCCTACTAATCCAAAAGATCTCCCAAGTAACCCCGAACACATTGACCTCGAATGGCCAATTTTATTACAATGCAAACATTCAAGCTTTCTTACATCTCTTCCACTCTCAGCACCTTCCTCCCCTAGTCTGATGTGAAATCTCGTTACAATCTCCAGCTGTTTCTTCACTTCCTTGACTACCTACCTTCCTCTTACCTTCCCATGTTCTATTCTTCTCAGCTTTAAAAGGGTGTTGAAAAAAAAGGTTTTGATCCATGGACCAGCTCATAATCCTCTGCAATCATCCTCTGCTGTCTCTGCTGCCTGCCCAGCAGGTTTAACACTTTGTTCCTCCACATGGGTTCTTACCACTGAAGGAAGTGAATCTTTAAATTCTTCCAAAAGAATGACTTCTCTAAGGGCTTCATAAGTTCCCTCTATTATTAATGCCCTGATCCATCTGTCAAAATTACTTTGTTTGACTGTTTCAAACTCAATATAATTCTGTCCAGGCTGTTTTCTCACATTTCAACATTTCTGTCTGTATGCCTCTGGAAACAACTCACGGGCACTCAAAATAACCTTCTTCACTGCATCATATTCTCCAGATATTTCTCCTGACAGCGTTGCATATACCTCATTAGCTCTCCCTACAAACCAAGACTGTAAAAATAATGTCCAAATTTATTTTGGCCATTTCATCTGTTTGTCTCTCTTCTCAAATGGGATAAAGAATGCTTCAAACATCTCCTTCTTCAAATGTTGGAAGAGCTAATATAAATTTAAACATCCCCCACAGAGTTCCAATCTAGAAATAAGTCTTTCCTCACCTTCTAGTGCCTCTTTTTTAACTGCCAGCATTTAGCGCTGGAATCTGTACCCCTCTCTTTTTCTCTTTCCTCCTTTTCTAACCTCGCCATTTCTAATTCCCTTTCCTGTTTAATTTCTTCTCATTCTCTTGGCTTTTCTCTCTCCTGATTTTCTGCCTGTTCCCGTTGAAATGCTCGTTCCCTTTCCCTTTCCTCCAATTCAATCTTTTGCGTTTGCAACTGAATTTGAGCCCATTCCAATGACCCACCCTTTTGAGAACTCCGTCTCTCAGGTATCCCTTCCAATTTTAAATGATGTGCTATATCTTTAGCTAGGTCTGATCTCCTTACCCCTGCAGGTAATCCTAACTGTAACTTATTTGTCAATTCAGTAAACTTAGCTTTAGTTACGTTTTGTAAACCAACCAGTTATAACTTCAACTCCCAGACAAGTCTTAGCAACAGCCAAAGCCATACTGCAGTCTCACCCCTTTAAAATCTTACAATGCCACTCCTGGTTCAGTATACTCCTCAACCTCATGGCCTTTAAATTCACCAATTCTAAGCCAATCAAGGAATTATTCTTTTAATATCCCACAAAGAGCCCCCAGTTTTGTTATGGCATGGTGGATGGTGAATGCCAAGCTGCTCAAGTCCCAGAGGGAAACTTGAAACAGCTGCCGAAACATTTTTTTGCAATTTGTATAGTATGAGGAACGGTTCTGAAATCAGGAAATGATTCCCCCAACTACTTGTGATGATTTTATAGTAAAGTAAACATTTATTAAAAGAATAAAGGAACAAAATAAAACACAATCATGCTTCCAACACAAGAATGGCTTCAGACAGTAAACAGTACTTTAAAACAGTTCCACAAATATTGACTTAACTACCCTCAGAGCCAACCTCCCCCTTTTATGTTCAGCAACTATCCTTATAGATTTTAAAATCTATTTTACCACACACTGCTTTTTTCCTTAGAGTGTCCTCCGAGGCTGACAGCGACTGTATTTTCAGGCCTGGTTTTGTTCACACTGTCTCCTGGGAGACCTGACCAGCTACCCCCTCACACAGGCTTCAGTATTTCCTTCAATACATTCCTTCCCTTTGATCTCTCTATTGTTTCAACCAGTCTCTTCAGAATTGCTTTCTTCCCAAATTGATTAAATCATTCTTTACTTTAGCTCTTAGACTTGGAAAAACAAACTTACCTTTTATTCAACTCACTTTCTTAGACCATTTTACAACCTGCATATATCCCCCTTTGAAGTAAAACAACTCAATTCAAACTATAACAAAGACAAAAATAGCTGGAAAAACTCAGCAGGTCTGACAGCATCTGTGGAGAGGAACACAGTTAACGTTTCGAGTCCGTATGACTCTTCATCAGAACTAAGGAAATAGAGAAATTAGGTGAAATATAAGCTGGTAGAGGAGGGTGGGACAGGTAGAGCTGGATAAAGGGTCAGTGATAGGTGGAGGCAAAGAAGAGACTGCCAAAGATGTCATAGACAAAGGGACAAAGGGGTGTTGGTGGTGGTGATATTATCTAAGGAATGTGCTAATGGGGACATTAAGGGTAGCAAGCAGGACAAGATAGTGGCAGATGGCCCTAGTGGGGTGGGGTGGGGGGGAAGGGATTAAAATGGGCTAAAAGGTGGAGATAAAACAATAGATCGAAATACATTTAAAAATAGGTGGGGAAAGAAAAAAAATTTTTTTTTTTAAATTATAAATTATTGGAAAAAGGGGGATCGGAAAGAGGGTGGGGATGGAGGAGAGAGTGCACGATTTGAAATTGTTGAACTCAATATTAAGTCCAGAAGGCTGTAAAGTGCCTAGTCGGAAGATGAGGTGCTGTTCCTCCAGTTTGCGTTGAGCTTCACTGGAACATTGCAGCAGGCCAAGGACGGACATGTGGGCATGAGAACAGGGTGGTGTGTTGAAATGGCAAGCGACAGGGAGGTCTAGGTCATGCTTGCGGACAGACCGAAGGTGTTCTGCAAAGCGATCACCCAGTTTGGTCTCTCCAATGTAGAGGAAACCGCATTGGGAGCAACGAATGCAGTAGACTAAATTGAAGGAAGTGCAAGTGAAATGCTGTTTCACTTGAAAGGAGTGTTTGGGCCCTTGGACGGTGAGGAGGGGGGAAGTAAAGGGGCAGGTGTTGCACCTTCTGCGGTTGCATGGGAAGGTGCCATGGGAGGGGGTTGAGGTGTAGGGGGTGATGGAGGAGTGGACCAGGGTGTCCCGGAGGGAACGATCCCTACGGAATGCCGCCAGTGGGTGAAGGGAAGATGTGTTTGGTGGTGGCATCATGCTGGAGTTGGCGGAAATGGCGGAGGATGATCCTTTGAACGCGGAGGCTGGTGGAGTGATAAGTGAGGACAAGGGGGACCCTATCATGGTTCTGGGAGGGAGAGGAAGGTATGAGGATGGATGCGCGGGAGATGGGCCGGACACGGTTGAGGACCCTGTCAACCATCGTGGGTGGAAAATCTCAGTTAAGGAAGAAGGAAGACATGTCAGAGGAACTGTTTTTGAAAGTAGCATCATCAGAACAGATGCGACGGAGGCGAAGGAACTGAGAAAATGGGATGGATTCCTTACAGGAAGCGGGGTGTGAAGAGCTGTAGTCGAGGCAGCTGTGGGAGTCGGTAGGCTTGTAATGGATATTGGTGGACAGTCTATCATCAGAAATTGAGACAGAGAGGTCAAGGAAGGGAAGGGAAGTGTCAGAGATGGACCATGTGAAAATGATGGAGGGGTGGAAATTGGAAGCAAAATTAATAAATTTTTCCAGGTCCCGACGAGAGCATGAAGCAGCACCGAAGTAATCATCGATGTACCGGAGAAAGAGTTGTGGGAGTGGGCCGGAGTAGGACTGGAACAAGGAATGTTCCAGATACCCCATAAAGAGACAGGCATAGCTGGGGCCCATGCGGGTACCCATAGCCACACCTTTTATTTGGAGGAAGTGAGAGGAGTTAAAGGAGAAATTGTTCAGTGAGAGAACAAGTTCAGCCAGACGGAGGAGAGTAGTGGTGGATGGGGATTGTTCGGGCCTCTGTTCGAGGAAGAAGCTAAGGGCCATCAGACCATTCTGGTGGGGGATGGAGGTGTAGAGGGATTGGACGTCCATGGTGAAGAGGAGGTGGTTGGGGCCAGGGAACTGGAAATTGTTGATGTGATGTTGGGCACCAGAGGAATCACAGGTGTAGGTGGGAAGAGACTGGACAAGGGGAGAGAGAATGGAGTCAAGATAGCAAGAAATGAGTTCCGTGGGGCAGGAACAGGCTGACACGATCGGTCTGCCAGGACAGTTCTGTTTGTGGATTTTGGGTAGGAGGTAGAAGCGGGCCGTCCGAGGTTGGGAGACGATCAGGTTGGAAGCCTTGGAGGGAAGATCTCCAGAGGAGATGAGGTCAGTAACAGTCCTGGAAACAATGGCTTGATGTTCAGTGGTGGGGTCATGGTCCAGGGGGAGGTAGGAGGAAGTGTCTGCGAGTTGACGCTCAGCCTCCGCGAGGTAGAGGTCAGTGCGCCAGACAACAACAGCACCACCCTTGTCAAATTCAAACTATTCCTGTTATTGTTTTATATAAAACTCCGATTGAAGTTCCTCTTGGTTCATTAACATATCAAAACCAAGTCTTACTGTTGACTTTCGGCCCTTGCCATCCCCCTAGCTCTTAAATCAATTACAACCTGACTTCCAATACATGAGATAATATGCCAAGGTTATTACCAGAGGAAAAATATTACATTTTCATGTTATCTTTACAGTATGCATGTTTATTTAAAAGACATGTACGCAAGAGACAGAAGTGGGACAATTGCAAATGTATAAAAACTTATTAAAGATAAGCAAACTGTTCATGTGATTCATATGTTAAAAACTGTTTGTAGAACTAACCACAGAATGAACCATAGATTAACATCAGTGACACAAAAAAATAATTCATTCTTTACTCAAAGATGCCACAGAAAACCTCAAGAAACTGAAAATATAATCAAATGATAGGAACAGGATGAGGTCGATTTCCAACTAATTCTTCCTTCCACTCTGTCAATAAGGGATGAGATAACTCAGGCTGTACAGAGTGTGCACTGTGTGTCCTGGAGTCAATCCAAGATTTATACAGAGAATTTACCTTTATCACAGGGATTTTCCTGGGGTTTTCCCTGAGGTTTACAGGACAGTTATTTGGCACTTTATCCTGAGCAGAGTTTAGCTTTTGAGAGGCGGGTTCAGGCCAGAAGGCATTTCACACTGGCAGGTGAAACAATGCACACCCAGTGTGAAACGCGAGAGACAGAGCTCAGCGCTGTCTGTGCACAGGGGGGAGTGTGAAACGCGAGAGACAGAGCTCAGCGCTGTCTGTGTGGGGGGGGAGTGTGTGAAACGCGAGAGACAGAGCTCAGCGCTGTCTGTGTGGGGGGTGGGGGGAGTGTGAAACGCGAGAGACAGAGCTCAGCGCTGTCTGTGTGGGGGGTGGGGGGAGTGTGAAACGCGAGAGACAGAGCTCAGCGCTGTCTGTGTGTGGGGGGGAGTGTGAAATGCGAGAGACAGAGCTCAGCGCTGTCTGTGTGGGGGGGGGAGTGTGAAACGCGAGAGACAGAGCTCAGCGCTGTCTGTGTGGGGGGAGTGTGTGAAACACGAGAGGCAGAGCTCAGCGCTGTCTGTGTGGGGGGGGAGTGTGAAACGCGAGAGACAGAGCTCAGCGCTGTCTGTGTGGGGGGGGAGTGTGTGAAACACGAGAGGCAGAGCTCAGCGCTGTCTGTGTGGGGGGGAGTGTGAAACGCGAGAGACAGAGCTCAGCGCTGTCTGTGTGGGGGGGAGTGTGTGAAACGCGAGAGACAGAGCTCAGCGCTGTCTGTGTGGGGGGTGGGGGGAGTGTTAAACGCGAGAGACAGAGCTCAGCGCTGTCTGTGTGGGGGGGGAGTGTGTGAAACGCGAGAGACAGAGCTCAGCGCTGTCTGTGTGGGGGGGGTGGGGGGAGTGTGAAACGCGAGAGACAGAGCTCAGCGCTGTCTGTGTGGGGGGGAGTGTGTGAAACGCGAGAGACAGAGCTCAGCGCTGTCTGTGTTGGGGGTGGGGGGAGTGTGAAACGCGAGTGACAGAGCTCAGCGCTGTCTGTGTGGGGGGTGGGGGGAGTGTGAAACACGAGAGACAGAGCTCAGCGCTGTCTGTGTGGGGGGGGTGTGAAACGCGAGAGACAGAGCTCAGCGCTGTCTGTGTGGGGGGGGGAGTGTGAAACGCGAGAGACAGAGCTCAGCGCTGTCTGTGTGGGGGGGGGAGTGTGAAACGCGAGAGACAGAGCTCAGCGCTGTCTGTGTGGGGGGGAGTGTGAAACACGAGAGACAGAGCTCAGCGCTGTCTGTGTGGGGGGGGGGAGTGTGTGAAACGCGAGAGACAGAGCTCAGCGCTGTCTGTGTGGGGGGGGAGTGTGTGAAACGCGAGAGACAGAGCTCAGCACTGTCTGTGTGGGGGGGGAGTGTGAAACGCGAGAGACAGAGCTCAGCGCTGTCTGTGTGGGGGGGAGTGTGAAACGCGAGAGACAGAGCTCAGCGCTGTCTGTGTGTGGGGGGGAGTGTGAAACGCGAGAGACAGAGCTCAGCGCTGTCTGTGTGGGGGTGGGGGGAGTGTGAAACGCGAGAGACAGAGCTCAGCGCTGTCTGTGTGGAGGGTGGGGGGAGTGTGAAACGCGAGTGACAGAGCTCAGCGCTGTCTGTGTGGGGGGGAGTGTGAAACGCGAGTGACAGAGCTCAGCGCTGTCTGTGTGGGGGGGAGTGTGAAACGCGAGAGACAGAGCTCAGCGCTGTCTGTGTGGGGGGGAGTGTGAAACGCGAGTGACAGAGCTCAGCGCTGTCTGTGTGGGGGGTGGGGGGAGTGTGAAACGCGAGTGACGGAGCTCAGCGCTGTCTGTGTGGGGGGGAGTGTGTGAAACGCGAGAGACAGAGCTCAGCGCTGTCTGTGTGGGGGGTGGGGGGAGTGTGAAACGCGAGAGACAGAGCTCAGCGCTGTCTGTGTGGGGGGGAGTGTGAAACGCGAGAGACAGAGCTCAGCGCTGTCTGTGTGGGGGGGGGGAGTGTGTGAAACGCGAGAGACAGAGCTCAGCGCTGTCTGTGTGGGGGGGGGAGTGTGTGAAACGCGAGAGACAGAGCTCAGCGCTGTCTGTGTGGGGGGTGGGGGGAGTGTGAAACGCGAGAGACAGAGCTCAGCGCTGTCTGTGTGGGGGGGGAGTGTGAAACGCGAGTGACGGAGCTCAGCGCTGTCTGTGTGGGGGGGGAGTGTGAAACGCGAGAGACAGAGCTCAGCGCTGTCTGTGTGGGGGGGGAGTGTGTGAAACGCGAGAGACAGAGCTCAGCGCTGTCTGTGTGGGGGGGGAGTGTGAAACGCGAGAGACAGAGCTCAGCGCTGTCTGTGTGGGGGGGAGTGTGAAACGCGAGAGACAGAGCTCAGCGCTGTCTGTGTGGGGGGTGGGGGGAGTGTGAAACGCGAGAGACAGAGCTCAGCGCTGTCTGTGCACAGGGGGGAGTGTGTGAAACGCGAGTGACGGAGCTCAGCGCTGTCTGTGTGGGGGGGGAGTGTGAAACGCGAGTGACGGAGCTCAGCGCTGTCTGTGTGGGGGGGGAGTGTGAAACGCGAGAGACAGAGCTCAGCGCTGTCTGTGTGGGGGGTGGGGGGAGTGTGAAACGCGAGAGACAGAGCTCAGCGCTGTCTGTGCACAGGGGGAGTGTGTGAAACGCGAGTGACGGAGCTCAGCGCTGTCTGTGTGGGGGGGAGTGTGAAACGCGAGTGACGGAGCTCAGCGCTGTCTGTGTGGGGGGGGAGTGTGAAACGCGAGAGACAGAGCTCAGCGCTGTCTGTGTGGGGGGTGGGGGGAGTGTGAAACGCGAGTGACGGAGCTCAGCGCTGTCTGTGTGGGGGGGGAGTGTGAAACGCGAGTGACGGAGCTCAGCGCTGTCTGTGTGGGGGGTGGGGGGAGTGTGAAACGCGAGTGACGGAGCTCAGCGCTGTCTGTGTGGGGGGGGGAGTGTGAAACGCGAGAGACAGAGCTCAGCGCTGTCTGTGTGGGGGGGGAGTGTGAAACGCGAGAGACAGAGCTCAGCGCTGTCTGTGTGGGGGGTGGGGGGAGTGTGAAACGCGAGAGACAGAGCTCAGCGCTGTCTGTGTGTGGGGGGGAGTGTGAAATGCGAGAGACAGAGCTCAGCGCTGTCTGTGTGGGGGGGAGTGTGAAACGCGAGAGACAGAGCTCAGCGCTGTCTGTGTGGGGGGGAGTGTGAAACGCGAGAGACAGAGCTCAGCGCTGTCTGTGTGGGGGGGAGTGTGACACGCGAGAGACAGAGCTCAGCGCTGTCTGTGTGGGGGGGGAGTGTGAAACACGAGAGACAGAGCTCAGCGCTGTCTGTGTGAGGGTGAGTGTGAAACGCGAGAGACAGAGCTCAGCGCTGTCTGTGTGGGGGGGGAGTGTGAAACACGAGAGACAGAGCTCAGCGCTGTCTGTGTGGGGGGTGGGGGGAGTGTGAAACGCGAGAGACAGAGCTCAGCGCTGTCTGTGTGGGGGGGGAGTGTGAAACGCGAGAGACAGAGCTCAGCGCTGTCTGTGTGGGGGGGGAGTGTGAAACACGAGAGACAGAGCTCAGCGCTGTCTGTGTGGGGGGGAGTGTGAAACGCGAGAGACAGAGCTCAGCGCTGTCTGTGTGGGGGGGGAGTGTGAAACGCGAGAGACAGAGCTCAGCGCTGTCTGTGTGGGGGGGGAGTGTGAAACGCGAGAGACAGAGCTCAGCGCTGTCTGTGTGGGGGGGGGAGTGTGAAACGCGAGAGACAGAGCTCAGCGCTGTCTGTGTGGGGGGTGGGGGGAGTGTGAAACGCGAGTGACGGAGCTCAGCGCTGTCTGTGTGGGGGGTGGGGGGGAGTGTGAAACGCGAGAGACAGAGCTCAGCGTTGTCTGTGTGGGGGGTGGGGGGAGTGTGAAACGCGAGTGACGGAGCTCAGCGCTGTCTGTGTGGGGGGGGAGTGTGAAACGCGAGTGACGGAGCTCAGCGCTGTCTGTGTGGGGGGGGAGTGTGTGAAACGCGAGAGACAGAGCTCAGCGCTGTCTGTGTTGTGGGGGGGGGGGGAGTGTGAAACGCGAGAGACAGAGCTCAGCGCTGTCTGTGTGGGGGGGGAGTGTGAAACGCGAGAGACAGAGCTCAGCGCTGTCTGTGTGGGGGGGAGTGTGAAACGCGAGAGACAGAGCTCAGCGCTGTCTGTGTGGGGGGGAGTGTGAAACGCGAGAGACAGAGCTCAGCGCTGTCTGTGTGGGGGGTGGGGGGAGTGTGAAACGCGAGAGACAGAGCTCAGCGCTGTCTGTGCACAGGGGGGAGTGTGTGAAACGCGAGTGACGGAGCTCAGCGCTGTCTGTGTGGGGGGGGAGTGTGAAACACGAGAGACAGAGCTCAGCGCTGTCTGTGTGGGGGGGAGTGTGAAACGCGAGAGACAGAGCTCAGCGCTGTCTGTGTGGGGGGGGAGTGTGAAACGCGAGAGACAGAGCTCAGCGCTGTCTGTGTTGTGGGGGGGGGGGAGTGTGAAACGCGAGAGACAGAGCTCAGCGCTGTCTGTGTGGGGGGGAGTGTGAAACGCGAGAGACAGAGCTCAGCGCTGTCTGTGTTGTGGGGGGGGGGGAGTGTGAAACGCGAGAGACAGAGCTCAGCGCTGTCTGTGTGGGGGGGAGTGTGAAACGCGAGAGACAGAGCTCAGCGCTGTCTGTGTGGGGGGGAGTGTGAAACGCGAGAGACAGAGCTCAGCGCTGTCTGTGTGGGGGGTGGGGGAGTGTGAAACGCGAGAGACAGAGCTCAGCGCTGTCTGTGTGGGGGGGAGTGTGAAACGCGAGAGACAGAGCTCAGCGCTGTCTGTGTGGGGGGGGAGTGTGAAACGCGAGAGACAGAGCTCAGCGCTGTCTGTGTGGGGGGGGAGTGTGAAACGCGAGTGACAGAGCTCAGCGCTGTCTGTGTGGGGGGGGAGTGTGAAACGCGAGTGACGGAGCTCAGCGCTGTCTGTGTGGGGGGGGAGTGTGAAACGCGAGAGACAGAGCTCAGCGCTGTCTGTGTGGGGGGTGGGGGGAGTGTGAAACGCGAGTGACGGAGCTCAGCGCTGTCTGTGTGGGGGGGGAGTGTGAAACGCGAGTGACGGAGCTCAGCGCTGTCTGTGTGGGGGGGGAGTGTGAAACGCGAGAGACAGAGCTCAGCGCTGTTGTGTGGGGGGGGAGTGTGAAACGCGAGAGACAGAGCTCAGCGCTGTCTGTGTGGGGGGTGGGGGGAGTGTGAAACGCGAGAGACAGAGCTCAGCGCTGTCTGTGTGTGGGGGGGAGTGTGAAATGCGAGAGACAGAGCTCAGCGCTGTCTGTGTGGGGGGGAGTGTGAAACGCGAGAGACAGAGCTCAGCGCTGTCTGTGTGGGGGGGAGTGTGAAACGCGAGAGACAGAGCTCAGCGCTGTCTGTGTGGGGGGGAGTGTGACACGCGAGAGACAGAGCTCAGCGCTGTCTGTGTGGGGGGGGAGTGTGAAACACGAGAGACAGAGCTCAGCGCTGTCTGTGTGAGGGTGAGTGTGAAACGCGAGAGACAGAGCTCAGCGCTGTCTGTGTGGGGGGGGAGTGTGAAACACGAGAGACAGAGCTCAGCGCTGTCTGTGTGGGGGGGAGTGTGAAACGCGAGAGACAGAGCTCAGCGCTGTCTGTGTGGGGGGGGAGTGTGAAACATGAGAGACAGAGCTCAGCGCTGTCTGTGTGGGGGGGGAGTGTGTGAAACGCGAGAGACAGAGCTCAGCGCTGTCTGTGTGGGGGGGAGTGTGAAATGCGAGAGACAGAGCTCAGCGCTGTCTGTGTGGGGGGGAGTGTGAAATGCGAGAGACAGAGCTCAGCGCTGTCTGTGTGGGGGGGAGTGTGAAACGCGAGAGACAGAGCTCAGCGCTGTCTGTGTGGGGGGGGGAAGAGTGTAACACGAGAGACAGAGCTCAGCGCTGTCTGTGTGTGGGTGGGGAGTGTGTAACGCGAGAGACAGAGCTCAGCGCTGTCTGTGTGTGGGTGGGGAGTGTGTAACGTGAGAGACAGAGCTCAGCGCTGTCTGTGCACAGGGGGGAGTGTGAAACGCGAGAGACAGAGCTCAGCGCTGTCTGTGTGGGGGGGAGTGTGAAACACGAGAGGCAGAGCTCAGCGCTGTCTGTGTGGGGGGGAGTGTGAAACGCGAGAGACAGAGCTCAGCGCTGTCTGTGTGGGGGGGGAGTGTGTAACGCGAGAGACAGAGCTCAGCGCTGTCTGTGCACAGGGGGGAGTGTGAAACGCGAGAGACAGAGCTCAGCGCTGTCTGTGTTGGGGGGGGTGTGAAACGCGAGAGACAGAGCTCAGCGCTGTCTGTGTTGGGGGGGGTGTGAAACGCGAGAGACAGAGCTCAGCGCTGTCTGTGTTGGGGGGGAGTGTGAAACGCGAGAGACAGAGCTCAGCGCTGTCTGTGTGTGGGTGGGGAGTGTGTAACGCGAGAGACAGAGCTCAGCGCTGTCTGTGCACAGGGGGGAGTGTGAAACGCGAGAGACAGAGCTCAGCGCTGTCTGTGTTGGGGGGGGTGTGAAACGCGAGAGACAGAGCTCAGCGCTGTCTGTGTTGGGGGGGAGTGTGAAACGCGAGAGACAGAGCTCAGCGCTGTCTGTGCACAGGGGGGAGTGTGAAACGCGAGAGACAGAGCTCAGCGCTGTCTGTGTGGGGGGAGTGTGAAACGCGAGAGGCAGAGCTCAGCGCTGTCTGTGTGGGGGGGAGTGTGAAACGCGAGAGACAGAGCTCAGCGCTGTCTGTGTGGGGGGGGAGTGTGAAACGCGAGAGACAGAGCTCAGCGCTGTCTGTGAGGGGGGGAGTGTGAAACGCGAGAGACAGAGCTCAGCGCTGTCTGTGCACAGGGGGGAGTGTGAAACGCGAGAGGCAGAGCTCAGCGCTGTCTGTGTGGGGGGGGAGTGTGAAACGCGAGTGACGGAGCTCAGCGCTGTCTGTGTGGGGGGGGAGTGTGAAACGCGAGAGACAGAGCTCAGCGCTGTCTGTGTGGGGGGGGAGTGTGAAACGCGAGAGACAGAGCTCAGCGCTGTCTGTGTGGGGGGGAGTGTGTGAAACGCGAGAGGCAGAGCTCAGCGCTGTCTGTGTGGGGGGGAGTGTGTGAAACGCGAGAGGCAGAGCTCAGCGCTGTCTGTGTGGGGGGGAGTGTGAAACACGAGAGACAGAGCTCAGCGCTGTCTGTGCACAGGGGGGAGTGTGAAACGCGAGAGACAGAGCTCAGCGCTGTCTGTGTGGGGGGGGGTGGGGGGAGTGTGAAACGCGAGTGACAGAGCTCAGCACTGTCTGTGTGGGGGGGAGTGTGAAACGCGAGAGACAGAGCTCAGCGCTGTCTGTGCACAGGGGGGAGTGTGAAACGCGAGAGACAGAGCTCAGCGCTGTCTGTGTGGGGGGGGAGTGTGTAACGCGAGTGACGGAGCTCAGCGCTGTCTGTGCACAGGGGGGAGTGTGAAACGCGAGAGACAGAGCTCAGCGCTGTCTGTGTGGGGGGGGAGTGTGTAACGCGAGTGACAGAGCTCAGCGCTGTCTGTGTGTGGGTGGGGAGTGTGTAACGCGAGAGACAGAGCTCAGCGCTGTCTGTGTGGGGGGGGAGTGTGTGTAACGCGAGAGACAGAGCTCAGCGCTGTCTGTGCACAGGGGGGAGTGTGAAACGCGAGAGACAGAGCTCAGCGCTGTCTGTGTGGGGGGGAGTGTGAAACACGAGAGACAGAGCTCAGCGCTGTCTGTGTTGGGGGGGGTGTGAAACGCGAGTGACAGAGCTCAGCGCTGTCTGTGTGGGGGGGAGTGTGAAACGCGAGAGACAGAGCTCAGCGCTGTCTGTGTGGGGGGGAGTGTGAAACGCGAGAGACAGAGCTCAGCGCTGTCTGTGTGGGGGGGAGTGTGAAACGCGAGAGACAGAGCTCAGCGCTGTCTGTGTGTGGGGGGGAGTGTGAAACGCGAGAGACAGAGCTCAGCGCTGTCTGTGTGAGGGGGAGTGTGTGAAACACGAGAGACAGAGCTCAGCGCTGTCTGTGTGGGGGGGAGTGTGTGAAACGCGAGAGACAGAGCTCAGCGCTGTCTGTGTGGGGGGGAGTGTGACACGCGAGTGACAGAGCTCAGCGCTGCCTGTTTCGGGGGGGGGTGGGGAGTGTGAAACGCGGGTGACGGAGCTCAGCGCTGTCTGTGTGGGGGGGGGAGTGTGAAACGCGAGTGACGGAGCTCAGCACTGTCTGTGTGGGGGGGAGTGTGAAACGCGAGAGACAGAGCTCAGCGCTGTCTGTGTGGGGGGTGGGGGGAGTGTGAAACGCGAGAGACAGAGCTCAGCGCTGTCTGTGTGGGGGGGGAGTGTGAAACGCGAGAGGCAGAGCTCAGCACTGTCTGTGTGGGGGGGAGTGTGAAACACGAGAGACAGAGCTCAGCGCTGTCTGTGTGGGGGGTGGGGGGAGTGTGAAATGCGAGAGACAGAGCTCAGCGCTGTCTGTGTGGGGGGTGGGGGGAGTGTGAAACGCGAGAGACAGAGCTCAGCGCTGTCTGTGTGGGGGGTGGGGGGAGTGTGTGAAACGCGAGTGACGGAGCTCAGCGCTGTCTGTGTGGGGGGGGAGTGTGAAACGCGAGTGACGGAGCTCAGCGCTGTCTGTGTGGGGGGGGAGTGTGAAACGCGAGTGACGGAGCTCAGCGCTGTCTGTGTGGGGGGGGGAGTGTGAAACGCGAGAGACAGAGCTCAGCGCTGTCTGTGCACAGGGGGGAGTGTGAAACGCGAGAGACAGAGCTCAGCGCTGTCTGTGTGGGGGGGGAGTGTGAAACGCGAGTGACGGAGCTCAGCGCTGTCTGTGTGGGGGGAGTGTGAAACGCGAGTGACGGAGCTCAGCGCTGTCTGTGTGGGGGGGAGTGTGTGAAACGCGAGTGACGGAGCTCAGCGCTGTCTGTGTGGGGGGGAGTGTGTGAAACGCGAGAGGCAGAGCTCAGCGCTGTCTGTGTTGTGGGTGGGGGGGGGAGTGTGAAACGCCTTCGCCAGAAACAGACCCAGTGATCCAGGAAACTAAAGCCCTCCCTCCTGCACCATCTCTTCAAACACACATTTGTCCTCTCTATCCTTCTATTCCTATACTCACAAGCACGTGGAACAGGGAGTAATCCAGAGATTAAAACCTTTGAGGCCCTGCTTTTTAATCTGCTACCTAGCTCCCTAAATTCTTGTTGCAGGACCTCATCCCTCTTTCTACTTCTGTGAACCACGACCTCTGACCCTTCGCCCTCCCCCTTCAGAAGGCCCTGCAGCCTCTCTGTGACATCCTTGACCCTGGCACCAGGGAGGCAACACACCGAGCCACTCTTGGTGATGGAGATTGAAGTCCCCCACCCAGAGTACATTCAGCACTCTTACCACCCTCAGTGCTCCCTCCAAGTGATGTTCAACATGGAGGAGCACTGATTCATCAGCTGAGGGTGGGCGGTACGTGGTAATCAGCAGGAGGTTTCCTTGCCCATGTTTGACCTGATGCCATGAGACTTCATGGGGTCCGGAGTTGATGTTGAGAACTCCCTGTTAACTCCCGCCTGACTGTATACCACTGTGCCACCACCTCTGCTGGGTCTGTCCTGCCGGTGGGACAGGACATACCCAGGGAAGGTGATGGTGGTGTCTGGGACATTATGATTCCGTGAGGATGATTATGTCAGACTGTTGTTTGACTAGTCTGTGACAGAGCTCTCCCAATTTTGGCACAAGCCCCCAGATGTTCATAAGGGGGACTTTGCAAGGTCGCCGGGGCTGGTTTTTGCCATCGTCATTTCTGGTGCCTAGGTCGATGCCGGGTGGACCATCCGGATTCATTGCTTTTAATCTTTTCTGTAGTGGTTTAATGAAACTGGGTAGCAGGGGACAGTTAAGAGTCACCCGCTTTTAGCTTTTTGTTTTTAACATTGTTGTGGGTTTGGAGTCACATGTAGGCCTGATGGATTTTTACGACAATCGACAATGGTTTCATGGTCAGTGTTACTGAGACCAGTTTTTAATTCCAGATGTTTTTAGTAATTGAATTTAAATTCTACCAGTTGCCATGGTGGGATTTGAACCCATGTGCCCAGAACATTAGGATGACCAGAAGGAAAAAAACAGTAAAAATTGGGAAACAAGAATACTAGTGTGAACTGGGTCTCGTATAACTTAAAATGGAACCCCAGTGAATACTGGGGAGGAAGAGGACTGACCCCAGCTGTTTGTTCTTTCTGGGTGGGCCTCTGGATTAATAGCCCAGTGATGATATCGCTAAGCCACGCCCTCTCCTTGGCATGTGACTGGCTCCCTCCCAATAAGAGCGCGGTATGATTTCACCTGTCTGATATTTTCTCCATTTACAGGTAAAAAGGGATTTGCTGACAGAGATGAAATATCTGGAGCTGGCAATGGTGGCAGATAATGCAATGGTGAGTAGTTTCTCAGCATTTGAATAAGAGGGACTGGGGCCTAGTGTCAGGGCCCACAGTATAGATCAAGGAGCAAAGACTGGAAACAGAGGAGGGGACACAGGAGGTGTAGATTAGGTGATATCAACTTGAGTTTTCAAAGGCTGAAGAGTGTTGAAGGGAAAACTGAGGCAGATGTGAAATTCCACCATTCCTATTAATTGACTTTGTTTTGAAAACTCAATTGGTTAAGTTTGATGATAATGTAAACCCAGGAGAAGGAACTTAAAAAACTGCCAGGAACCTAGAGAATGATTTAAGTGAAAAATTTAGGTGCACTGAACAGTCATAGAGGAAATTGGACAGAGGATGAAAGGGAAATCAAGCAACATGTACTGAATAAAAAGGCTGTCTGGAGACGAAGAGCAGAAGTGATGTGATGGTCAGCAGAGAGTGTGGAGTGATCCAATGAATACTGTACGTTTATCTGTTTGTGTTGTTTTAAAGGTTAGTGTTTGCGTTTTGGGGTATGAGTTAGACAGTTACATAACCTGAATGCTCAAAATAATCCACAAATAAATGTCAGCGAATAGGTAAATAAATATAAACAAAAGCTAAATAAATATAATTAAAGGTTAATAAATATAAAGGTAAATAAATATAAATGAAAATGTAACTAAATGTAAATGAAAGTCAGTGTGGTAAAGTGGGGTACCATGTGCCTTTAAGAGAATGCAAGTGGACTAACCATGTGACTTATATCTCTTGGGGCGAAAGGGGTGAAAGGATATGGGGAGAAAGCGGGAGCAGGCTATTGAGTTGGATGATCAGCCATGATCATAATGAATGGTGGAGCAGGCTCGGAGGGCCGAATGGCCTATTCCTGCTCCTAGTTTCTGTGTTTCTATGTGACAGTACTGACCAATCACTGTACAGCACAGGCAATGGTTAACGGTAAGCCCAGAGCTGGAGGTGGTTGTGGGAGCACGCAAGGATTCAGTCATCTGCCCTCTGTTGCAATAAACAATCACAGTTTGTTCTTATGTTGGTCTCTCTCCGTTATTGATAATGAGTGTATATGAAGGCGGCAATTCGAGTTTACTCAACTAGTGAACTCATAGACTCAAGACATAAAACTGGCAATGAGGATGAACCTAGCAGAAAATAGCACTCTGAGTGAGAATCCACAAGATCGGGGAGCAAACCATTAGAAAGAGACATTGTCATCAAACCCTCTGACAAGGGTGGTACTGTTGTTGTCTGGCGCATTGACCGCTACCTCGCGGAGGCTGAGCGTCAACTCGCATACACTTCCTCCTACCTCTCCCTGGACCATGACCCCACCACAGAACATCAAGCCATTGTTTCCAGGACTGTCACTGACCTCATCTCCTCTGGAGATCTTCCTCCCACAGCTTCCAACTTGATAGTCGCCCAACCTCGGACGGCCCGCTTCTACCTCCTACCCAAAATCCACAAACAGAACTGTCCTGGCAGACCGATCGTGTCAGCCTGTTCCTGCCCCACGGAACTCATTTCTCGTTATCTTGACTCCCTTCTCTCTCCCCTTGTCCAGTCCCTTCCCACCTACATCCGTGATTCCTCTGACACCTTATGTCACATCAACAATTTCCAGTTCCCTGGCCCCAACCGCTTCCTCTTCACCATGGATGTCCAATCCCTCTACACCTCCATCCCCCAGCAGGATGGTCTGAGGGCCCTTAGCTTCTTCCTTGAACAGAGGCCCCAACAATCCCCATCCACCACTACTCTCCTCCGTCTGGCTGAACTTGTTCTCACACTGAACAATTTCTCCTTTAACTCCTCTCACTTCCTCCAAATAAAAGGTGTGGCTATGGGTACCCGCATGGGCCCCAGTTATGCCTGTCTCTTTATGGGGTATGTGGAACATTCCTCGTTCCAGTCCTACTCCGGCCCACTCCCACAACTCTTTCTCCGGTATATCGATGATTACTTCGGTGCTGCTTCATGCTCTTGTCGGGACCTGGAAAAATTTATTAATTTTGCTTCCAATCTCCACCCCTCCATCATTTTCACATGGTCCATCTCTGACACTTCTCTTCCCTTCCTTGACCTCTCTGTCTCAATTTCTGATGATAGACTGTCCACCAATATCCATTACAAGCCTACCGACTCCCACAGCTACCTCGACTACAGCTCCTCACACCCCGCTTCCTGTAAAGACTCCATCCCATTCTCCCAGTTCCTTCGCCTCCGTCGCATCTGTTCTGATGACGCTACCTTCAAAAACAGCTCCCCTGACATGTCCTCCTTCTTCCTTAACCGAGGTTTTCCATCCACGGTCGTTGACAGGGCCCTCAACCGTGTCCGGCCCATATCCCGCGCATCCTCCCTCACGCCTTCTCCTCCTTCCCAGAAACATGATAGGGTCCCCCTTGTCCTCACTTATCACCCCACTAGCCTCCGCATTCAAAGGATCATCCTCCGCCAACTCCAGCATGATGCCACCACCAAACACATCTTCCCTTCACCCCCCCTGACGGCATTCCGTAGGGATCGTTCCCTCCGGGACACCCTGGTCCACTCCTCCATCACCCCCTACTCCTCAACCCCTACCTATGGCACCTCCCCATGCCCACGCAGAAGATGCAACACCTGCCCCTTCACTTCCTCTCTCCTCACCGTCCAAGGGCCCAAACACTCCTTTCAAGTGAAGCAGCATTTCACTTGCATTTCCCCTAACTTAGTCTACTGCATTCGTTGCTCCCAATGCGGTCTCCTCTACATTGGAGAGACCAAACGCAAACTGGGCGACCGTTTTGCAGAACACCTGCGGTCTGTCCGCAAGAAAGACCCAAACCTCCCTGTCGCTTGCCATTTTAACACTCCACCCTGCTCTCTTGCCCACATGTCTGTCCTTGGCCTGCTGCACTGTTCCAGTGAAGCCCAACGCAAACTGGAGGAACAGCACCTCATCTTCCGACTAGGCACTTTACAGCCTTCCGGGCTGAATATTGAATTCAACAACTTTAGATCTTAAACTCCCCCTCCCCCCATCCCCACCCCGTTTCTCCACCCCCCCCCCCTTTTTTTTCAATAATTTATATAGATTCTTCTTTCCCCACCTATTTCCATTATTTTTAAATCTAAAACTAAAACCTTGTTAGTCTTTTCCACCCCACCCCCACTAGAGCTGGACCTTGAGTGTCCTGCCATCCATTCTTAATTAGCACTTTTCTTAGACAAATATCACCACCTTCAACACCTCTTTGATCCTTTTGTCTGTAACATCTTTTGATTATCTGCTCCTATCACTGCTTGCTTATCTCCAGAATCACCCCACCCTCAACTTCTCTCTCTCCCCCCCCGCCCCCCCCCACCTTAAACCAGTTTATATTTCACCCCTCTCCTAACTATGCTTCAGTTCTGCCGAAGGGCCGTGAAGGCTCGAAACTTTAACTGTTTTCTTCTCCACCGATGCTGCCAGACCTGCTGAGTTTTTCCAGGTAATTCTGTTTTTGTATTAGAAAGAGAATCTGTACCTGTTGTTAAACAGATGGCAGTCAGAGTAGAAAGCAGCCGTGCAGTTTTAAATTTGTAAAAAATCCCCGCAGAATCACAATTGCCAAAACTCAAAAAGAGCGCAACACCCAGCACAGAGAAGCCAGCAGCTGCAAAGACCGAGTTGGAAATAAAACAGTGACCGCTCGTAAAGCGGCAATACATTTAAAGAGGTACATGCAGGAAAAATGGCTGCGGACAGAAAATTATAAGAGATCCCAGAGAGAGGGCAACTTCTATAGAAGGCAAAACACGAGTCGATCGAAGGCAGTCAATAAAACCGCGATAATCCAAACACCTGAATTTGTCACTAAC
The DNA here is from genome assembly GCF_964194155.1 of Cetorhinus maximus. NCBI lineage: Eukaryota > Metazoa > Chordata > Chondrichthyes > Lamniformes > Cetorhinidae > Cetorhinus > Cetorhinus maximus. The sequence continues at coordinate 247,936,933 of NC_135879.1, forward strand.
CGGGAAGCCATCGGGAATGCAGTCATTCACAATGTCGCAGTTCAGGTGTGTCGATCCATTCGACCCCATTTCAGATGACTGGTCCCAGTCTGTCGAACGCCTAGCGTTCTTTTAACCGCTAACAACATCACGGGGTGGAAAAGAAGAGGGCGATTGTTTTGTCCACATGTGGGAGCAAAACACACAGGCTGAACCTGCAGCCTCGCGTCACCTCACGCCCCCAACTCGAAGACTTTCAGCAAGTTAATAAACAAAGCCCTCTGAGACCAAAGCCCTGTTACTAGGCAGCGCTACAAGTTCAATTCAAGGAATAGGTTTCCAGGGGAGACAATAGCTGACCATGTTGCCGTTTTTAAAGGTATTAACTGAGCATTGCAAATTCGGAACGTCCCTTAGTGATAAGCTGAGAGACCAGTTGGTCTGCGGGGTTGGAGATGATGCTATTCAAAGGCGTTTGCTAGCCAAAGCTAATCTGGACTTCAGTAAGGCATTAGAATTAGCCACGGCCCTGGAGAGGGCTGTTAGAGATTCAGAAGCTATAAGAGATACACAACCGTCCATCCGGTAGGACGGGACTGACCGCTAACAAAAGGTGCAAAAACATCAGACCCCACAGAAAGGAGGGAAACGCCCCCTGTGTACAGATCGGTAAAAAACAGCAGGAGCACAGTGAAAATCCACAAAATGAATGAAAGAATTGCAGCCAGACGTCCAGTGGGTGATCAACCATTCAATCGTGTCTTTTCTGCTACCGCTATGGTCACATGAGGTGGCGCTGCAGAGATCGGCTGAGGCAGCATTTTAAAGACAAAGGGAGGAATCGGGAAATATGGTCTCTTGGAAGAACCAGAAGAAATAGAATCAGACATCCAGTCATTATATAACCTGAAAGTGGCAGAACCGAGCCAATCCAAGTAGCCGTTATAGTCAATGGAGAACCCGGTAAGATGGAAGTTGATACTGGAGCGTTGATGTCCATCATTGGAGAACATACATTCAGATACTTGAATGAAGGAACCCACCCTTTAAGATTGGAAGTTTCGGACACTAAGCTGAGAACGTACACGGGTGAAGAAATAAGACTGAAAGGGTTATGTCAAGTCTCGGTGAGGTATGGAGATCAATCTGAAAGGTTACCCTTGATACTGGGTAGCTGGAGAGGGCCCTAGTATAATGGGCTGCAACTGGATCGAAGAGATTAAATTGAAATGGGCCGAAATATTTAAAATTACAATGAAAGGCTTACAGGAATTGTTACAAAAGTACGCTTCTGTTTTTAACGATGAGTTAGGAAGGATTCGAGGGCTACAGGCCAGAATCTATTAGACCCCAATGCAACCCCCAGATTTATAAGAGCCAGACCTGTCCCTTATGCTCTATGGGACAAAACTGAAACTGAACTGGGCAGACTGGAAAAATTGGGCATCCCACAACCAGTGCAATTTATCGAATGGGCAGCGCCCATCGAACCTGTACTGAAGCTGGACCAAAGCGTGTGTTTATGTGGTGACTGTAAACTAACTGGCAATTAGGTGGCAAAACCTGATAGACACCTGGTACCCAAGATTGAGGAGTTGCATTCGAAGTTGCCGGGGGGCACCATGTATTCGAAATTAGACATATCTACTCGCAGGTAGAATTGGGAAAGGACCTTAGGGAATTCGTCATCATTAATACGCGCCGAGAATTGTATCAATACACATGTCTACCTTTTGGGATCACCTCAGCGTGTGCTATTTTCCAAAGAACGATGGAAAACCTGCTCCAAGGATTGCCCCATGTTACCGTATTGTTCATGGGACTGACCAACAATGAACACTTAGTAAACCTAGAAGAGGTGCTCAAACACTTCGCACAAGTGGGGGTACGTTTAAACGAGAGAAATGCCTGTTCCAAGCTAAGGAGATAGTTTACTTGGGCCACAAGGTCGATGTGCAGGGCCTGAATCCTGTGGAAGGAAAAATCCAGGCCAGTCGCGAGGCACCCGCCCCGAGAAATCCCACAGGGCTTAGGGCTTAAAGCCTTCTTAGGCCTGGTAAACTACTATGGCCGACTCCTCCCAAACCTCTCAGCTGTGCTGGCCCCATTTCACAGCCTACTTAAGGAGAACCAGAAATGGAGTTGGCAAGTCCCGCACCAGGATGCCTTCCTGAAAGTGAAGCGATTGTTAAGATCTTCGGCCTTGTTGGTCCCCTTTGACCCCAATAAGGAAAAAAAGTTTAACACGTGGTGTGTCCCCTTCTGGAATAGTCTTTTCATATCGGAGGGCAGATGGCTCCGAACGACCCATTGGTTATACATCATGCACAGTGTCGCAGAGCAACGATATTCCCAGATTGAAGAGGAGGGTTTATCTATTGTGTTCGGCATGCGGAAGTTTCGTCAATATCTCCAGGGTCGCCATTTCCATATTATAACTGACCACAAGCCCCGACTGGGATTGTTTGGAAAAGATAAAGCGATATCACCCATCGCATCGGCTCACATCCAGAGATGGGTGTGAATATTAGCCGCCTATGAATACACTTTTGTTCACTGTTCAGGAACTCAAGTCGCACAGGCCGACGCACTGAGCCCGCCTTCCCCTGCAGCTAATAGCAGGGAGGCTCTGATTCCCCAGGAACTGGTCTTAGTGCTAAATTTTCTGGATTCTCCCCTGTTCAGGCCAGATAATCCCTGAGTGGACAAGACGGGACCCACTATTGTCTAACATCCTCGAGCAGGTCTTGAATGGTTGGTCAGGTGGATCTAAATCCGAGGAGACGAGGCCCTATTCCGAGCACAAATATGAACTCTCCTGCCAGGATGGCATATTACTCTGGGGAGCCAGGGTTATCATGCCCCCCGAGGGGGCGAAGGCCACTATTAGCCGAGCTACATAGCGCTCACCCGGGCATTAGCAGAATGAAGATGCTCATACGCAGCTATTTGTGGTGGCCAGGCATGGACTTGGATAGAGAAACCCTGGTCAAAAGCTGCCCTCAATGCCAGTAGGTGTAAAAGCTCCCACCCCCACGGCCCCTTAGCCCCATTGTACCCATGGGAATGGCCGGGGCAGTCATGGGTAAACCTCCACATCCATTATGTGGGACCCTTCTTGGGCACAATGTTCCTTTCACTGATTGATTCCCACTCCAAATGGATGGACGTCTAATGAAGTCCGGTCACTCACATTGGCTGCCACCTTAGACCGTTTGTGGCAGGGTTTTGCAGTGTATGGGTTGCCCGAGGCCCTCGTGTCTGACAGCGGGATCGCTTTTACCAATGGGGAGTTCCACAGGTTCATGACCCTTAACGGCATCACCCATATCAAAACGGCCTTCTACCACCCAGCATCGAATGGCAGGGCTGAGCGGGCAGTCCAAACCTTCAAATCCAGGATGGAAAAGGGGGGGGAAGGGGATTCTGTTGGCTCGAGATAGTCCCGGTCCTTGTTCCCATACGGGACCACACCGCACACAATGACCAGCATTGCCCCTGCAGAACCACTAATGAAGAGACATCTCCTCACCTGTCTGATCCTTATCCCGCTGAATTTAGAGGGGAGGCTGGAGAAAAGCCAAGAGACATGGAAGACCAGGCATGATGGTCATGGTCCCGAAAGAACTTTCCCGGTGGGAGCTGCGGTCCTCACGATGAACTTTGGAGATGGGCCCAATAGGCTGTTCGGCGATAATATATCAGTAAACAGCCAAATAACTGGATAACACGTGGATCCTCTCCACAAAAGACCACCAGTCCCACAAGGAGAAATGCAGTCTCCATCTCCGCTTGAGTCTGTGCCGCACGTAGAGGACAGATCACACGATTTGGAAGAACCTGTGGGGCCTGTGGGACCCGAGGGGGTCGGAGAGACAAACCTGCCAATTTCCACTGGGGAACCCAGTGAGCAACTGTCCCCTGAGAAGGAGGTTTCAGAAAAACCAGCCGTGGTTATTGAACTGCGATGCTCAACGCGTGTGAGTAAGCTTCCTGAGAGACTTGATTTGTAAATCGTTTTAGTGTAAATAATTCACATGTTATTAAGTTTGTCAACTGTACTTTTTAAGTAAAGGGGGAGGGAGGTGGTAAAGTGGAGTACCATGTACCTTTAAGAGAATGCAAGTGGACTAATCATGTGACAGTACTGACCAATCACTGTACAGCGCAGGCTACTGATTAACTGTAAGTCTAGAGCTAGAGGTGGTTGTGGAGCAAGGATTTCATCATCTGCCCTCTGTTGCAATAAACAGTTTGTTCTTATGTTGGTCTCTCTCCGTTATTGATAGGGAACATCAACTAACAAGTGTATGTGAAGGCGGCAATTCGAGTTTACTCAACTAGTGAACTCATAGACTCAAGACATAAAAAGTAAATAAATAGCAATGTAAATGTAAATAAATAGAAATTAATGGTAAATAAACATAAATATAATGGTAAATAAGTATAAATGAATGGCAAAAAAAATAAATAAAGGTACATTAATATAACTGAAAAGGCAAATAAATATCAATGGAGGATAAGTACATATAAATAAAAAGATAAATTAATATAAATTAAAGGTAAATAAATGCAAGTGAAAAGGCAAATAAATATAAATGAAAATCTAAATTAATATAAATGTAAGCTAAATAAATATAAATGAATGGTAAATAAATATAAATGAATGGTAAATAAATATAAATGAAAGGTAAATAAATATAAATGAATGGTAAGGATAAGAGAATGTCAGAGAATGAGGTAACAACTGTGTAAATTCATATCAGCAGAAGGGAAAGAGCTATTTTGCTTTTGAATGGATCAAGGACACAATTTCACTTTATTTCCCTATGTTTAGAAGGCAGTCTCATAAATAGAGGGATGGTAGGGCACCTCAGTCTCATCAAATGCACATCCTGTGCTATGTGGGAACTCCAGGACACTTCCTGTAACCACAGTTTCTAACCACAGGTGCAGAAAGCGTTTTTGGCTGGAAGAGCTCCAGCTTTCAGAGCTTGAGCAGCAGCTGATAATACTGCAGGGAATCCACAAGGGCTGAGAGTCATGTCTCCGCCCCACTCCCCCAGATAGTAGCTGTGAAATATTAGATTGTAGAAATGCATCGATTAAATAAACAAGTCGAAAGGGCATACTGGTTTTGATGGGACATTTTAACTTTCATAAAGATTGGGATACGCAGATGATCACATTTCAGGCAAGTAGTGAGATGCAAAACATAGCCCAGATCCTGGAGAATTGGGACATACCAAAGAAAAGCAACGAGTGTTAGAAGAGTCATGTTCAAAATCATAGGGGTTTGGACAGCCTAGACAAGAAGAAACTGTTCCTAATGGTGGAAGGATCACACTAATTTATTGTGAATGGCAAAAGAATCAAAGGTAACATGAAGCAAAATGAATGTCCCTAGTGTGGAAAGTAGAGTCTGGGAGTGTGCACCAGGCAGATTCAAATCAGCATCTGAAAGGAAAAAAATAATCCAGACCTCTGAGGGGAGGGTGGGAATTTGCCCAACTGAGTTGCTGTTGTAGAGAACCAGCATGACCTGATGGGTTGAATGGTCTCCTCTTGTGCCAGCATGGATTTGTAAAGGGTAGGTCATGCCTGATGATCCTGATTAAAGTCTTTGAAGAGGTGATGAAGTAGTGGACAAGGGAGTGTCTATGGATATTATTTAATTGGCCTAATAGATGAAGTCCTACTGTTAGCTGAAGTTGACGTCCTTGGAATTGAAGGCGATTGATTGACCTGCTTAAGAAACTGGCTGCATAGCAGGTGACAGAGAGTAAGGATAATGTACAGCTACTCTAATTGGCAGAATCCTGAAAGAATCTCTATTGGGGCCTCAAATATTGACTCTATTTTAATATTGCTTTTTTTATTCATTCATGGGATGTGGACTTGGCTGGCTGGGTCAGCATTTATTGCCCAGCACTTTACAGCCTTCCGGACTTAATATTGAGTTCAACAACTTGAGATCATGAACTCTCTCCTCCATCCTCACCCCCTTTCCGATCCCCCTTTTTCCAATAATTTATCATTTTTTAATATATTTTTTTCTTTTCCCACCTATTTCCATTATTTTTAAATGTATTTCCATCCATTGTTTTATCTCTACCTTTTAGCCTATTTCGATCCCTTCCCCCCACCCCACCCCCACTAGGGCTATCTGCCACTTGCTCGTCCTGCTTTCTACCCTTAATATCACCATTAGCACATTCCTTAGATAATATCACCACCGTCAACACCTCTTTGTCCTTTTGCCTATGACATCATTGGCAATCTCCTCTTTGCCTCCACCTATCACTGACCCTCTATCCAGCTCTACCTGTCCCACCCCCCTTCAACCAGCTTATATTTCACCTCATTTCTATTTTTCCTTAGTTCTGTTGAAGAGTCATATGGACTCGAAACGTTAACTGTGTTCCTCTCCGCAGATGCTGTCAGACCTGCTGAGTTTTTCCAGCTATTTTTGTTTTTGTTTTGGATTTCCAGCATCCACAGTATTTTGCTTTTACCCCAGGAATCAGTCTGGTAAACCTTCGCTGCACTCCCTCTATAGCAAGAACATCCTTCCTCAGATAAGGAGACCAAAACTGCACACAATATTCCAGGTGTGGTCTCACCAAGGCCCTGTACAATTGCAGCTCCTGTACTCGAATCCTCTGGCTATGAAGGCCAACATACCATTTGCCTTACCATACCTTTCCATCTGCTGCTATACTAACCTTCTGAGGAAGAGAGTTCTAAAGACTCGCTGCCTAGGCCAACATTTATTGCCCACCCCTGGGGTAGAGTTTTACCACAGCGGGATTTTATGTTCTCGCTGAAGTCAATGGGGTTTAGAATGTCTCGCCGCATTTTACAGCCCCATCCACACCGAAATGGGGCTGTAAAATTCTACCCCGAGTTGCCCTTGAGAAGGTGTTTATTTTTATAAACAAAGGCAAAGGGGTAAAATCCATTCACATTTCACTTGACATTTGGTAATGGTGGTGACGGAGAGAGCTGCACAGGCCCAGAAGCTTCCTGCCCCCTGCAGAATCAATGTGAACCTGTGTAATGCTGCTTCAGCAACACCGCCTGGACAAACTCTCCCGCCGTCACATACAAAAGCAAGGTGGTTCATCAAAAGCATCGTAAATTATTGGTTAGCACTCAGATGGTGTGTTGTGGTCAGTTCTGGGCCGAATACTTTAGAAAGTCTGTCAAGCCCCTGGAGAGGACGCAGAGTGGTTTCCCTAGAATAGGAGCAGGGATGTGGACTACTGTTGTGTGGAGAGACTGGAGAAATTTGGGTCAGTGCCCTTTGAGCTAACTCGGCGAGGAGGAGATTTGTTGGAGCTTTGATGAAGTAAATGAGAAACTTCCTAATGGCAGAAGGGTCGGTTACTGGGGACACAAACTCAAGGTGATTAACAAGAGAAGCAGAGGTGACCTGAGGAAATATTCTTTTGCACAGTGAGTTGTTGTGACCTGAAATGTGCTGCCTGAAATAGTGGTGGAAGCAGATTCAATAGTAACTTTCAAAAGGGAAATGGATGTAGAAGGGGAAACAATTGACAGGACACTGGGGCAAGAGCAGCATGGTGGAAAGAATTGGATGGCCCTACAAATGGATCAATATATCCACAACAGGCCAAGTGGCCTCCTTCTGTAATAATCAAGTGGAGTCAGGTGTGGGTGGGAGTGTGGGGATTCCTGTGGAGGGTGAGTGTGAGGAGTGTGGAGAATTATGTGGGGATGAGTGTGAGGAGTTGTGGGGGTTCATGTGGAGGGTGAGTGTGAGGAATGTGGAGCATCAGTGGAGGGTGAGTGTGAGGAGTGGAGGATCAGTGGAGGGTGAGTGTGAGGAGTGGCGGATCAGTGGAGGGTGAGTGTGAGGAGTGTGGGGAATCATGGGATGGGTGAGTATGAGGAGAGTGGGGGATCATGTCGAGGGTGAGTGTGAGGGGTGTAGAGAATTATGTGGGGATGAGTGTGAGGAGTTGGGGTTCATGTGGAAGTTGAGTGTGAGGAGTGTGGAGCATCAGTGGAGGGTGAGTGTGAGGAGTGTGGGGAATCATGAGATGGGTGAGTGTGAGGAGTGTGGGGGATCATGTGGAGGTGGAGTGTGGAGGATCAGTGGAGGGCAGGTGGGATCACAGGGAGTCTGGGTAGACCTGTTTGACTCATTGAAACATCACCAATCATTTGTTTTCCTTTCAGTATCAGAATCTGGGGAGTAATAAAGATGCTGTAGTGAGGCGATTGCTTAACATTGCCAACACAGTGGACTTGGTGAGTATGAAGACTGTGTTCACAATGTTCCTTTCTCGTCCATATCTCTGTTCATGACTTTCCTGATACCAGCCGGGTCAGAATGAAAATGACATTCAATCAAATTTGCCCACCCACCGACTCCCAGCCCCACCGAAAATTCCTGAGACCCTGATCCTAAGTTTGAAATGCAGCTGGAGTTTGAGTTCTGTATTTTTTTAATTCATTTACAGGATGTGGGCTTCGCTGGCTGTGCCAGCATTTATTGCCCATCCCTAGTTGCCCTTGAGAAGGTGGTGGTGAGCTGCCTTCTTAAACCGCTGCAGTCCCTGTGGTGTAGGTACACCCACAGTGTTGTTAGGGAGGGAGTGCCAGGATGTTAACCCAATATGAGAGTAACCTTCTACAGCTCCGTTAGCCACACTCTGGATTTGGAGAGCGGTCTCATTACAGGGGAGTTAAGGCATTGCCATATCATACTTTCCACTCTCACCCAGAACCACTGCACTCCACTGCATCCTGCACCATTCAGAAGGCTCTGAACTCGATTTCCTACAGGCTGAGTGGGTGGGTGAGCGCCTGACCTGCTCCAGCATAAAATGATGTTAAGTGACGTTAGGCGAGCGCCCTGACGTGGTTGCGCACTCACACGATATTTCGCTTTCCAGTTAAAAATTAAATAAACATTGTGAAAAATCATTCATGACGTGTACCTGCTCATGTGACAGAGTCACATGAGGGGACATGTTTTTAACAGTGGTAACTATTCTATTTTTGAGTTTTTACTCTTCAGCTCCTGAGGTGGCTCTCTGCCTCGGGGACTTTGCATTGCGCACAGTCGCATGCATGTGCAAACTCCCGTGCTCACCCTCCTCCTGCCCCCTACCCCTGCAGCACTCTTTGTTGCAGTGTATGTTTAATCTCGGGATTGCTATCTGAGCCACGGGCAAACTGGCAGAGGGTAAATCAAGTCAAGGAGTTAACTGCATGGCTCAGAGATTGGTGTGGGAGGAATGGGTTTCAGTTCATGGGGCACTGGCACCAGTACTGGGGTAGAGGGGAGCTGTCCCGGTGTGATGGGCTTTGCTTGGACCGTGCTGGGACCAGTGTCCTGGTGAATCAATTAACGAGGGCTGTAGAGAGGGCGTTAAACTAAATAGAGGGACCCCAGCCTCTCCCCGACCAGCTGAACGAGGCGGCTCTCCAGCTCCAAGGCCTCCTGCTCAAACCTGGTCAGGATTAGGAGGTTTTGGGGGGGCCTCCACCTGTCTGTGACCTCTCGATATTGTCATGGCTCATCTTCTCCTGAAAGGACAGAGGAGCATTGATTAGTCCCCTCTCTCCCTGCAGCGCCATTGCAGTCTGGCCAACCCCACCTCAGGAACACCTCACAGGGCACATCCGAGTTGTGGCCCTCGAACTGTAAGACACTCAGTCCAAGCAGCCCCTTGACCAGCTCCAGCGTCAGTGACAGTTGGCGCTCAGACTCTAACACCCCCTGAGCCCCATGGGGGACAGGCAGCCCTTAAACATTTCACCACACTGACCCATATCAACATGGCGCCCACCCTTCCCCAGCACAGCAGCTTGTTGAACATTTTGCACCCTGCACCCATAGTTAGGTACTCGTTTGACGGGCGCAGGCTCGATGGGCCGAAGGGCCTTTATCTGTAGACCTCTGAGTCTCTGACTCTATGTGTGCCCCTCAGTCGTGGCTGCTGACCTCGGCTCCCACCTCCTCCCAAGCTCATTTTGTGAGGTGCGATGTCCTCCTCTTCCCATCTCTGGGCACGAGGGTGTCCCTCCTGGCAGCCCCCTCCCCCTAGAGCACCCATCCGAAAACCGGGGGTCCGAGTACCCTCCTGACCTGACCTTCACCCCCGGCCCACGGCATCTCCAGCTGCTGCTGAGGCCATAGCTTCACTCTCCAGAATGCCGAATATATTTCACCCCGGCAGCCTTCAGGGAGCTGCCTGTGCTGTTTTAAAACCACCCGCCTGCCTGACAGACCCCTGCCCCCATCCAGCCCTCCCTGACCATTGGGAAGACACGTTTCACATTGGGCGGGCTGGATTGGCCAGCGAGTGTGAAATCGCGGCAGGGGGGCCGATCCCTGACCGCTCTCGGGCCAGCCAATGGCGCGTGCCCACCAAGGGTAAAATTCAGGCCCATGATCCTGATGTTCTCTTTCCTGCTGGATCAAAGAGAGAGAGAGAGGTGTGGGTTAGCATGGGTGCACCATGAACCTCTGTTGGTTAAGTCTGAAGGCCCCTTCATGCATGCCGGAGAGTGCTTGGATGGCCAGTGTGTAGTGTGCTCATTGGCTGTCCGAAACCCCACCTTCCGCCCCACTCCACCTGACCGATTGGCGACAGCTTTGCCCATTGGACTGCAGGCTGTGCTCTCAGCTCAGGCACAGGCATTCTCCTAACCCGCACTGCAAGGCTGCACCGTCAGCTTGAGCCATGGAGGTGACTGGTCCAAACCGGGATGAAGACATTGCGAGGAGCTGTGAGCGTCTGCACCATGGCCAGCTTTAGCAAGGCCATTCTACAACATGCCCAGTTGGCCAACTGCTCTGCTGCCCCCTAAAACACACATTAATTTGTGGTCTTTGCCCGAGGGGTGAAAAGTTCTGGAGCATTTAGGGGCACTTTCATGCTTTTAAGTTGCTGGAGTGGGCAGCAAAGCCTCAGAGGCCGGACTCTACGCCTGTCAATGGAGCTGCAGCTGAAGGTACCTCAGCGGTGGAAGAATGCTCACTGTTGACCAGCTTTCCTAAGTGCATGGCCGGCCCCCACTCTCCTGGCATGCACTTGAATATTTCCTTCAGTCTGTGCTGCCTTCCCCACCCCACCGCACCGCCCCCCCCAAAAACCACCCCCGGTCCTGAGCTGCACTGGAGCCCTTTGCCCCGGAACCACACGGAAAGCGAGCTGGGGGAAAGTCACTAGCCTGTGCCTCTTCCTTATGTCCCACAGGCGATGCTCGCCAGCGCTGTGCGAGGTTGTGTGCACTCACCTCTGAGTTCCCCCCGAAGTTCAAGTCACCGGTCGCATGCCTTTTAAAGGCAGATGTGGAGCTCACTGTCCTGAAGTCACACCGATGCAGGCGCTAACTTTAACATGGGGCGGGGGGGTTGATTCTGGTGAGCAGGGCTGATAATGCGATGCTGAAGTATTGAAATTAGGTTCTCGATGTGCGGTGACAGGAAACGCAACACGTCATTGACAGGCGGAGTGTACAATCGCAAACTGGTTTCACAACAGCGTGAAACTGATGTTTGGCCTTCTCACCAAATTGCCCCCCGGCCCAACGTTAACGGAGCTGGGAAATCCCGGCCACTGATATAGATTGGAAATAGTTCAGGCCCTGTGGCACTCCACTGATCACTGTTTTCCAACCCCAACACCATGAGCCCTTAGCTTGTGTCACAACCTATTATGAGACACATTTCAAATGTCTTTTGGAGATCCAAATACACCACATCTACTGGTTCCCCTTTGTCCACCCTGCCCATTAGCTCCTCAAGCAATAATACATTTGTCAAACATGATTTTCCTTTCGCAAAACCATGTCGACTCTGCCTGATTGGATTCTGATTTTCTAGATGTCCTGCTGCTACCTATTTCCTAATGGATTGCAGCATTTCCCAGTGACAGGCGCTAGGCTAGCTGCTCTATGCTTTGCTAGGGTGAAATCTCCCTGTCCTGCCAGCAGTGGGAAATGTGACGGGCGAGGGAACTTCATTTGGCGTGAGGCCACAAATCAATTTCCCGACATTGGGATGAACATTTGGAATCCTGATCTCCGGACATTGGAAGCGGGTAAAAGGTGGCCGAGCATCCCGATGAGCAGTGTTGGGAACTCTATCAGTGTGAATTAGCAAGGCATACATGCTCATTAAAAAGCCACCTCGGAGGAATTAAGTCGGGGATGAGAACGTTCACATTTACAACTGTGTATAAATAATGAACACCTAACAAGCCAGACTTCTTCCACAACTTGGAGGTGAATAAATGCTGCTTTGGCCCTCTTGAGGACCGCCCTTTTTTCTTTATTCATTCACGGGATGTGGGCTTCACTGGCTGGGCCAGCATTTATTGCCCATCCCTAGTTGCCCTTGAGAAGGTGGTGGTGAGCTGCCTTCTTGAACTGCTGCAGTCCATGTGGTGTAGGTACACCCACAGTGCTGTTAGGGAGGGAGTGCCAGGATTTTGACCCAGTGACAGTGAAGGAATAGTGATATATTTCCAAGTCAGGATGGTGAGTGACTTGGAGGGGAACTTCCAGGTGGTGGTGTTCCCATCTATCTGCTGCCCTTGTCCTTCTAGATGGTAGTGGTCGTGGGTTTGGAAGGAGCTGTCTATCCATCCAGATGAGGGGAAGGACGGCCTGTTGCAGGTTGATACAGGGCCAGGAGGAGGCCTGAGCAGCAAGAGGCTGCTGGGCATCAAGAAGGTCAGGATGCCGGCAACCAAAGGCCAGTCTGATGATGAACATTAGCCTGACCACAGGTATACCCAGGCGGTGCAGCTATCTACAAATGAGTGAAAGGCAATGCTGAAGGTGCCTCAGAATGTCCCCAGATGTGGTTGCACACATCTGCCAGCTTCTTTCCAATGACCTGCGGCCTCAAGGACTTGGGGGCAATCCCATGCTGGTGGCCTGGGAGCTCACCACCACTTCAACCGTCTTTGCTAGTGGCTCCTTTCAAGGCTTCACTGGGGACCTATGCAGCATCTCCCAGTCAGAGAGGCACAAATGCACCTCGGAGGTGACATATGTCTGGTACAGGAGAGCGCACTAATTTGTCCAATTCTACCTGGATCCTGAAAGCAAGGCTACAGGAGCATTGAGATTTGCAGCAATCTCAGGTTTCCCATAAGGACAGGGCACATGTGGCCTTGAGAACTCCCTGGCAACAGCTAGTCATATTGACCAGTTGAAAAGGATCCCGCTCTTTGGACATGTACTTGATATGTGGTCACATGGGCAAATCTGCATGTTTGTGCATGTTCCCGTGATGCCTACACTCTGACCCACTCCCAGGTGCCACAGGGTTTTGAAGAATCTTGGTGATTGGTTCATTGGAGACAAGGAATACCTCCAGAAGACCTGGCTGATGCAATCAGTTGGCCATCTGCAGAGTGCCGCCAAGGGGAGCTACAATGATGCATATGTCCCGACCAGGTCCACGGTTGAGCAGACAATAGGTCTCCTAAAGGAGAGGTTCAGGTGTTTGGGCTGCTCAGGCGACGACCTCCAATACTCCCCAGAGGAGTGTTCCGGATCATTGGTGTCTACTGTGCTCTCCACAACCCAACGCTACAAAGGGGGGTGTCTTGTCTGAGCGAGACATGGAGGATTGGCATGGACCGTCTGATGATAAGGATGGTGAAGGGGATGGACTTGGCAAGGGCCAGCAGGTTATCAAGCCACATACCGAGTCCATAGCATGGGTACCACATGGCAGACAGGCCCGCGCCAATCTGATAGCTACCAGAGTCCAGACAGAGTCAACTGCAGACATATTTCTGTATCTTTTCACTTTGCTGCCCTCTGGTGGCAGGCAGGCCCAGCAACTTTTTGGTGAGAGACAGAGTTTTTGCTACAGAACCATTCAAGTGGCTGACCCATCTCGGCCTCCTCCGGAGGTCCCCAGCATCACACACGCCAGTCTTCAGACAATTTGATTCACTCCACGTGATATCAAGAAATGGCTGAAGGCACTGGATCCTGCAAAAGCTATGGGCCCTGACAATATTCCAGCAATAGTACTGAAGACTTGTGCTCCAGAACTTGCTGCGCCCCTAGCCAAGCTGTTCCAGTACAGCTACAACAGAATCTGAGAATCATACAGTGCAGAAGAGGCCCTTCGGCCCATCGAGTCTGCACCGACACGTGAGAAACACCTGACCTACCTACCTAATCCCATTTACCAGCACTTGGCCCATAGCCTTGAATGTTATGACGTGCCAAGTGCTCATCCAGGTACTTTTTAAAGGATGTGAGGCAACCCGCCTCCACCACCCTCCCAGGCAGCGCATTCCAGACCGTCACCGCCCTCTGGGTAAAAAAGATTTTCCTCATATCCCCCCTAAACCTCCTGCCCCTCGCCTTGAACGTAAATCCCCCCATGACTGACCCTTCAACTAAGGGGAACAGCTGCTCCCTATCCACCCTGTCCATGCCCCTCATAATCTTGTACACCTCGATCAGGTCGCCACTCAGTCTTCTCTGCTCCAACAAAAACAACCCAACCTCTCTTCATAATTTAAATGTTTCATCCCAGGCAACATCCTGGTGAATCTCCTCTGTACCCCCTCCAGTGCAATCACATCCTTCCTATAATGTGGCGACCAGAACTGCACACAGTACTCCAGCTGTGGCCTCACCAAGGTTCTATACAACTCCAACATGATCTCCCTACCTCGATCGATAAAGGCAAGTGTCCCATATGCCTTTTTCACCACCCCACTAACATGCCCCTCTGCCTTCAGAGGTCTATGGACACACACGCCAAGGTCCCTTTGTTCCTCAGAACTTCCTAGTGCCATGCCGTTCATTGAATACTTCCTTGTCAAATTACTCCTTCCAAAGTGTATCACCTCACACTTTTCAGGGTTAAATTCCATCTGCCACTTATCTGCCTATTTGACCATCCTGTCTATATCTCCTTGTAGCCCAAGACACTCAACCTCACTGTTAACCACCCGGCCAATCTTTGTGTCATCTGCAAACTTACTAATCCTAATGTCAATATAGTCATCTATGTCGTTTATATAAATGACGAATAATAGGGGACCCAGCACAGATCCCTGTGGTACGCCACTGGACACTGGCGGAACCACATTAGCTGTTCTCCAGTCCTCTGGTACCTCCCCTGTGGCCAGAGAGGAATTAGAAATTTGGGTCAGAGCCCCTGCAATCTCCTCCCTTGTCTGGCTGGCAACACTGGCATCTACCAGGCTATGTGGAAAATTGTCCAGGTTTGTCCAAATCCAACCCAGCCAATAACCACAGGAGTTCCTCAGGGTAGTGCCCTCGGCCCAACCATCTTCAGCTGCTTCATCAATGACCTTCCTTCCATCATAAGGTCAGAAGTGGGGATGTTCGCTGATGATTGCACAATGTTTAGCACCATTTGTGACTCCTCAGATACTGAAGCAGTCCATGTCCAAATGTAGCAAGACCTGGACAATATCTAGACTTAGGCTGACAAGTGACAAGTAACATTCACACCACACAAGTGCCAGGCAATGACCATCTCCAACAAGAGAGAATCTAACCATCGCCCCTTGACATTCAATGGCATTACCATCACTGAATCCCCCACCATCAACATCCTGGGGATTGCCATTGACCACAAACTGAACTGGACTAGCCATATAAATACTGTGGCTACAAGAGTAGGTCAGAGGCTCAGAACAGTGCGATGAGTAACTCACCTCCTGACTCCCCAAGGCCTGTCCACCATCTACAAGGCACAAGTTAGGAGTGTGATGGAATACTCCCCACTTGCCTGGATGAGTGCAGCTCCAACAACACTCAAGACACCGTCCAGGGCAAAGCAGCCGCTTGATTGGCCCCACATCCACAAACATTCACTCCCTCCACCACCGACGCACAGTAGCAGCAGTGTGTACCCATCTACAAGATGCACTGCAGGAATTCACCAAGGCTCCTTCGACAGCACCTTCCAAACCCTCGACCACTACCACCTAGAAGGATAAGGGCAGCAGATAGATGGGAACACCACCACCTGGAAGATCCCCTCCAAGTCACTCACCATCCTGACTTGGAAATATATCGCCGTTCCTTCACTGTGGCTGGGTCAAAATCCTGGAACTCCCTTCCTAACAGCACTGTGGGTGTACCTACACCACATGGACTGCAGCAGTTCAAGAAGGCAGCTCACCACCACCTTCTCAAGGGCAACTAGGGATGGGCAATAAATGCTGGCCCAGCCAGCGAAGCCCACATCCCGTGAATGAATAAAAAAAAACGTGATTTATGATAGCTGAATTAAATTGCACTACTTAACATTGAGCTGCTGGTGGTTTGATCCTTTACATGCACCATGCTGCGTTGGCTACAGAACCCTGGCACGAAATACGCGCTGCCAAACTTGCACACCACTGCATTCACCAGTGAACTCAGGCACCTGGAAGTAGCATTGACATTTTTCACATGCCCTCGCAAAGTTCATGTTCATGGCAACTTGGAAGCAAATTCAGCAAATGTAAACTCAGTAGGGATGTAGTCTTGTCACCCTCTCACCTGCTCCCAAAGAGGGGCAGATCTGACAGACAGCTCTTTCAAGTGGAACCAGATTTTTAATTTATTTATTCATTCACGGGATGTGGGCTTCATGGCTGGGTCAGCATTTATTGCCCATCCCTAGTTGCCCTTGAGAAGGTGGTGGTGAGCTGCCGCCTTGAACCGCTGCAGTCCACGTGGTGTAGGTACATCCACAGTGCTGTTAGGGAGGGAGTTCCAGGATTTTGACCCAGTGACAGTGAAGGAACGGTGATGTATTTCCAAGTCAGGATGGTGAGTGACTTGGAGGGGATCTTCCAGGTGGTGGTGTTCCCATCTATCTGCTGCCCTTGTCCTTTTAGATGGTAGTGGTCGTGGGTTTGGAAGGTGCTGTCAAAGGAGCCTTGGTGAATTCCTGCAGTGCATCTTGTAGATGGTACACACACTGCTGCCACTGTGCGTTGGTGGTGAAGGGAGTGAATGTTTGTGGAAGGGGTGCCAATCAAGCGGCTGCTTTGTCCCGGTTGGTCTCAAGGTTCTTGAGTGTTGTTGGAGCTGCACTCATCCAGGCAAGTGGGGAGTATTCCATCACACTCCTGACTTGTGCCTAGTAGATGGTGGACAGGCTTTGGGGAGTCAGGAGGTGAGTTACTCGTCACACGATTTCTAGCTCCTGACCTGCTCTTGTAGCCACAGTATTTATATGGCTGGTATTCAGTCAGAATTCAGTTTCTGGCCAATGGTAACCCCCAGGATGTTGATAGTGAGGGATTCAGTGATGCTAATGCCTATGAATGTGAAGGGGCGATGGTTAGATTCTCTCTTGTTGGAGATGGTCATTGTTTGGTACTTGTGTGGCGTGAATGTTACTTGCCACTTATCAGCCCAAACCTGGATATTGTCCAGGTCTTGCTGCGTTTGGACATGGACTGCTTCAGTATCTGAGGAGTCGTGAATGGTGTGCAACATTTCTGCTCCTGTGACCCTCTGAGAAAGAGAGGGCACAGATTTGAAGTAATTGGCAAAAGAAGCAAAGGCAACATGAGGAAACGCTTTTCCGTGCAGCGAGTGGTTAGGGTTTGGATTGCTCTGCCTGAGATTGTGGTGGATGCAAGTTTAATTGAGGTACACAGAAGGGAATTCGATTGCACCCGTAGAGGAAGAGTGTGCAGGGTTACGGAGAGAATGCGGGGTAATGGCACTCGATGAGCTGCACTATTGGAGAGCTGGTGCGGACATGATGGGCTGAAAGGCCTCCTTCTGCACTGTAGCAATTCTGTGATTCTGTGTGATAGTTTGTGCTGTGACACTTACCCCTTACTGTCAGTGAATTCCAGGAGAGAGGCCCCGTACCCTTGCCCCACATCCTTCTCTGCTGATGTTCTGCATTGGGTGCTATTCTAGTTTAATGCACAGTCGAGCTGAATTTAAGCTTCTATTCATCTGGGCTCATCAGTTTAGGTAAATTTAGTCACCTGAGTCACTAACACTTTGTCTTTTCCAGTATTACAGACCATTTAATATTCGTGTTGCTCTGATTGGTGTCGAGGTGTGGAGCAGAGACCAGATCAGAGTGGACAGGAGTGCTTCAGGAACCATGAACCGCTTTCTCCGTTGGAGGAAAAGTACTCTTCTACCACGAATGTACAATGATAACAGCCATCTCATCACGTAGGCACCTGACACCCAGCACTCTCACATCAAACTAACCCTGGGCAGGACAGGGGAAGGGGTTTTTCAAATTTATTCATGGTTCAGGGAATTAATCCCGATTTGGGTTCGAGAAGGTGATTGTCAGCCAAGCTCTTGACCTCCTGCAGTCCATGTGATGAAGGTATACCCGCCCCCGTGTTGTTAGGAAGGGACTGCTGTGAATTTGATCCTGTGATAATGAGTGTCAACAGTGGTTGCCATTACTCTTACAAGATTTTTATTTCAGATTGATTAAATTAATTGAATTTTAATTCTCTAGCTGCCGTGGTGGGATTTGAAGTCAGACTATCAGAGAATAGTTGCAGCTCATCGTGGCTCTCTGCCCAAGTCCCAACCCTCAGCCCTTTCCACATTTATTTTCTCTTATCCAATTCCCTTTTGAAAGCCCTGACTGAACCTGCCTCCACCACCCTCTCAGGCAGTGCATTCCAGACCCTAACCACTCGCTGTGTGAAGAGGTTTCTCCTCAGCTGTCCATTTACTCTTTTTCCATTCACCTTGAATTCGAGTTATCTGGTTCTTGATCTTTTCACGAATGAGAACTGTTTCTCTCTATCTGCTCTTTCCAGATCCCTCAGTGTTTTAAACACCTCCATTAAATTTCCTCTTAATCTTTTCATTTCAAAGGAGAACAACCCCAGTTTCTCCAATCAATAAACAATAACTGGAGTTCCTCAAGCATTTTCGTCAATCTTTTCAGTACCTTCACATTCTTTCTAAAGCTCGGTGCCTAAAATTTAATAAATAATACAGTTGAGGCTGAACCAGAGTTTTATTTAGGCTCACCATAACCAACTTGCATTTGTACTTTATTTTTTAAATTCTTTCATGGGATGTGGGCTTCGCTGGCTGGGCCAGCATTTATTGTCCATCCCTAGTTGCCCTTGAGAAGGTGGTGGTGAGCTGCCTTCTTGAACCGCTGCAGTCCATGTGGTGTAGGTACACCCAGAGTACTGTTAGGAAGGGAGTTCCAGGATTTGGACCCAGCGACAGTGAAGGAACAGTGATATATTTCCAAGTCAGGATGGTGAGTGACTTGGAGGGGAACGTCCAGGTGGTGGTGTTCCCATCTAACTGCTACCCTTGTCCTCCTAGATTGTAGTGGTCATGGGTTTGGAAGGTGCTATCTAAGGAGCCTTGGTGAATTCCTGCAATGCATCTTGTAGATGGTACACACACTGCTGCTACTGTGCGTCGGTGGTGGAGGGAGTGAATGTTTGTGGATGTGGTGCCAATCAAGCAGGCTGCTTTGTCCTGGATGGTGTGGAGCTTCTTGAGTGTTGTGGGAGCTGCACTCATCCAGGCAAGTGGGGAGTATTCCATCACACTCCTGACTTGTGCCTTGTCAAGACAGGTTTTGGGGAGTCAGGAAGTGAGTTACTCACCGCAGGATTCCTAGCCTCTGATCTGCTCTTGTAGCCACAGTATTTATATGGCTAGTCCAGTTCAGTTTGTGGTCAATGGTAACCCCCAGGATGCTGATGGTGGGGGATTCAGTGATGGTAATGCCTTTGAATATCAAGGGGTGATGGTTAACTTCTCTCTTGTTGGAGATGGTCATTGCCTGACACTTGTGTGGTGTAAATGTTACTTGCCACTTGTCAGCCCAAGTCTGGATGTTTTTCAGGCCTTGCTGCTTATGCTTAGGATCCTTTAAGCCTTTTTAAACCTCAAACTGTGCCCATCACCCTACCCCTTCCTGTCGTCCACAATGATTTGTGCACATGTTACTCCAGCCTGTCTATCCCTGCACCCACTTTAGAATTGTACCCTTTATTTTATATTGCATTCCTTCATTCTTCCAACCAAAATATATCACTTCACACTTCTCTCTGTTAGATTTTATTTGCTAAGTGCCTGTCCATTTCACCAACCTGTCCTTTTGATATTTATCACTACCCTCCTCACAGTTCATGATGCCTCCAATATTTGTGTCACCTACACGTGGAAGTCTAGGTCATTTATATATATGAAGAGAAACACTGGTCCTAATATCAGCCGAGAGGGAACCTACACCACCATCCTCTCCCACCCCAACACCACCCTCACCACACCCCCATCCCCATGGTCCTTCTAGTCCAAACATCATGTCCCCACTTCATTAGACCAGGTCTTAGGATTAGCTCAGGTCTCAGGATTACTTGTCCAGTAACATAACCACGACACTACCACATTAAAGCCTTGCTCCAAATGTAGAAAAAGAGCATCATTCAAGAGTGATGTGAATGTCATTGACATCAAGGCAGCATTTGACCGAGTGTGATATCAAGGAACCCTAGCAAAGCTGGAGTCAATGGGAATCAGGGGAAAACTCTCAGCCGGTTGGAGTCATACCTAGCACAAAGGAAGATAGTTGTGGTTGTTGGAGGTCAGTCATCTCAGCTCCAGGACATCACTGCAGGAGTTCCTCAGGGTAGTGTCCTCGGCCCAACCATCTTCAGCTGCTTCATCAATGACCTTCCTTCCATCATAAGGTCAGAAGTGGGGATATTCGCTGATGATTGCACAATGTTCAGCACCATTCGCAACTCCTCAGATACTGAAGCAGTCCATGTCCAAATGCAGCGAGACCTGGACAATATCCAGGCTTGGGCTGACAAGTGGCAAGTAACATTCACGCCACACAAGTGCCAAACAATGACCATCTCCAACAAGAGAGAATCCAACCATTGCTCCTGGATATTTTGCGGGGTTTTGGTAGCATACTTCTCATCATTCAGTCCCTGAGCAAGGGCTCAGGGCAAGGTTCTGGCTTGATCTGAATTCCGGGGGCAGGACTTTTGACTGAGTGGGGTGGGCGCTGCCTGACCCGCTCAAGCAGAAAATGTCGCGTGGTGACGTCAAGGCGAGCGTCCCCACATCATCGCGCACTTGTGCGATATTTCTGTTGGCGGGCACGCGCGAGAATCAGTTGCTGTGAAAGCGGAGATGGTTCCGGGTCCTGTATAAAAGTTACCTGCTATTTTCCTCCATGGGAGGGAAAATGTCTGTCGCCCTTTGATTCTCACACATTCTTCAAGTGAACATTGATTTCTGTTTTGCAGAGGGAGCCTTTTTGAAGGTGGCGTTGCAGGATTGGCAACATTTGGTGGTATCTGTTCATTCGACCATTCTGGAGGAGTAAGCACGGTGAGCATCCATTCTTCTTCCATTCTTCTTCCATTCTTCTTCCATTCATTCGACCATTCTTCTTCCATTCATTCGACCATTCTTCTTCCATTCATTCGACCATTCTTCTTCCATCCTTCTTCCATTCATTCGACCATTCTTCTTCCATTCATTCGACCATTCTTCTTCCATCCTTCTTCCATTCATTCGACCATTCTTCTTCCATTCATTTGACCATTCTGGAGGAGTAAGCACGGTGAGCGTCCATTCTTCTTCCATTCCCCCAACTCCTGTGGCTAACACATTGCCCTTGGCAAAGTAGAACGACCAGAACCTCAAACTACTGGTAACTTCAAACAAATACCCATCCATAAGCTGGAGAAAAGGATATGTTAAGGAGGTGTTCACCCTGATGGAAATAAGGATTTATGTTTCATTATTTCATGTAATATTTTAACAGTTTATGTAAAAGCTAACTTCAGTGATTGAATTTTCGGACAGGGAGTGACCATTGCAGAGTTGTTGTGTGGCTGAATCTTCCACATTCACCGTGTGGCACTGCAGCAACAGAACTGCATTCCACCACAAATAATAGCTTCACGTTCCTCACTCAGCAATATCATCCAACCAAAGAACCAGGCGTCAGGCAATGAGGGGGGAATATTTACCCCTCAATCCCCCTCACAGGAAACCGATTATCTGGTCGTTATCACATCGCTGGTTGTGGCAGCTTGCTGAGTGCATATTAGTTGCTGCATTTTCCTATTTTACAGCCATAAGATACTTCAATGTGTACTTCAGTTGCTGTAAAGCATTTTGAGATGCCTGATGATGATGAGAAGTGTTACATAAATGCAAAGTATTCTTTTTCATGCATGCTGTACAGGAGAAGCAGCATGTGAGCAATAGAGATATCTGCTTTAATTAATTACAGTCCAGCCACAATCAGCCATGAATGGTGGTGGACAAATTCAACTATGAACAGGAAGAAGAGGTTCCACAAAAATCCCCAACCTTAATGATGAAGGAGAATGTGCATTTTTTATTCTTTTCATGGGACGTGGGTGTCACTGTCTAGGCTGGAATTTATTGCCCATCCCTAATTGCCCTTGAGAAGGTGGGGGTGAGCTGCCTTCTTGAACCGCTGCAGTCCATGTGGTGTAGGTACACCCACAGTGCTGTTAGGGAGGGAGTTCCAGGATTTTGACCCAGTGACAGTGAAGGAACGGTGATATATTTCCAAGTCAGGATGGTGAGTGACTTGGAGGGGAACTTCTAGGTGGTGGTGTTCCCATCTATCTGCTGCCCTTGTCCTTCCAGGTGGTAGTGGTTGTGTGTTTGGAAGGTGCTGGTGAATACCTGCAGTGCATCTTGTAGATGGTACACACACTGCTGCTACTGTGCATCGGTGATGGAGGGAGTGAATGTTTGTGGATGTGGTGCCAATCGAGCGGCTGCTTTGTCCTGGACGGTGTCAAGCTTCTTGAGTGTTGTGGGAGCTGCACTCATCCAGGCAAGTGGGGAGTATTCCATCACACTCCTGACTTGTGCCTTGTAGATTGTGGACAGGCTTTGGGGAGTCAGGAGGTGAGTTACTCTCCGCAGGATTCCCAGCCTCTGACCTGCTCCTGTAACATCAATGTATGGTTGATGAAGTCAAGTTTCTGGTCAATGGTAACTCCATTGCAGAGAATGCAGATGGTCCACATGATTTAACCAACACCTGCACAGAGGGCATTGGGCAGGATGGACCCCATAGACAGTGGGACGTGGGCTTCCCTAAACTTGAAATGACTCAGTTTGTCAGCAGCGAGTCTTCTCTCAGCAGCGAGTCTTCTCTCAGCAGCGAGTCTTCTCTCAGCAGTGAGTCTCTCAGCAGCGAGTCTTCTCTCAGCAGCGAGTCTTCTCTCTGCAGCGAGTCTTCTCTCAGCAGTGAGTCTTCTCTCAGCAGTGAGTCTTCTCTCAGCAGCGAGTCTTCTCTCAGCAGCGAGTCTTCTCTCAGCAGTGAGTCTTCTCTCAGCAGCGAGTCTTCTCTCAGCAGCGAGTCTTCTCTCAGCAGTGAGTCTTCTCTCAGCAGTGAGTCTCTCAGCAGTGAGTCTTCTCTCAGCAGTGAGTCTCTCAGCAGTGAGTCTTCTCTCAGCAGCGAGTCTTCACTCAGCAGTGAGTCTTCACTCAGCAGCGAGTCTTCTCTCAGCAGTGAGTCTTCTCTCAGCAGCGAGTCTTCTCTCTGCAGTGAGTCTTCACTCAGCAGTGAGTCTTCACTCAGCAGTGAGTCTTCACTCAGCAGCGAGTCTTCACTCAGCAGTGAGTCTTCACTCAGCAGCGAGTGTTCACTCAGCAGTGAGTCTTCACTCAGCAGTGAGTCTTCACTCAGCAGCGAGTCTTCACTCAGCAGTGAGTCTTCTCTCAGCAGTGAGTCTTCTCTCAGCAGTGAGTCTTCACTCAGCAGCGAGTCTTCTCTCAGCAGTGAGTCTTCTCTCAGCAGTGAGTCTTCTCTCAGCAGTGAGTCTCTCAGCAGCGAGTCTTCTCTCAGCAGCGAGTCTTCACTCAGCAGCGAGTCTTCACTCAGCAGCGAGTCTTCACTCAGCAGTGAGTCTTCTCTCTGCAGTGAGTCTTCACTCAGCAGTGAGTCTTCTCTCTGCAGTGAGTCTTCACTCAGCAGTGAGTCTTCTCTCAGCAGTGAGTCTTCTCTCAGCAGTGAGTCTCTCAGCAGCGAGTCTTCACTCAGCAGTGAGTCTTCTCTCAGCAGTGAGTCTCTCAGCAGCGAGTCTTCTCTCAGCAGCGAGTCTTCACTCAGCAGTGAGTCTTCTCTCAGCACTGAGTCTTCACTCAGCAGTGAGTCTTCTCTCAGCAGTGAGTCTCTCAGCAGTGAGTCTTCTCTCTGCAGTGAGTCTTCACTCAGCAGTGAGTCTTCTCTCAGCAGCGAGTCTTCTCTCAGCAGTGAGTCTTCTCTCAGCAGTGAGTCTCTCAGCAGCGAGTCTTCTCTCAGCAGTGAGTCTTCACTCAGCAGCGAGTCTTCACTCAGCAGCGAGTCTTCTCTCAGCAGTGAGTCTTCTCTCAGCAGTGAGTCTTCACTCAGCAGCGAGTCTTCTCTCAGCAGCGAGTCTTCTCTCAGCAGTGAGTCTTCTCTCAGCAGTGAGTCTTCTCTCAGCAGTGAGTCTTCTCTCAGCAGTGAGTCTTCACTCAGCAGCGAGTCTTCTCTCAGCAGCGAGTCTTCTCTCAGCAGTGAGTCTTCTCTCAGCAGCGAGTCTTCTCTCAGCAGCGAGTCTTCTCTCAGCAGTGAGTCTTCTCTCAGCAGTGAGTCTCTCAGCAGTGAGTCTTCTCTCAGCAGCGAGTCTTCACTCAGCAGTGAGTCTTCACTCAGCAGCGAGTCTTCTCTCAGCAGTGAGTCTTCTCTCAGCAGCGAGTCTTCTCTCTGCAGTGAGTCTTCACTCAGCAGTGAGTCTTCACTCAGCAGCGAGTCTTCACTCAGCAGTGAGTCTTCTCTCAGCAGCGAGTGTTCACTCAGCAGTGAGTCTTCTCTCAGCAGCGAGTCTTCTCTCAGCAGTGAGTCTTCTCTCAGCAGCGAGTCTTCTCTCTGCAGTGAGTCTTCTCTCAGCAGCGAGTCTTCACTCAGCAGCGAGTCTTCTCTCAGCAGTGAGTCTCTCAGCAGTGAGTCTTCACTCAGCAGTGAGTCTTCTCTCAGCAGCGAGTCTTCTCTCAGCAGCGAGTCTTCTCTCAGCAGCGAGTCTTCACTCAGCAGTGAGTCTTCTCTCAGCAGTGAGTCTCTCAGCAGTGAGTCTTCACTCAGCAGTGAGTCTTCTCTCAGCAGCGAGTCTTCTCTCAGCAGCGAGTCTTCTCTCAGCAGTGAGTCTTCTCTCTGCAGTGAGTCTTCTCTCAGCAGCGAGTCTTCACTCAGCAGTGAGTCTTCTCTCAGCAGTGAGTCTCTCAGCAGTGAGTCTTCACTCAGCAGTGAGTCTTCTCTCAGCAGCGAGTCTTCTCTCAGCAGCGAGTCTTCTCTCAGCAGTGAGTCTTCTCTCTGCAGCGAGTCTTCACTCAGCAGTGAGTCTTCACTCAGCAGCGAGTCTTCACTCAGCAGTGAGTCTTCTCTCAGCAGTGAGTCTTCTCTCAGCAGCGAGTCTTCACTCAGCAGTGAGTCTTCACTCAGCAGCGAGTCTTCACTCAGCAGTGAGTCTTCACTCAGCAGTGAGTCTTCTCTCAGCAGCGAGTCTTCTCTCAGCAGTGAGTCTTCACTCAGCAGCGAGTCTTCTCTCAGCAGCGAGTCTTCTCTCAGCAGCGAGTCTTCACTCAGCAGCGAGTCTTCTCTCTGCAGTGAGTCTTCACTCAGCAGCGAGTCTTCTCTCAGCAGCGAGTCTTCTCTCAGCAGTGAGTCTTCTCTCTGCAGTGAGTCTTCTCTCAGCAGCGAGTCTTCACTCAGCAGCGAGTCTTCACTCAGCAGCGAGTCTTCTCTCTGCAGTGAGTCTTCACTCAGCAGTGAGTCTTCTCTCAGCAGCGAGTCTTCTCTCAGCAGCGAGTCTTCTCTCTGCAGTGAGTCTTCACTCAGCAGTGAGTCTTCACTCAGCAGTGAGTCTTCACTCAGCAGTGAGTCTTCTCTCATCAGCGAGTCTTCTCTCAGCAGTGAGTCTCTCAGCAGCGAGTCTTCTCTCAGCAGCGAGTCTTCTCTCAGCAGTGAGTCTCTCAGCAGTGAGTCTTCTCTCAGCAGCGAGTCTTCATTCAGCAGTGAGTCTTCACTCAGCAGCGAGTCTTCTCTCAGCAGTGAGTCTCTCAGCAGTGAGTCTTCTCTCAGCAGTGAGTCTTCACTCAGCAGTGAGTCTTCACTCAGCAGTGAGTCTTCACTCAGCAGCGAGTCTTCACTCAGCAGCGAGTCTTCACTCAGCAGTGAGTCTCTCAGCAGTGAGTCTTCTCTCAGCAGCGAGTCTTCTCTCAGCAGCGAGTCTTCTCTCAGCAGTGAGTCTTCTCTCTGCAGCGAGTCTTCACTCAGCAGTGAGTCTTCTTCAGCAGTGAGTCTTCACTCAGCAGCGAGTCTTCTCTCAGCAGTGAGTCTTCTCTCAGCAGCGAGTCTTCACTCAGCAGCGAGTCTTCACTCAGCAGCGAGTCTTCACTCCAGCGAGTCTTCACTCAGCAGCGAGTCTTCTCTCAGCAGTGAGTCTTCTCTCAGCAGCGAGTCTTCTCTCAGCAGCGAGTCTTCTCTCAGCAGCGAGTCTTCTCTCAGCAGCGAGTCTTCTCTCAGCAGCGAGTCTTCTCTCTGCAGTGAGTCTTCTCTCAGCAGTGAGTCTTCTCTAAGCAGTGAGTCCTCCCTCAGCAGTGAGTCTTCTCTAAGCAGTGAGTCCTCACTCAGCAGCGAGTCTTCTCTCTGCAGTGAGTCTTCTCTCAGCAGTGAGTCTTCTCTCAGCAGCGAGGCTTCTCTCAGCAGTGAGTCTTCTCTCAGCAGTGAGTCTTATCTCAGCAGCGAGTCTTCTCTCTTGACGGTTTTATGTGAGTGTTAAACAGCCCATGCAATTTTGAATTATTGGCGGTGGAGGGTGATGTTGAAACATGTTCACAGCACGTTCCTTCTGTTCCGTGTAGGACAGCCTATCCAGCTATTTGGCTCTTGCTGCAACCCTTGCCCATGAGGTGGGACACAATCTGGGAATATCACACGATACTGACTTACGGAATTGTAACTGTCCAGATGTGAATGCCGGCTGTATCATGGAAGACGCACTCGGGTAAGAAACACATTCAATCAGTGTGACTGGTGTTGATGGATCTCATTCCCACTGCAACATCTAACAGTAAGAATGAGCCCTCCCTATCCAACACAGAGCTGGTGGGATGATTTGTATTCCCGAAGGAACCTATGCTCTGAGCGTAATTCAGTTTGCTATGTTATGTCACGATTGTATTATTGCTGGTTAAGTAGCTAAGGGAAGGAGGAGGCTCCACCAACATCTCCGACCTCAGTGATGTGGAGCCCAGAACGATTGCAAAAAGCAAGGTCAAAATGAGAAAAAAAACAATTGTTGGAAATGATCCTCAGGTCAGGAAGTGTTTCTGAGAAGAGATAATGATAACGTTTAATGTGTCAGCCCCTTCTTCAAAATAAAGTTGAAGTATTTGCAAATGTTCTCAACCAAAGTGCAGAGTGACTAAACCTGCAAAAAAGACAGGAGATCGGAGCAGGAGAGAGCCACGGTCACTGCCTCTCCACAAGATCTAATCTTACAGATCTGAAATCAACCTTCGCACGAAATCCCCATATCCCTAATCCCCTCAGCACCCAAATATCTATTGATTTCTGTCATGGATATGCTCAATGACTGAGCACCAACATCTCACTGAGATCGAGAATCCCACAGCTTCCAATTGGCAAAGAAAATTCTCCACAGTTCAGTTCGAAATGGCTGTCGCCTTATTCTGAAAACCTAACTGAGGCTGCTGGCTGGGAAAACATCCTCCCAACCCATTAAGGATTTGATACTTTGGAATGAGATTACCTCTCCTTCTTAGAAACCCTCGGATGTATTGGTCTTCTCTACTCAACCACTGAGCCTCTTCCCGATGATTGCCCCATCCTAGATCTGTCCAATTCAATGCACTGTAAGTGATGATGAGAGGTGTCTGATAACATCTCAGCTGTGAAGCTGAACATTCCTCTAGCCAAGTTCCAGTTCAGCTCTGTCAGTAGCATCTGACTGACAATGTGTAAAATTTCCCAGGTACCTCCTGTCCACAACAAGCTAGATAAATCGAACCTGGTTAATTATTGCCTTCACAGTCATCCAGCCATAAAACAGGTACCATGCCCTAATGTTGGCAACCATGAACTTCCATTGGATTGGTCCATGATTATGCTTGGCAAACTACTGCAGTGGATTGCTATTGCCTTCTGCAGTATGGCTGACCAGGAAACTCTCCCACTCTTACCACCTGCCAGCAGGCATACTGGAAGGATTTAAATGCTGATAATCAACCTGTTTGGCCACATTATGAAAGCACCTTCCATGGCCATCAAGTCCAAAAGTGCAATTTGAGCCCAGAGCTTCTGGCCCACAGGTAGGAGATGTAAAATGCCTTCAAGGTATAGCAGTATGACATCACTAGAAGGGAAGTGTGTCATGTGATGCAGTTTTAGTTTCACTTTTTCCTGTGCACAGAACCCACACAACTTTGATTTCTTCAAGCTTTCTACCTTTGTATAAATGTTCTCATGTATCCCAATAAATGAACCACAACGTGTTTACCAAACCCTTATGAGTAATTGCTGCCTTAATATCATCAGGGTAGAGTCCTCGGCCCAACCATCTTCAGCTCCTTCATCAATGACCTTTTACACCGTCCCGGGCAGGCCCATTTTTGATAATATCCATCTGCTCTGGGACATTGTTCACTTTTCTCAGGGGGCTGGTGTGTCGCACGCCTTCCTGTCTCTTGACCAGGAGAAGGTGTTCCACAGGGTGGATCACGAATATTTATTCGGGACTCAGCGAGCATTCGGGTTCGGGACGCATTTCGCCGCCCGGATCTGATTTTTGTGTACACTGCTGCAGAGTGTCTGGTTAAGGTTAACGGGTCCCTGACAGTGCCCCTTCGCTTTGGGAGAGGAGTTCCTCAGGGCTGCCCCCTGACTGGACAATTATATTCTATTTGTGTGGAGCCTTTCCTGCGCCTCTTGCGGAGGAGGTTGTCGGGATTGGTTCTGCGCGGGCCGGGCATTGGGGTGGTCCTTTCAGCTTACGCTGATGACGTACTCCTCATGTTTAGTGACCCGGCTGACCTGCGGAGGATGCGCGAGTGCCAGGAGATCTACCCTGTCACGTCTTCTGCCAGGATCAACTGGGATAAATGTTCTGGACTCCTGGTCAGTCCATGGCAGATGGATCCCCTACCCGAGGAGCTCAGGCCTTTCACCTGGAGCAGGACCATCCTCCTGTACCTGGGGGTCCATCTCTGCCCTGCTGAGGAATCCTGGCCGGCGAACTGGCAGGAACTGGAGACGAAAGTCACCGCTCGCCTGTGGCGCTGGACAGGACTGCTCCGAGTGCTGTCTTACCGGGATCGAGTTCTGGTCATAAACCAGCTGATCGCTGCCATGTTGTGGTATCGGCTGGTCACTTTGACCCCTCCCCTGGACTTTGTCACAAAAATCCAGAGAATGTTCGTCGACTTCTTCTGGGACAAAAGGCTGCACTGGGTCACTGCTGAGGTTCTGAGTCTCCTGCTTAGGGAAGGTGGTCAGGTGCTGGTGTGGAGGGTGGTCAGGCGCTGGTGTGGAGGGTGGTCAGGTGCTGGTGTGGAGGGTGGTCAGGCACTGGTGTGGAGGGTGGTCAGGTGCTGCTGTGCCTACGCACCCAGATGGCGACCTTCCACCTTCAGGCCCTGCAGTGATACCTTTACATCAAGCCCGTCCGAGATGGTTGCCCTGGCGACGTATTTCTTCCGCCAGGTGCATAGCCCGAATTATGACGGGCTGCTCCTGTTTATAGACCTGAGGGGCCTTCGTGGCTCCTTGCAGGTGTTGCCCATCTTTTACCAGGATCTGATCAAAGCCTGGAACATGGTCGCCTCGCGACGCAGCTCTCCCCCGTCAGGAGTAGCGGCTATCGTCAGTGGCTGGTGGAGAGGAGGGCTGTGGCTGCTGGGGTGACCAGGATCGGGGAGGTGCTGGGCGGCAGAGGAGGGGGCTGGATGCTACCACAGGAGTTGGCATGTCACGCGTCTGTGGATGTCCTGCTCATGGCCAATGCCCTTCAAGACCTCAGGACAGTCGTGCTCGGACCTGATGTCATTCTGGGTCTTGAGGCAGCAATGGTGTGCAGTGGTCTTCCGTCTGAGCGTACCCCTGTTCGGACAGAATTCCACATTGGCCCCAAGCCCCGAACCCTCCCTTGGGAGGCGGTGCCCCACAACCCGAGCCGCCTCAGGGATATGCCCTCCGTGTCCTTTAGCACGGCGCAGACAGGTTTCCTGTATGGGCTGCTACACACTCTTCACTCCTGTGGAGCTAGAATTGCGAAGGTCACAGGAAGAGGGGATTCAGATGGGCCGGTCACTCCCGGGGTCCCCAGCTCCAGCAACTGTGACATGCCTGAGCCCAGAGGCTCATCATGTGACTCAGCAACACTGGCCTCCAGCAGTCCTCCGAGTGCCAGAGTGCTGAGAAGCCCCTGCCTCTGCCTGCTGTGAATCAGACAGTGTGGTGTTTTATTGTATTTGTTCATGGGAAGTGGGCTGGCTGGGACAGAATTTATTGTCCATCCCTAATTACCCTTGTTCAGAGGGCATTTTAAGAGACTACCACATTGCTGTGGGTCTGGAGTCACATGCAGGTCAGACCAGCAGATGTTAGTGAACCAGATGGGTTTTTACGACAGTCGGCAATGGTTCCCTGGTCATCGTCAGACTTTTAATTCCAGATTTTTATTGAATTCAAATTTCACCATCTGCCGATTCAAACCTGGGTCCCCAGAACATTACCCTGAGTGTCTGGAATACTAGCCCAGTGACAATCCCACTACACCACCAGATTGTGACCCTGAGGCTGCTCTAAAGCTAGGCCCCACTGGGGTATGTGCCTCTGCGCTGGTGGAGGGTGTGTGTGAGCGCTGTGACAAGAGTGCCTCCAGATTCCTCCTCCAAGCAGCCTTCGGGCTTGACTGGAGGCCCTGGGCCTTGGATTCTGTCGGCTGTTTGGAGAAGTGCCTGCGAAAGCAAGGGGAGATAACCAGTGCTTGGCAGTGGCCTGTGAAACAGGACACATCACTCACAGCCTGGTTATCTGATGATGTTACTTCTGGATCCTCACTTGGTAGAGTAGCACTGACCTCACCGTCAGCACGGGACTGGTCCAGATCCTTGCCGGCCAGCTGGATGGCTCTGTTTTCAAAGCCCGTGAGGACCTGGATGTCGGGCATTTCGCCACCGGTCTGCGACCTCTCCCTCCTGTTGTTTGCCAGCTTGTCCTGCATGAATATAGATGGAGAGAGTGTAAGCAGGAACCCTGCCAGTCCAGGTGATAAGTAAGCCTGGCCGGTGTGGGTGGTGAGTGGTCCCATGGACGGGATGAGGACAATGACAGTATGTGTGAGAGAGTGAATGGTGGTGTCCCTTGAACTGGCAGTGAGTGAGGGCCCTGTGGGTGTGTGATGGGTTTGTGAGTGTGTGAGTTGGGAGTGATGAAAAGAGTGACTTACCCTGGTGGAACAGAGGAGATCATTCATCCTCTTGCGGCACTGGGTGGCTGTTCTCTTTTGCAGGGTGTTGGCGCTGACCACCACTGCCACCACCTCCCAAGCTGGATTGATAATGTTGCTGCCCATCCTGCAGCCAGAGGGGGAGGGGGGCAGAGGACATCATGGCCTCCACTGCATCCAAAAGGCACTCGAGGGACACATCATTGAACCTGAGGGCTGCAGTCTTTTTGCCTTTCATGACCATCCTGTCTTCCTTGCAGCAGTCGTGGGCTGTAAGCACTGAGAGGTGTGCGCATGGCTGCACTTTAAATCTGGTGCCCAGCATGATGAAGCAATGAGGTGATGACATGGCGGGCGAATGAGAGCCCGCCCGCCACAGAAACAGCGTGTTTCTTGGGAGTGCATAACTAATGCAGCGGGATTGGGGTGATACGGCGTGAGAAGCCGCCATTGCAGCCGACGGGTAAAATGTCATTTTTCCCACTCTCGACCGGACTTATTGCAAACCTTGGATGATTCTGCCCATAGATCTGTCTGCTCGATAACACTTATGTCATGGTAACTAAACATGAACATGTATTGTATGTAGTTCTGCTGGTTTGTAAGGGGGAAAGTACCTTTAAAAAGAAAGGGGGATGTTGCAATTTGCCTTTAAGGTATTGCAGCATGACATCACTAGAAGGAAGTGTGTCATGTGATCCAGTTTTAGTTTCATTTTGTCCTGTGAGCAGAATGCACACAGTTCTGATGTCTTCAAGCTTTCTACCTTTGTATAAATGTTCTCCTATGCCGAATAAATGATCCCACGATGTGTTTTTCCAATCCCTTGTGAGTGATCGCTGCCTTTCTATCATTATAACAACATGGCAGTAAGGCTGCTACCACCGTGCCACAGGATTACCATCAGGCTGCTCACCTGCTCAGCAATGATGAGTTCAGGCTTCACCAGGCCCACTCAGCTCCAGACCTCACCCCAATTTTTATCCAGATATGAACACAAGCTGAATGCCCGGGTGAGGTGTGTGTAATTGCCCCCAGAGGGTATGGAGATATAATAAAGATAATACAGACCCTAACTAATTCCCTTCTCAAGGTCATTATTGAATCTGCTTCCAGCAACCAGTCAGGTACTTCATTCCACATCATAACAACGTATTGTGAAAAGCATTCTCCACATCTCAGAACTGCCATTTATCTTCAGTATGTCCTCTCTGATTCCCAACCACCCTGCCACTGGAAGCAGTTTCTCTTATCTCATCTTGATGGACTGTTCCTTTAACCTTCACTGCTCCAAGGTAAAAACTCAGCATCTTTCATCTCCCCATGTCATTGAAGTCCTTCATCCCTGGCACCATTCTCACCTGCACGCTGTCTAAGGCCTTGGCATCCTTTCCATAGTGTGCAACACAGTGATCTATGTCCTCTCGCTAAAGGTTTGTCTAAAGGTTTAGCATAGATTTCCCAGTCAGGATGGTACATGGCTTGGAAGGGGACCTCCAATTGGTGCTGATCTCAGATGCCTGCTGTGTTTGCCCTTTCAGTCACTGCTGTTGAAAAAGTGTATGTGGAACTTGTCTCCTTCCTTTTGGTGTTTATTTTTTGTATGTTCCTATTGACAGTTTCACATCGCCAACACAATTCAGCAGCTGCAGCCATGAGGATATAGACAGAAGCCTGCTCTCTGGTCTAGGGATGTGTCTCTACAACCTGCCAGATGTTGACAAGCTGGTTGGGGGCCCTGAGTGTGGCAACCTGTACGTGGAGAAAGGCGAGGAGTGTGACTGCGGTAATCCTGCGGTAAGGAGGGGGTCAGATGAGTGATGACGTGGAAGGGTTCCTTGTGGTAATGCACAGCTTACAGCTATTGGCAAGACTGAATATCATGGCAAATCATAAACTTGTATGTTTATTACCCAACGCACAGAGGCCACATGTAAATGTAGGCATTGTTCTGACTCCCTTGCCTGTTAAAAATTTGTCTGTCTTGAATAAATTCAATTAATTCGTTTTCAACCATCCTACCTTGGAATTTATTTAAATTGGAGAGAGACTGCAGAATGCTGCGGTACAGAGGGATCTGACTGTCCTGGTACATGAATCACAAGGAATGTTGGCAGTTATTGTAGGGGGAACGGAATATAAAGGTAGGGAAGTCTTGCTACAACTCTGTAGGGCCTTGGTGCGACTGCACCCAGAATACTGTGTACAGCTTGGGCCTCCTTGCTTCATGAGGGATATACTCACATCGAAAGTACATTTTACAAGTACATTAAGAGTAAGAGGATAACTAGGGAAAGAGAAGGGCCCATTAAGGACCATAGTGGTAATTTGTGTGTGGAAGACATAGGTAGGGTTCTAAATGAATACTTTGTGTTGGTGTTCACAAGTGAGAGGGATGACGTGGGTATGGAAATCAGGCAGACAAGGTTCATTACTTTCCTGCCAAATTCTAGCCTGACCATCTCCTGCCAGGCAGGTGGCCTGTGGCAATATTCACCCACAGTGTGGAGGTGACAGCTGCGGAGATGGGCTGTGGAAGCAGGCGGCGAGATTTCATTCCTGCCCCAGTTACGTGCCGACGATTAGGTGGGTTGGTGGAGAGGGGCGGTGGGGGAGTGGGGGACATGACTCAGGACACGGTGTGGACAGCCGCGAGTCGGGACCAGGCTCCTGGCTCCTGGTATGCCGACCTCCCCAGGCTGCTGTGATGAGGCAGGAGGTTCTCTTCCCTCGAAAATGAAGGAGGAGACCTCGGCAGCAGACCAAGCAAGTCTGGCTGGAGGTAGCACAGGAGCTGAGGAGCCATGGGGGTCATGCTGGATCTAGCCCTGCAACAACCTTCTCTGCTCTGCCAGTGTGAGTGACAGACGTCAGTGTTCCTCGTGCCGTTTGCCAGTGTGTGGATGTGCCGGTGCAGATGTTGGGATTTTGGAGCCGGCTAGCTGGTGGGAATAGCTAGAGCCCTGTACAACTCTGTTTCTCTCTCCACAGATGCTGCCTGACCTGTTGAGCATTTTCAACATGTCTTGTTTTGTTTTTGAGATTTCTGGTTTCTGTAGTATTTTGTTTTTGTGTTTGAACCAGTGCTGGTCTTCTCTCCGTTCTGAAACGTTGCTTCAGTAACCGGTCTTTTCTGTGTTTGTTTTACCCTCAGGAATGTTCGGATCCCTGCTGTGAACCATTGACCTGTAAACTCAAGCCTGGTGCAAGCTGCTCGTCCACTGGGACCTGCTGTAAGGATTGCCAAGTAAGATCTCATTGGATCACTCTTCAAGGCTCTGCAGTGGGCTTTGGAAACTAGAAATCGAAACGGAACATGCTGGAAAAACTCAGCAGGTCTGGCACCAGCTGTGGAGACGGAAACAGAGTTAATGTTTCGAGTCTGCTATGACCCTTCTTCAGAACCAGATTTCCGAAGTTTGGCATTCTGAAGAAGAGTCATACGGACTCAAAACGTTAACTCTGTTTCTCTCTCCACTCCTCTCATACTGCCAGGCCTGCTGAGTTTCCCCAGCATTTTCTGTTTTTATTAACATTGCGGACAAATTTTTGGCACCAAGGGCATCTTTCGATGGTGCGAGATCTCCTCAGATGAGGCTAGAAATCTGCAGGGAAATGGAGCTGGCCTCCCAGGGAGGTTGGGAATTGATGGGAGAGGGACGATGGCATTCGGAGTGAAAGGATCAACGATTGGGTGAGAGGGTGAGAGTCAGGAGGAGAGGGATGAGGTCAGTCAGCGGAGTTAAGATGTTGACAATCAGGAGGGGCTTAGAAAAGGCTTGTCCTTGGGAGGGGAGGAGTTCAGCCATCAGGAGGGGAGACATACCTAAAAATGAGGTGTCAACCGGGTGAAGCTATAACACAGGACTACTTGCTTACCAAACAGCATAAGCAGCAAGTGATACATAGAGTTAAGCGATCCCACAACCAGTAGATCAGATCTCTGCAGTCCTGTTACATTCAGTCATGAATGGTGGTGGATAATTAAACAACTCACTGGAGGAGGAGGCTCCACAAATATCCCCGTCCTCAATGATGGGGAAGCCCAGCACATCAGCGAAAAGATAAGGCTGAAGCATTTGCAACAATTTTAAGCCAGAAGTGCCAAGTGAATGATCCATGTCATATTTGGGTAACATATGAGCATGGATAGAGCATTGGCTCACTAACAGGAAACAGAGAGTTGGCATAAACGAGTCATTTTCAGGTTGGCAAAATGTGACGAGTGGTGTGTCACAGGGATCAGTGCTGGAGCCTCAACTCTTTACAATTTATATAACTGATTTGGATGAAGGGACCGAAGGTATGGTGGCTAAATATGCTGAAGAGGACATAAGGAGTCTGCAAAAGAATGTACAAGTGAAGTGAGTTGGCAAACATTTGGCAGATGGAGTATAATGTGGGTATATATGAACTCCACTTTGACAGGCAGAGTGGAAAAGCAGCATAATAGTTAAATGGAGAGAGATTGTAGAACTCTGAGGTACAGAGGGACCTGGGTGTCCTGGTACCTGAATCAGCAAAAGTTAGGATGTAAGGTACAGCAAGTGATTAGAAAGGCAAATGGAAAGTATTGCAGGGGGAATTAAACATAAAAGTAAGAAAGTTTGCCTTGCAAAGTCCTCCTTACTAACATCTGGGGGCTAGAGCCAAAATTGGGAGAGCTGTCTCACAGACTAGTCAAGCAACAGCCTGATATAGTCATCCTCACAGAATCATACCTTACAGATAATGTATAAAATGACACAGCCAATGGTAAAGGCTGAGTTGTTCAAATCCTAGAGGGAAACTTGAAACAACTGTCATAACCCATGTTTGCAATTTGTATGTTTCGAGATGCAGGCTTTCAATTCAGTAGTAGTAAGACCACCAAGTCTCAAAAGATTTTTATAAAACTAAATTAAACATTTATTAATACAAGAATGATTCTAAGCACATACATACGTCTACAAAATTACTACTATAGTAACTACAAAAATCCCCTAATTAACCTGACTCTCAGTTACTCCCCAGTTAAGGTAACAGTAAATCTCGTAGATTTAAACAGACACTTGGCAAAGCACACCCTGGACACTCACATTCAAAATGAGTTTCTTTCAGCTCTGGGTCCTTGCAGACAGCAGCTTGAGGCTTACAGGCTGGAGGCTTCTCACACACACCTTACTCACAATCTCCTTTCTCCCATATACACATCTTTCTCTTTGAATGTAAATTTTCCATTATATCATTAGGCTTATATGTGGAGGCAGTGGCATAGTGGTATTGTCACTGGCCTGGTATTCCAAAGACCCGGGTAAAGGGTCTCAAATCCCACCACGGCAGATGGTGAAGTTTAAATTCAGTAAAAATCAGGAATTAATAGTCTGATGATGACCATAAAACGATTGTTGCAAAAAGCCCATCAGCAGGGAAAGAAATCTGCTGTCCTTACCTGGTCCGGCCTACATGTGACTCCAGACCCACAGCAATGTGGTTGACTCTTAACTGCCCTCTGAACAAGGGCATCTAATGCTGGCCTAGCCAATGACGCCCACATCCCATGAAATAATTTTTAAAACTCTCCTTTCATCCCACTCATTTTATTAGTAAGCTGAAAACAATAAACACATTGCTTGGTGTCTTCTAGCTAGGTATAAGATTTCACCCGCAGTCTTGAATGGTTTCTATTAACAAATGTAAATTTACACTTTCCCTTCTATCCTCCTTACGTTTACCTAATTAACATCAAAGCACCCAGACTAGCCGGCTTTAATCCAATAAAGACACACACACATACACACATGGACACAGACCCTACTAGAACTCTATTTTAAAATAACTTCCGATAACGTTATTATATAATCTTGATAATGTCCCAGACTCCACCATCACCATCCCTGGGTATGTCCTGCCCCACCAGCAGGACATACCCAACAGAGGTAGCGGCACAGTGGTATACAGTCTGGAGGGAGTGGCCCTGGGAGCCCTTAACATCGACTCAGGACCCCATGAATTCTCATGGCATCAGGTCAAACATGGGCAAGGAAACCTCCTGCTGATTACCACGTACCGCCCACCCTCAGCTGATGAATCAGTGCTCCTCCATGTTGAACAACACTTGGAGGAAGCACTGAGGGTGGCAAGGGCGCAGAATGTACTCTGGGTGGGGGACTTCAATGTCCATCACCAAGAGCGGCTCATTAGCACCACTACTGACCGAGCTGGCTGAGTCCTAAAGGACATAGCTGCTAGACTGGGTCTGCGGCAGGTGGTGAAGGAACCAATAGGAGGGAAAAACATACTTGACCTCATCCTCACTAACCTGCCTGTCGCAAATGCATCTGTCCATGACAGTATTGGTAGGAGTGAACACTGCACAGTCATTGTGGAGACGAAGTCCCGCCTTCACATTAAGGATACCCTCCATCCTGTTGTGTGGCACTACCACCGTGCTAAATAGGATAGATTTCGAACAGATCTAGCAACTCAAGACTGGGCGTCCATGAGGTGCTGTGGGTCATCAGCAGCAGCAGAATTGAACTCAAACACAATCTGTAACCTCATGGCCCAGTATATCCCCCACTCTACCATTACCATCAAGACAGAGGCATCAACCCTGGTTCAATGAAGAGTGCAGGAGGGCATGCCAGGAGCAGCACCAGGCATTCCTAAAAATAAGGTGTGTACCTGGGGAAGCTATAACACAGGACTACTTGCATGTCAAACAGCATAAGCAGCAAGTGATAGACAGAGCTAAGCGATCTTAAAACCAGTGGATCAGATCTAAGCTCTGCAGTCCTGCCACATCGAGCCGTGAATGGCGATGGACAATTAAACAACTCACTGGAGGAGGAGGCTCCACAAATATCCCCATCCTCAGTGATGGAGGAGCCTAGCACAGCAGCTCGAAAGATAAGGCTGAAGCATTTGTAAAAATCAATTTCAGCCTCCTCCTCCGGGGCTCCCCAGCATCACAGGTGCCAGTCTTCACCGATTCAATTCACTCCACCTGATATCAAGAAATGGCTGAAGGCACTGGATACTGCAAAGGCTATGGGCCCTGACAATATTCTGGCAATAGTACTGAAGACTTGTGCTCCAGAACTTGCTGCGCCCCTAGCCAAGCTGTTCCAGTACAGCTACAACACTGACATCTACCCGGCTATATGGAAAATTGCCCAGGTATGTCCTGTGCAGAACAAACCCAATATGGCCAAGTACAGTCAGTTTACTCTTGATCATCAGCAAAGAGATTAAAGGTATCATTGGCAGTAGTTTCAAACAGCACATTGTCAGCAACAATGACACTCAGCTGCAGACCTCATTACAGCCTTGGTTCAAACATGGACAAAAGAGCTGAACTCCCGAGGTGAGGTGAGAGTGACTGCCCTTGACATCAAGGCTGCGTTTGACCGAGTGTGGCATCAAGGAGCCCAAGCAAAACTGGAGTCAATGGGAATCAGGGGGAAAACTCACCGCTGGTTGAAGTCATTCCCAGCACAAAGGAAGATGGTTGTGGTTGTTGGAGGTCAGTCATCTCAGCTCCAGGACATCACTGCAGGAGTTCCTCAGGGTAGTGTCCTCGGCCCAACCATCTTCAGCTGCTTCATCAATGACCTTCCTTCCATCATAAGGTCAGATGTGGGAATGTTCGCTGGTGATTGCACAATGTTCAGCTCCATTTGCGACTCCTCAGATACTGAAGCAGTCCATGTGCAAATACAGCGAGAACTGGACAATATCCAAGTGCCAAGTAACATTCGGGGCACACAGGTGCCAGGCAATGATCATTCCCAACAAGTGATCGGGAGGGGGAGGTGGAGAGGTCAGTGATCGGGAGAATGGGAGGAGGTCAGCAAGGGGAGGAGAGATTTTCGATTGGAAATGCTATTGGAGAAGGCAAGGCAGGGGCTTCGGACTAGGAGAGGCCGAATGTTTCCTGAGGTTTGTGTTTATCACCATGTGGTTTGTAAGGAGAGCTCTAAGAATCACTTACCCTTGGGGGGTGCCGAATTGCTCTCCCCTCCATTTCACTGCAGCTTTCTGGATTATTTTCCCTCCTGCCAAGGCTCAATTGCCGGATTTAGTGAGTTGAGTTTTATCATTGTCACAGTGGGGCCTGAGTCCAATGCTCGAACTATTGGTTACTGTAGCCTGGGTTCCTTGTACACTCCTGACCCCTGGATCCTGATTGTCAACCTCACCCCAAACACTCTAAAGCTAGACACATCACATAAAACATACCTGGATAGCGGGGAATTTACAGATTTGCTTTCAACTCACTCCTACCCCTCCCAGAAAAATACCCGTTAAACCATGAGTGCTTTGTTCTGCAGTTTCTTCCAGCAAGTACCGTGTGCAGGCCGTCAGCTGGAGAATGTGACTTACCAGAATTCTGCACAGGAAACTTCTCGCGTTGCCCCATCAATATGTATCTGAAAGACGGCCACACATGCAGCGAGGGAAATTTATACTGCAGCGGTGGAATCTGTCTGTCTGCAGATAGGCAGTGCCAGGAGGTCTGGGGTGAGGGTGAGTACAGAATCTCCCATACCCTTACAGCACAGTTACACACTGAACACGAGAGAATGGAGAACACAGAGTGATCACAGAACTGGGGTGAATTGCTAACAGAGTGCTAAATTCGGAAATGTGGTGCGAGTGGGAATTGGGTGCAGAGGGGAAAAGAGGTACTGCTTTCTATTCACAGAAAATGCTGGGAATACTCGGCAGGTTAGACAGCTTCTGTGGAGAGAGGAAACAAAAGTCACTTTTCATCAGAACTGTGGAGGATCACACCTGACATGTTCACTTTGTTTCTCTCTCCACAGACACTGCCTGACCTGCTGAGTGTTTTCCTGTATTTTCTGTTTTAATTTCAGATTTCCAGCATCCACAGGATTTTGTTTTTGGGTCTTTTGCTGTTTATTCATTTTTCAAACCTCCAGTGTCTGGTGAATACTTCTTATATCCATTTAAGTCTTAAATTCATTTCTGTTAAATTAGTCAATATCCTTGTACTATTTTAATAGATAGAGGCACGGCAAGGCATCTGAGTCCCATGGAGTGCGCATCCTGTTCCACGTGGGAACTCAGGAATACTGAATAACCATATGTCTAAGAAGTATTGTTAGCTGGGGGAGCTCAAGATCCAGATTTCGGAGCTTGACCAGGGGCTGGAGTCACTGTGGTGCATCCAGGAGGCTGAGAGCAGCATAGAAAGCACTTTTCTAGAGGTGGTCACCCCATAGCTTATGAGAATTTAGAAAGAGAGGGAATGGGTGTCCAATGGTCAGTCATGGAGACAACCGGGGTGCCATTACATACAGGGTATATGGTACAGACTAGTGGGAAAAATATAGGGGAACCCATTTGCAGGGAAGTTACAGAGAGCTTCAAGAAGCACGGAACAATTATAATGGCAGCTTCAATTATCCTAAAATTGCCTGCATTAGTAACATGGCATAAACTCTTTAATCAACGAAAATTGTTCATCTTCAAGGAAGAATTTATGTTTTTAGAAGACACTGTCCCTTAATGGGTTAATGTAAGGATTTTGATTGCTGCTGTTCCTGGAAAAGACAGCATTTCACAATGAAAAGGTAATGAACC
The DNA here is from genome assembly GCF_964194155.1 of Cetorhinus maximus. NCBI lineage: Eukaryota > Metazoa > Chordata > Chondrichthyes > Lamniformes > Cetorhinidae > Cetorhinus > Cetorhinus maximus. The sequence continues at coordinate 247,978,017 of NC_135879.1, forward strand.
AGTTTTAAAGAATCTGGTAACCTCTTGACCCCGATAGATTGTTTACAAAAGGGTCACATGGTGGTTTATGGTTCTGGAAGAGAACCATGCCTGGAAAACTGTTTTAGAAACAGGTTTTGGTTTTGGGAACAAAAAGAAGGATCGACTGCTTGTGTAAAGAAGACCACAGTGCGTTACAGTCCAGAGCCAGTCCACAGCTTGGTGAGTAGAAGCTGCTCCTAAGTTGCTGTATGTGCGAGAATTGAGTATCTGCAAATGTTCCTCGGGTCTGCCTGAAAAGTAATGCAAGAATCATCGATTGTTTCACAGACCAGTGCTCAGAAACCAACCATATAATCTGGACGCCATTTCAAGGACTCCAGCATCTATGCTTTTCCCTTGAACCTTTGTTGTTTAACCTTTTGGCAGAATTCCTCTGTTTTATTTATTTATCTATTTTTTGGTGTGCCTGTGTGAGAGAGTTAGGGTATTTAGAAAGAGTAATTGTACTTCCACATTTCATACCATATATTAATAAGCTTGGCCTTCTACTTGGATGATAATGTGGTGAATTGGATCAGCAAGTTTGCTGATGACGCTAAGATTGGAGGTGTTGTGGACAGCGAGGAAGGCTTTCAAAGCTTGCAGAGGGATCTGGACCAACTGGAAAAATGGGCCAGAAAATGGCAGATGGAATTTAATGCGGAAAAGTGTGAGGTGTTACATTTTGGAAGGTCAAACCAAGGTAGGACATACACAGTAAATGGTAGGGCACTAAGGAGTGCGGAGGAACAAAGGGATCAAGGCACAAGTTAGACCACACCGAGAAAACTGTGAACAATTTTGGTTCCCTTATCTAAGGAAAGATATACTGGCATTGGAGGCAGTCCAGAGAAGGTTGATCCCGGGTATGGAGGGATTTTCTAATGAGGAGAGGTTGAGTAGGTTGGGCCTGTGCTCATTGAAGATTAGAAGCAGAAATCTTCATTTAAATTTTTAAAAAGTGCTTGAAATGGTCGAGTAAAACACTCAGTTCACAGAATCACAGAATCTCACAGTGCAGAAAAGGTCCTTCGGCCCATCGAGTCTGCACCGACACGTGAGAAACACCTGACCTACCTACCTAATCCCATTTACCAGCACTTGGCCCATAGCCTTGAATGTTATGATGTGCCAAGTGCTCATCCAGGTACTTTTTAAAGGATGTGAAGGAACCCACCTCCACCACCATCCCAGGCAGTGCACTCCAGACCATCACCGCCCTCTGGGTAAAAAAGATTTTCCTCACATCCCCCCTAAACCTCCTGCCCCTCACCTTGAACTTATGTCCCCTCATGACTGACCCTTCAACTAAGGGGAACAGCTGCTCCCTATCCACCCTGTCCATGCCCCTCATAATCATGTACACCTCGATCAGGTCGCCCCTCAGTCTTCTCTGCTCCAACAAAAACAACCCAAGTCTATCCAACCTCTCTTCATAACTTAAATGTTTCATCCCAGGCAACATCCTGGTGAATCTCCTCTGCACCCCCTCCAGTGCAATCACATCCTTCCTATAATGTGGTGACCAGAACTGCATACAGTACTCCAGCTGTGGTCTCACCAAGGTTCGATACAACTCCAACATGACCTCCCTACTTTTGTAATCTATGCCTCGATTGATAAAGGCAATTGTCCCATATGCCTTTTTCACCACCCCACTAACATGCCCCTCCGCCTTCAGAGATCTATGGACACACACGCCAAGTTCCCTTTGTTCCTCAGAACCTCCTAGTGCCATGCTATTCATTGAATACTTCCTTGTCAAATTACTCCTTCCAAAGTGTATCACCTCCCACTTTTCAGGGTTAAATTCCATCTGCCACTTATCTGCCCATTTGACCATCCCACCTATATCTTCCTGTAGCCCAAGACACTCAACCTCACTGTTAACCACCCGGCCAATCTTTGTGTCATCTGCAAACTTATTAATCCTACGCCCCACTTAGTCATCTATGTCGTTTATATAAATGACAAATAATAGGGGACCCAGCACAGATCCCTGTGGTTCGCCACTGGACACTGGCTTCCAGTCACTAAAGCATCTCTCTGTCATCACCCTCTGTCTCCTACAACTAAGCCAACTTCAGCTGAATTATCCTTTCGTCTTTCTTCCTGAACGAGGGTTATCAAACACAGTGCCAGCTAATTGGAGTTTGACACTTTCTTCTTGCCTTTGAACTGCCTGCCCTTCTGCAGAGTATTATTTAAATGGTGATATATTGGGAAATGTGGATGTACAAAGGGATCTGGGTGTCCTCGTACACCAGTCAATGAAAGTAAACAGGCAGGTGCAGCAAGCAATTAGGAAGGCAAAAGTTATGTTGGCCTTCATTGTAAGAGGATTTGAGTTCAGAAGTAAGGATGTCTTACAGCAGTTATACAGGGCCTTGGTGAGACCACACCTGGAGTATTGCATGCAGTTTTAATCTCCTTACCTAAGAAAGGATATACTTGCCATAGAGGGAGTGCAGCGAAGGTTCACCAGACTGATACCGGGGATGGCAGGACTGTCGTATGAGGAGAAATTGTTTCGACAGGGCCTGTATTCTCTAGAGTTTGGAAGAATGAGAGGGGATCTGATTGAAACGTATAAAATTCTAACAGGGCTGGACAGACTAGATGCGGGGAGGATGTTTCCCCTGGTTGGGGAGTCTAGAACCAGGGCCACAGTCTCAGGATATGGGGCAGGCCATTTAGGACTGAGATAAGGAAACATTTCTCCACTCAGAGGGTGGTCAACCTGTGGAATTCTCTACCACAGGAGGCTGTGGAGGCCGGGTCACTGGGTATATTCAAGAAAGAAATTGTTAATTTTTTGGATATGAGGGGCATCAAGAGGTATGGAGAGAAAGCCGGAATATGGCGTTGAGATAGAGGATCAGCCATGATCATATTGAATGGCAGAGCAGGCTTGAAGGGCCGAATGGCCTACTCCTGCTTCTAGTTTCTACGTTTATATGTTTCTTGATTTTCTTGTTTTGACCTATGAGCATGTGATCGTGTTACCACAAAATCTAGAAACAATCCAGGACGTTCTCTCTGTAACACCTCTGTTGAAACCACTTTGGTAGGCTGCTCAACTACCATAGCCATCACCCAAATCTGTGACCCAGCTATATCATTACCCAAAATAAATTGAACCCCTGCAATGGGGAATTTTTCCACTCCTCCAACAATAACTTCACCTGTATTTCATTTACTCTTTAACTTTATCTTCCACAAGGGGTTAGGTTTAGCATCTCCGTGAACTGCACTCCTGCAACACTCCCTCTGAACAACATATATCACTATCCTACAACATTAAGGATTGATTAGCCCCTGTGTCTCTTAAAATTTAACACCTTTACCTACTCCACCCTGTACACATGGAAAGACTTTCCCTTCACATACGAAGTCTTTAAACATTTCTGCAACCTGCTCCTCTGAATTCTCTTGGGTAAATTGTGAACACATTCCCACTTCTTTACCGATCACTGATTCTCCCTGTTTTACCTGTACACAAATGATTGTTTTCTCCTGTGCCTGAACCTCAGAACCCACAGTACTTTTATTTCCAGGACTTTTCTGCACCCCAATAATTCCAACAGATTATTCCTGTAATTTCCAACACACTGACTTCGTGTGCCCCACTGTATTATAATGAAAACACCTCAATTTTCGAATGTCACTCCTCCCCTCAGCACCTTCCTTTTCATCCTGAGAAAAAAACTTCCTGGGAATTTGCAGCGACTTCCCTGACCACCCACCTTCCTTTCCTCTTCCCAATTTTCCGTCCTTTTCGGATTTAAGAGGGTGATGGAGAAAGGGTTTAGCTCCATGCTCTAACTCATAATCATCAGTTCTCTCTGCTGTTTGTCTTACCATTTGAACCCTCTGTTCCCCCACATGAGTTCTCACTACCAAAGGAATTGAAACTAAATTCTTCCAAAAGAATTACCTCTCTAAGAGCTGCATATGTTGTCTCTATTTTTAACGCATGTATCCACTGGTCAAAATTACTTTGTTTTACTCTCTCAAACTCAATATAAGTTTGCCGAGGCTGTTTTCTAATATTCCTAAATTTCTGCCTGTATGCCTCAGGAAACAACTCATATTCGCTCAAAATAGCCTTTTTCACCACATCATAATTCATCGATGCCTCTTCTGATAGTGAAGCATATACCTCATGCACTCTGCCCACCAACCTGGATTGCAGTAACAATGTCCAGTACTCCTGTGGCCATTTCATCTGTTTAGATATCTTCTCAAATGAAATGAAGAATGCTTCAATATCTTTTCTCTCAAACTTAGGAAGAGCTTGTACAAATCTAAACATCTCCCCACTGGGTTTTAGGTTAAAGGTTTTTCATCATCAGAACTCTCCTCGGAATCTGAGATCTCCTTTTTCACTTCCATCCTTTTAAGCAGGCATTCCCTTTCTCTTTCTTTCCATCATTCCCTTGCTTCTCTTTCTTTATCCTTTTCTCTTGCCTGAAATTCCAATTTCAGCTTTCTTTCTCCTGTTTTTCTGCTTTCTCCCTTTGAAATGCCCTTTCTCTTTCCTTTGCTTCGAATTCAAGCTTTTTCAGTTCCTTCGCTTGTTCAAGTTCAAGTTTCTTCATTTGTAACTGAAGTTTCACTCCCTCCAGCTGTGACTCACTAGTGTCAGGTTTCACTTCCAACTGTAGATGCTGTGCTGTACTTTTAACTACATCTGCTTTCTTTACCCCGACAGGTAACCCTAATTTTAACTCATCTGCCAACTCTGTTACTCTTGGATACTTTTTGTAACCCAATCAGAGTCATATCTTCTACTCCCAGATAAGTCTTAGCAATTGGCAAAGCCATCTTGCAGCCTCACCACTTGTAAAAAAAAACCTCACCAACTCCTGAATTCAAAGTGCTTCTTGTACTTGTCACCTTAAGATTCACCAATTCCAAACCAATGAAGGAATTACAAATATTATCCTGCCAAGAGCCCCCAATTGTTATTGCACAGCAGCTGGTAGAGGCTGAGCTGTTTATATCCCAGAAGGAAATTTGAATAACTGCCATAACCTATATTTTCAATTGGTATGTTTGAGATGCAGCTTTGAAACAGAAATGAGACCACTGAGCCTCAAGAGGTTTTCTTATATATGAAACTAAATTAAACATTTATTAACTTAACAAAAAATTAAACACATACACATGCCTATAAATTACTACCATAATAACTTTTAAACAAATCCCCAAATTAATCACCCCCAGGTAAATCTTCACCAAGGCAACAATAACCCAGAGACTTTAAACAGGCACCAGGGAAAGCACATTTGACCCTATAAATTCAACATGAGGTTCCTTGCAATTTGGTTCCTTTGCAGACACAGTTGTAAGCACTGGTTAGATCTGAAATGCCTCTCCCTTACACACACAATCTCCTTTCTGTTTATACCTAGCTTTTCCTTTATTCAACAAATGCAAATTTACACTTTACCTTCTACCCTCCCTACGTTTCTCTAATTAACATCCCAAACTACTATACTTCAAAACACCCAGACTAGCCGGCTTTAATCTAATTAAGACACACACAGTCAAACACATAGACACAGACCCCACTACAATTCCATTTTAAAAATTATTTCCAATAACATTATAAATATTAATATCTCTTCATGACATGCAATCACATCCTTTCTGTAATGATGTGACCGGAACATAGTAATACTTATGTAGTACTCAAGTTGTGGCCTAACTAATGTTTTATATCCTTACAGCGGAGCCCCCCATGCTCTTATATTCTATACCTCGGCTAATAAATGAAAGGATTCCATATCCCTCCTTAACCAACTTATCAACCTGTCCCGCTACCCTCAGGGATCTGTGGACACTCACTCTAAGTTCCTCACTACCTCTACACCTTTCATTTATTTATCTACACCTCTTATTTATTGTTTATTTCTTTGCCTTGTTTGACCTCCCCAAATGCATCATCTCACACTTCTCTGGGTTGAATTCCATTTGCTGCTTTTCTGCCCACCTGTCTAGTTCATTGGTATCTCCCTGCAGTCTACAGCGATCCTCCTCACTATCAACCACACGGCCAATTTTTGTGTCATCTGCAAACTTCTTGATCATTCCCCCTATATTTACATCCAAAGAATTAATATATACCACAAAAAGCAGGGGACCTCCGGAACCCCACTGGAAACAGCCTTTCAGTCACAAAAACATCCAGTGACAATTACCCTTTGTTTCCTGCCACTGAACCAATTTTATATCCAGCTTGTTACATTCCCCTGGATCCCACGGGCTTTTATTTTTTTTAACTAGTCTGCCATGTGGGACCCTGTCAAGAACCTTGCTAAAATCCATGTAGACCACATCAACTGCACTACCCTCATCAACACTCCATGTTACTTCCACAAAAAAATTGAGTAATATTAGTCAGACACGACTTTCCCTTAATAAATCCATGCTGACTGTCCTTAATGACTCCATGTCATTCTAAGTGACAGCTTATCCTGTCTCTCAGAATTGATTCCAATCATTTGCAAACTACCGAGGTCAGACTGACTGGCCTGTAATTATTCAGTCTATCCCTTGCTCCCTTTTTAAACAAAGGTACAATGTTAGCAGACCAACATGGTTGTTGAAGTGTTCAACATGGAGAAGCACTGATTCGTCAGTCAAGGGAGGGAGTGATAGGTGGCAACCAGCAGGAGGTTTCCTTGCCCATGTTTGACCTGATGCCATGAAACTTTGTGAGGTCCGGAGTCGATGTTGAGGACTCCCAGGGCAACTCCCTCCCGTCTGTATATCACTGTGCCACCAGCTCTTCTGGGTCTGTTCTGCTGGTGGGACAGGATATACCCAGGGATAGTGATGCTGGTGGCCCGGGACATAATCGCTTAGGAATGATTCCCTGAGGATGACTATGTCGGGATGTTGCTTGACTAGTCTGCGAGACAGCACCCCAGATGTTAGTAAGGAGGACTTTGCAGGGTTGACCGGACTGAGTTGGCCGTTGTCGTTTCCCATGCCTAGGTCGATGCTGGGCGGTCTGTCCAGTTTCGTTCCTTTCAGATTTGGTAGTGGTTTGCTAGGCCAAATTCAGAGGGCATTTCAGAGTCAACCACATTGCTGTGGGTCTGGAGTCACATGTAGGCCAGACCAGGTAAGGACAACGGATTTCCTTCCCTAAAGGGCATTAGTGAACCAGATGGGTTTTTATGAAATAAACAATGGTTCCATGGTCATCATCAGACGTTTAACTCTAGATTTATTAACTGAATTTAAATCCCACCAGCTGCCTTGGTGGGCTTTGAATCCATGTCCCCAGAGCATTAGCCTGGGGCTCTGGATTACTAGTCCAGCAACATTAACACCACCACCTCCCCCAGCTGGAATCTGAAACGCGGGGGCACAGTCTGAGGAGAAGGGGGCCGATTATTTAGGAATGAGATGAGGAGAAATTACTTCATTCAAAGGGTTGTGTATCTTTGGAATTCTCTACCCCACAGGGTTGTGGATGCTCCATCGTTGAATACATTTAAGGCCGGGATAGACTTTTGCTCTCTCAGGAAATCAAGGTAGCAGGAGGGAAAGTGGAGACTATAGACCATAAGACATAGGAGCAGAAATTAGGCCATTCGGCCCATCGAGTGTGCTCCGCCATTCAATCATGGCTGATAAGTTTCTCAACCCCATTCTCCCACCTTCTCCCCGTAACCTTTGATCCCCTTACCAATCATGAACCTATCTATCTCGGTCTTAAATACACTCAATGACCTGGCCTCCACAGCCTTCTGTGGCAAAGAATTCCATAGATTCACCACTCTCTGGCTAAAGAAGTTTCTCCTCATCTCTGTTCTAAAAGGTCTTCCCTTTACTCTGAGGCTGTGCCCTCGGGTCCTAGTCTCTCCTACTAATGGAAACATCTTCCCCACATCCACTCTATCCAGGCCTTTCAGTATTCTGTAAGTTTCAATCAAATCCCCCCTCATCCTTCTAAACTCCATCGAGTATAGACCCAGAGTCCTCAAACGTTCCTCATATGTTAAGCCTTTCATTCCTGGGATCGTTCTCGTGAACCTCCTCTGGACCCTCTCCAGGGCCAGCACATCCTTCCTGAGATACGGGGCCCAAAATTGCTCACAATATTCTAAATGTGGTCTGACCAGAGCCTTATAAAGCCTCAGCAGCACATCCCTGCTTTTATATTCTAGTCCTCTCGAAATAAATGCCAACATTGCATTTGCCTTCCTAACTACTGGAGCTGAATGGTGGAGAACCTCGACAGGCCATAGGATTTACTCACGTTCCTATTTCTTATGTTCTTATACACTTCAATCTCCGCATGTGGCTGGGAGACATTTTTTTAATGATGAGCTGAAGCACCTGTAAAGTTTCATTTTGTTACAGGTGCTACATAAATATGAGCTGTTGTTGTATTCTAGTTAATCTCTTTGTATCTCGTCTTCTCTCCATTTCAGACCTCCTGTTTTTCTGTAGCTCACATTCTCCCGTCCACTGCTTCCTCCTCATTCAGAGCCAGCAGGGCAAGATGCTCCTGCGGTGAGGATAAGTCAGGACTTACAGCCTGTAATCTCTGTAATTCTCCCACTTTCTATCTGATAGGTGCGACATCTGCTGAACATACTTGTTATCGATTTACAAATAAAGGAGGAAATGAATTTGGGAACTGTGGCAAGGATGAGCATGATGAATACATAAAGTGTAAGAATGAGTAAGTTTGGCTGAAAATACCAGGATTTTTATACTAGAAGTAATTGAGAAGATTGTGCTTTATTACGATTTAATAAAACATGTAATGACGTTTCGTACAGAAAAATCAGGAATATCTGCTCACATTATCAAAATAAATTGAACCAATAACAAGAGGCCTTCACTAATATTGATTGATAAGGACCTGGGGTGATTGAATTTTTTAGTTCTCAGGTGATTGGGAAAATGTGTGTGTGTGTGCGCAAAGTGTGTATTTCTTTCTTCATTCACGGGATGTGGGCTTCGCTGGCTGGGCCAGCATTTATTGCCCATCCCTAGTTGCCCTTGAGAAGGTGGTGATGAGCTGCCTTCTTGAACTGCTGCAGTCCATGTGGTGTAGGTACACCCACCGTGCTGTTAGGGAGAGAGTTCCAGGATTTTGACCCAGCGACAGTGAAGGAATGGTGATATATTTCCAAGTCAGGATGGTGAGTGACTTGGAGGGGAACTTCCAGGTGGTGGTGTTCCCATCTATCTGCTACCCTTGTCCTTCTAGATGGTAGTGGTCGTGGGTTTGGAAGGTGCTGTCGAAGGATCCTTGGTGAATTCCTGCAGTGCATCTTGTAGATGGTACACACTGCTGTTACTGTGCATCGGAGGTGGAGGGAATGAATGTTTGTAAATGGTGCCAATCAAGCGGCTGCTTTGTCCTGGATGGTGTCAAGCTTCTTGAATGTTGTAGGAGCTGCACTCATCCAGGCGAGTGGGGAGTCATAGAATAGTCATAGAGGCCTACAGTACAGAAAAAGGCCCTTTGGCCCATCGAGCCTGCGCCAGTCAAACAAGTACCTAACTATCCTCATCCCATTATTCCATCACACTCCTAACTTGTGCCTTGTAGATGGTGGACAGGCTTTGGGGAGTCAGGAGGTGAGTTACTCGTCACACGATTCCTAGCCTCTGACCTGCTCTTGTAGCCACAGTATTTATATGGCTGGTCCAGTTCAGTTTCTGGTCAATGGTAACCCCCAGGATATTGATAGTGGGGGATTCAGTGATGGTAATGCCATTGAACATCAAGAGGCGATGGTTGGATTCTCTCTTGTTGGAGATGTAACCTGGCACTTGTGTGGTGCAAGTGTTACTTGCCACTTGTCAGCCCAAACCTGGATATTGTCCAGGTCTTGCTGCATTTGGACATGGACTGCTTCAGTATCTGAGGAGTTGCGAATGGTGCTGAACATTGTGCAATCATCAGTGAACATCCCCACTTCTGACCTTATAATGGAAGGAAGGTCATTGATGAAGCAGCTGAAGATGGTTGGGCCGAGGACACTACCCTGAGGAACTCCTGCAGTGATGTCCTGGAGCTAAAATGACTGATCTCCAACAACCACAACCACCTTCCTTTGTGCTAGGTATGACTCCAACCAGCGGAGAGTTTTCCCCCCGATTCCCATTGACTCCAGTTTTGCTCAAGACCCATGATGCCACACTCGGTCAAATGCTGCCTTGATATCAAGGGCAGTCACTCTCACCTCACCTCGGGAGTTCAGCTCTTTTGTCCATGTTTGAACCAAGACTGTAATGAGGTCAGGAGCTGAGTGGCCCTGGCAGAACCCAAACTGGGCGTCAGTGAGCAGGTTATTGCGAAGCAGGTGCCACTGACAGCACTGTTGATGACCCCTTGTGGAAGTGTGTGTGTGTGTGCGGCTGGGTGTAGGTATGAGGGGGCATAATGTAAGAACATAAGAAATAGGAGCAGGAGTAGGCCATTCAGCCCCTCAAGCTTGCCCCAACATTCAATAAGATCATGGCTGACCTGCCCCAGGCCTCAGCTCCTCTTTCGTGCCAGCTCCACATATCCCTCAATTCCCAGATATTTCAAAAATATACCTACCTCCTCTTTAAATACTTTCAGTGATCTAGCCTCCACAACTCTCTGAGGTAGAGAATTCCAGACATTCACTATCCTCCGTGAGAACAAATTCCTTCGAATCTCAGTTTTAAAAGAGTGTCCCCTTATTCTATCACTATGTCCCCTAGTTTGAGATTCCCCCACTAGTGGAAACATCTTCTCAACATCTACCCTGTCAAGCCCCCTTAGAATCTTGTACATTTCAATAAGATCACCCCTCATTCTTCTAAACTCTAATGAATAAAGGCCTAACCTGTTTAGCCGTTCTTGATAAGTCAACCCCTTCATCCCAGCAATCAGCCCAGTGAATCTCTTTTGAACTGCCTCCAATGCCAGTATATCCTTTCTTAAATACAGGGACTAAAACTGTACAGAGTATCCAAGTACGGCCTCACCAACACCCTGTACAGTTGTAACAAGACTTCCCTATGTTTAAACTCCAACCCCCTAGCAAAACAGGCCAAAATTCCATTTACCTTCTTAATTACTAGCTGCGCCTGCACGCTAACTTTTTGTGTTTCATGCACAAGAACACCCAGATCCCTCTGTGCTGCACTTTTTTGGAGTCTCTCTCCATTTAAATAATAGTCTGCCTTTTGATTCTTCAAAGTGCATGACCTCACACTTTCCTACATTAAACTCCATCTGCCAAGTTTTTGCCCACTCATTCAACCTGTCAAGATCCCCTTGCAGATTCCTTATGTCCTCATCACAATGTGCCCTCTATATTTTTTGTATCATCAGCAAATTTGGATACATTACACTCTGCCCCCTCTTCCAAGTCATTAATATAGATAGTAAATAATTGAGGCCCTAGGACTGATCCTTGTGGCACTCCACTAGTTACATCTTTCCAACCTGAAAAAGACCCATAATCCCGACTCTGTGTTCTGTGTTAACCAATCCTCAATCCATGCTAATAGATTACCCCATACTGTGAGCTCTTATCTTGTGCAATAACCTTTTGTGTGGTATCTTATGGAAAGCCTTCTGGAAATCCAAATACACAACATCTACCGATTCCCCTTCATCAATTCTGTTCCCGGGTAGGTTCTGCAACGTATTTCTCTAAGAAGCAATCCCTGATGCACTCGACAAATTCATCCTCCATGTTACCCCTGCCAATCTGATTTGTCCAGTCAATATGCAGATTAAAATCACCCATGACAATTGTAGCACCCTTCTTCCACACCTCCATTATTTCCCGATTTATACTTTGTCCTACAGTGAGGCAACTCTTCGGGGCCTATCCCACCTATGACGACTTACCCTATCAATAAAAGTTGTTATGGAAAAGGATGGGCCAGAAAACAGAGTTCTAAATTGGGGGAAGACCAATTTTAATACGGTCAAATATAATTTGGCCAGAGTGGACTGGGAGCAGCTGCTTTTAGGTAAATCTGCGCCAGAGCAGTGGGACTCATTCAAGAAGGAAATAGGGAGAGTGCAGGGCCAACATATTCCAGTAAAGACAAAGAGTGGGACCAACAAATCCAGGGAACCCTGGATGTCAAGGGATATACAGGATCGGATAAAGAGAAAAAGGGAGGCTTATGGCAGATACTGAGGGCTCAAAACAGTGGAAGTCTTCGAGGTGTGTTGGGGGGAACTTAAAAAGGAAATTAGGAGAGCAAAAAGGGTTCATGAGAAAACATTGGCAGGTAAAATATAGGGAAATCCAAAGTTATTTTACAAGAACATTAAGAGTAAGAGGATAACTAAGGAAAGACTAGGGCCCATTAAGGACCATAGTGGTAATTTGCATGTGGAAGAGAAAGGTAGGGTTCTAAATGAATACTTTGTGTCGGTGTTCACAAGTGAGAGGGATGACGTGGGTATAGAAATCAGGCAGAAGGACTGTGATATAATTAAAGAAATTAACATAGAAAGGGAGGAGGTTCTAAGTGGTCTGGCAGGCTTAAAAGTAGAAAAATCTCCAGGCCCGGATGAAATGTATCTCAGGCTGTTGAGTGAGGCAAGGGAGGAGATAGCAGGGGCGCTGGCAATAATTTTCAATACCTCTCTGGCCACAGGAGAGGGGCCAGAGGACTGGAGGACAGCCAATGTGGTACCATTATTCAAGAAGGGAGGAAGAGATAAACCAGGGAATTACAGGCCAGTCAGTCTAACCTCAGTGGTGGGAAAGCTATTGGAAGCAATTCTGAGGGACAGAATTAATCTACACTTGGAGAGGCAGGGATTAATCAAGGACAGTCAGCATGGTTTTGTTAAGGGGAGGTCATGTCTAACCAATTTGATTGAGTTTTTCAAAGAGGTGACCAGGTGTGTCGATGAGGGCAATGCATTTGACGCAGGCTACTTGGACTTCAGCAAGGCTTTTGATAAGGTTCCACAGGGATCGGTGTTGGGTCCCTTGCTGTTTGTGGTATATATAAACGATTTCAACTTGAATGTAGGAATGTTGATCAGTAAATTCGCGGATGACACGAAAATTGTTGGGTTGGTAAATAGTGAGGAGCATAACCTTAGATTACAGGAGGATATAGACGGGCTGGTCAGATGGGCTGATCAGTGGTAAAATGGAATTTAATCTGGATAAGTGTGAGGTGATGCACTTGGGCAGGACAAACAAGGCACAGGAATACACGATGAATGGTAGGACCCTGGGAAGTACCCAGGAGCAGAGGGACTTTAGTGTGCATGTCCACTGGTCCCTTAAGGTAACGGGACAGGTAGATAAGGTGATTGAGAAGGCATATGGGATACTTGCCTTTATTAGCCGAAGCATAGAATGTAAGAGCAGGAAGGTTATGCTGGAACTGTATAAAACACTGGTTAGGCCACAGCTAGAGTATTGAGTGCAGTTCTGGAATCCACACTATAGGAAGGATGTGATTGCACTAGAGAGTGTGCAGAGGAGATTTACCAGGATGTTGCCTGGGCTGGAGAGTTTTAGTTATGAGGAGAGATTGGATAGACTGGGGTTATTTTCCCTGGAGCAGAGGAGATTGAGGGGGGACATGATTGAGGTGTATAAAATTATGAGGGGCATAGATAGGGTAGACAAGAAGGAACTTTTCCCCTTGGTGGAGGGATCAATAACCAGGGGGGCATAGATTTATGGTAAGGGGCAGGAGGTTTAGAGGGGATGTGAGGAAGAATTTTTTTACCCAGAGTGTGGTGGGAATCTGGAATTCACTGCCTGAAAGGGTGGTAGAGGCAGAAACCCTCATAACATTTAAGAAGTATTTGGATGTGCACTTGCGATGCCATGGCATACAAGGCTATGGGCCTAGTGCTGGAAAATGGGATTAGAATAGTTAGGTACTTGTTTGACCGGCACAGAGTCGATGGGCCAAAGGGCCTTTTTCTGTGCTGTAGACCTCTATGACTCTGTGACTCTAAGCCCATTAATAAATGCTTTATTAACTGCTTTCTCCACCTGTCCTACCACCTTCAATGATCTATGCACATATACACCCAGGTCTTTCTGCTCCTGCACTCGCTTCAGAATTTCACCCCTTATTTCATATTGTCTGTCCATGTTCTTCCTACCAAAATGCACCACCTCACACTTCTCCACATTGAACTTCATCTGCCACCTATCTGCCCACTCCACCAACTTGTCTATGGGCAGAATATTACGGTCCCGTTTCGATGGGAATGGGGCTGTAAAATGCGGTGAGACATTCCAAACCTCATTGACTTCAGCGGGAATGTAAAATCCCGCTATGTAAAATTTCACCTTATGTCCTCTTGATGTTCCACACTTTCCTCCTTGCAGTTCATAACATTCGCAAGTTCGAATCATCCACAAACTTTGAAATTGTCCCTTGTACACCAAGATCTGGATCATTAATATTTATCAGGAAAAGCAAGGGTCCCAATGCTGACCCCTGGGGAACTCCACTTCAACCCTTCCTTCAGCCTGAACAATATCCATTGACCATTACTCTCTGCTTCCTACTTTTCAGCCAATTTTGTATCCACGTTGCTACTGAGCCTTTTAATCCATGAACAATAACTTTTCTCACAAATCTATTATGTCGCACTGTATCAAATGTCTTTTGAAAGTCCATGTACACCACATTAACAGCATTACCCTCATCGACCTTCCTGTTATCTCTTCAAAAGTCTCCAGCAAGTTAGTTAAACACGATTTCCCCTTTAGAAATCCATGCTGGCTCTTCCTTATCAACTCATGTGTTTGCCTGTAACTATTAATTCTATCTGAATAATTGTTTCTAGAATCTTGCCCACTACTGAAGTTAGACTGACTGGTCTGTAATTGCTGGGCTTATCCTTACAACCTTTTTTGAACAAGGACATAATGTTTGCAATTTGTCAGTCCTCTGGCACCACCCCTGAGTCTAGGGAAGACTGAAAGATTATGGCCAGTGCCCCTGCAATTTCTACTCTCACTTCCTTCAATATCCTTGGATGCATCTCATCCAATCCTGGAGCCTTGTCAACTTTGACCACTTCTGGTGACAGAGTTTCCTCCTGCGTCACCATGGCCTGGGTAGCATCTACCTCCTTGGTAAAGACAGATGCAAAGTATTCATTTAATACCTCAGCCATGGCCCCTTTGTCCATCTGTAAATTCCCTTTTGGGTCCCTAATGGGCCCTACTCCTCCTTTTACCACCCTTTTACTATTTATATGCCTACAGGAGACTTTGGGATTTCCCTTTATGTTGGCTGCCAGTCTTTTCTCATAACCCCTCTTCACTTTTCTACTGTGCTTTTTCACCTCTCCTCTGAACCTTCTGTATTCCTCTTGGTTCTCAATTGTATTTTTTACCTGACACCTGTCATAAGCGCACTCTTTCTTCTTTACCTTAAATCCTATCTCCTTTTCCATCCAGGGAGCTCTGGATTTGTTTACCCTAGCTTTCCCTTTCGATGGAATATACCTTGACTGTGCCTGAACCAATTCTTTTTTGAAGGTAGCCCATTGTTGAGCTACAGTTTTTCCCACCAATCTTTCATTCCAGTCTATCTGGCCCAGCTCCGTTCTTGCCCCATTGAAGTCAGCTCTCATCCTGTTAGTTTTTCCCACTCTGGATTGCCTATCGTCCTTTTCTATCGTCATCCTAAAACATACAATGCAATGATCACTGTCTCCTAAATGTTCCCCCACTGACACTTGGTCTACTTGGCCCACCTCATTTCCAAGAACCAGGTCCAACAGTGCATCTTTTGGATTTCCAGCATCCGCAGTAGCTTTTAGCTTTTTGTTTTTATCTCAGTGCATCTTTCCTTGTTGGATTGGACACATACTGCTGTAGAAAATTCTCCTGAACACAATCTAGGAACTTTTACCCCTCTCTGCCCTTTACACTACCACAGTCCCCAGTCTACATTCGGGTAATTAAAGTCTCTGTGATAATTACTCTATAATGCCTGCATCTCTCTGTAATTTCCCTGCAGATTTGTTCTTCTACGTCCTTCTCACTATTTGATGGTCTATAGACTACCCCGATCAATGTAATTGCACCCTTTTTGTTCCTTAGCTCCAGCTAAATAGACTCTGTCCTTGAACCCTCTGGGACACCCTCTTTCTGCAGCACTGCAATGCTCTCCTTAACCAATACTGCCACCCCTCCTCCTTTCCTATCTTTTCTGAACACCTTGTACCTGGGAATATTTAACACTGAGCTCTGCCCTTGCTTGAGCCAGGTCTCTGTTATCGGCGCAACATCACATTTCCACATGGCAATCTGCGTCTGTACCTCCCCAATCTTATTTACTATACTCCGCCATTCACATACGTGCATAGTAACCCTGATTTAGATTTTGTTACTTTCTCCCTCACCCCGACTTCACCTATTAATTTACTATTCTCTACACTAGTGCGATCTGTCCCTCCCAGTAGTTTGTAAACCTGCTATTCCTCTCTAATATTCTCTCTTGGTTCCCACACCCCTGCTGAGTTAGTTTATAGCCCTCCCAACAGCACTAGCAAAACACCCCGCAAGGAACTCAGTCCCAGCTCTTTTCAGGTGCAATCTGCCCGGCTTGTACAGGTCCCATCTCCCCCAGAGCCACTCTCAGTGTCCCAGGAACCTAAAGCCCTCCCTCCTGCACCATCTTTCCAGCCACACATTCATCTGCCTTATCCTCCTTTTTCTGTACTCAATGGCATGTGGCACTGGGAGTAATCCAGAGATTACTACATTTGAGGTCCTGCTTGCCAATTTTCTATCTAGCTTCCTAAATTCTGATTGCAGGACCACATCCCCCTTCCTACCTAAGTCATTGGTATCAATGTGGACCACGACCTCTGGCTGTTCACTCTACCCCAGAAGAATGTCCTGCAGCCTCAGACAGCACCTTCCAAACCCATGACCACCACCATCTAGAAGGACAAGGGCAGCAGATAGATGGGAACACCACCGCCTGGAAGTTCCCCTCCAAGTCACTCACCATCCTGGCTTGGAAATATATCGCTGTTCCTTCACTGTCACTGGGTCAAAATCCTGGAACTCCCTCCCTAACAGCACTGTGGGTGTACCTACACCACATGGACTGCAGCGGTTCAAGAAGGCAGCTCACCACCACCTTCTCAAGGGCAATTAGGGATGGGCAATAAATGCTGGCCCAGCCAGTGACACCCACATCCCTTGAATGAATATATTTTTTAAAAAAACACTCTGTGACACCCTTAACCTTGGCCCCAGGGAGGCAACATACCATCCCTGAGTCACACCTACAGCCACAGAAATGCCTGTCTGTTCCCCTAACCAATGAATCCCCTATCACTATAGCTTTTCCTTTCTTCTTCCTCCCCTCCTGTACAGCCGATCTGCTCGTGGTGCCACAAACTTGGCTCTGACTGCGCTCCGGTGAGGAACCAGCTCCCTCACCAGCTTCCAAAACGGAAAACCGATTTGTGAGCGGGACCCCAGGGGACTCCTGCACTACCTGCCTCCTTCTCTTGGACTGCCCGGTGGTCACCCATTCCCTCTCTGTCTCCAGCCCCTTAAGCTGTGGTGTGACCACCTCTCTAAACGCGCTATCCATGTAGCTCTCAGCCTCATGGATGCGCCACAGTGACCCCAGCTGCTGCTCGAGCTCTGAAACCCGGAGCTCAGGTTTCTGCAGCTGGCAGCACTTCCTGCACATGTGGTCAGCTAGAACATCAGTTGTGTCCATGACTTCCCACATATTACAGGACACACATTCCACTGGACTGAGCTGCCCTGCCATGTCTTAACTCTACGTCCTTATGTTAACTATATTCAACTTTGAATTATTTATACTACTTTATTATATTAGCCCTAAATTCCCCTTATTCCTGGTGCATCTCAGTTAAACCCAAGCATAGCTACCTGTTTAAAAATATTGCACTTTTCTAATTTACTCACCAGGTCCTACTTACCTAGACCACTGCTTTCCTCCCTTCTCACCGAACTCCCTCAGTCACCAAACTCCAGCTGAAGCACTGTACTGCAGCCCAAAACAGCACTCCAGTGCAGCTAAGTCCTCTCGCAATGAAGGCCAATTTACCATTTGCCTTCTTACCTGCTGGCTGCACCTGGAAACTTGCATTCAGTGATTGGTGTACAAGGACACCCAGGTCTCTTTGAGAAACCCATCTCGTACACATTCCAGGAATTCCTCCTCATGCTGGTTAGGTTAACCCAGTCTATATGCAAATTGTAGTTGCCAATTATCACTGCATTACTCACATTACATGCATTTCTAATTTCCTGATTTATACAGTGCCCAACATTGCCACTACAGCTTGGTGGCCTTTAAACAACTCCCAACAATGTTTGCTGCCCCTTGCTGTTTTTTTTTAGCTTCAACCAAAGTGATTCTGCATCTTATATAAAAACAAAAAACTGTGGATGCTGGAAATCCAAAACAAAAACAGAAATACCTGGAAAAACTCAGCAGGTCTGGCAGCATCGGCGGAGAAGAGCTGTTCTGTTGAAGGGTCATGAGGACTCAAAACGTCAACTTTGCTCTTCTCCACCGATGCTGCCAGACCTGCTGAGTGATTGTACATCTTGATCCTTCAATCTAAGAACCTCTCTGACCAACGTACTGATCTCATCCCTTATTAGCAGTGCTACCCCACCTCTTTATCTTTTTGCCGATCCCTCCTTTATGCTGAATATCCTTAAATATTCAATTCCTAATCTTGGTCACCCTGTAGCCACGTCTCCTTAATTAAATTGTACCCATTTACCTTAATGTCTGCATTCAGATCATCAGCCTTTTTGTCAATGCTATGTGCAGATAGAATACCTTTCTTTTATTTTGATTTTTGAACTTTCTCTATTCTGGTCCTATTTGATGTGTGTCTATGCTCTGTCTGTCTTCTGTTTATGCTTTCTACTTTTCTATTTCCTGTTACCAGTTTTGCTTCCCTCCAATCTCAACTCCCTCCCAGGTTCCCCCATCCCACTGCCAACCTCATTCAAACCCTCCCCACCAGCACTAGCAAAGCTTCCAGTGAGGATGCTGGGGACCTCCGGAGGAGGCTGAGATGGATCATCCATTCAGCACTTCTGGCTGAAGATGGCTGCAAATGCTTATCTTTTGCACTGATGTGCTGGGCTCTCCCATCACTGAGGATGGGGATATTTGTGGAGCCACCTCCTCCCGTGAGTTGTTTAATTGTCCACCACCATTCATGACTGGACATGGTAGGACTGCAGAGCTTGCTTTGATCCATCGGATGTGGGATCGCTAAGCTGTCTATCACTTGCTGCTTATGCTGTTCAGCACACAAGTAGTCCTGTGTTATAGCTTCATCAGATTGACACCTCATTTTTATATATGCCTGGTGCTGTTCCTGGCATGCCCTCCTACACTCTTCATTGAACCAGGGTTGATCCCCTGGCTTGGTGGTAATGGTAGAGTGGGGGATATGCTGGGTCATGAGGTTACAGATTGTGTTAAAGTGCAATTCTGCTGCTGCTGATGGCCCACAGCACCTCATGGATTTTCTAAATTAGTATGTTTCTGGCATAATATTGAAATGGCCATTGCTGGATCTGGATCTGGTTCTGTGGAATGAGATGGCTGAAGTGGCTGGAGTGTCAGTAGGAAGTGGAGAAGGAGCAATCTAAATTAAACATAATGAATTGGAGGAAGGCCAATTCCAGTGGGTTGAGAGTGAACCTATCGTGGTATTAAAGATTGGCAGGGAAACCCCTAACGGACAATGGCAGCCTTTAAAGAGGTGATGGTTCAGGTACAGTCAGGCTGCATTGCCTCGAGGGGGAAAGGTGGGGCAAACAAAACTAGAGGCCCAGAGAAGACAAAAGACAGTGAGTATGGTGAAGCAGGAAAAGAAACCAGGCAGAGTGTAGTACGTTCAGAGAGGAAATGAGTAAGTATAGACTGGAGAAGCTGGCTTGATCTTCTTTGAAAAGAGAAGGTTGTGAGGAGATTTGATAAAGATATTCAAAGTCATGAGGAGTTTGGACAGGGTAAATAGAGGGAAACTGTTCCCATTGATGGTAGGATTGAGAATCCAGGGACATTGATTTCTGGTGACCATCACAGTAACGACGACATGAGAAACAACCTCGTTACACAGCAAGTAATTAGCATCTGGAATGAGCACAGCTTGAGGGTGTGGTGAAGGCCGATTCAATTGTAGTTTTCAAAAAGGAATTGGATTATTAACTTGTGGGGAGATGGTGGTGAAGTGGTAATGTCTTTGGACTAATAATCCAGAGAGCCAGGCTAATGCTCTGAGGACACAGGTTCAAGTCCCACTGAGGATAGCTGTCGACTCCAGATTGATATCAATGGTTTGGTTGAGTGGACGGAGAAGTGGCAATTGGAATTCAATCTGGAAAGGTGTGAGGTAATGCATTTGGGGAGGGCAAACAAAGCAAGGAATACTCAATAAACAGGAGGATTTGAGGAAGTGAAAGACCTTGGAGTGCATGTCCACAGGTCCTTGAATATGGCAGGACAGGTGGATAAGGTGGTAAAGAAAGCATATGGAATGTTTTCCTTTATTGGGTGAGGTATTGAATACAAGAGCAGGGATGTAATGATGGAACTGTATAAAATGCTGGTTAGGCCACAGCTGGAATTTTGTGCACAGTTCTGGTCACCACATTACAGGAAGGACATAGTTGTTCTGGAGAGATACAGAGGAGGTTTACAAGAATGCTGCCAGGGCTTGAAAATAACAGCTATGAGGAGAGATTGGATAGGCTGGGGTCATTTTCCTTAGAACAGAGGAGGCTGAGGGGTGACCTAATTGAGGAGTATAAAATTATGAGGGGCCTGGATAGGGTCAACAGGAAAAGCTTGTTTCCCCCTCGCTGAGGGGTCAATTACCAGGGGGCAGAGGTTTAAGGTGATTGGTAGAAGGATTAGAGGGGACATGAGGAAACATTTGTCACCCAGAGGGTGGTGGGTGTCTGCAATTCACTGCCTAAGTTGGTGGTTGAGGGTGAAACTCGACTAATTGAAAAGGTAGCTGGATCTGCATCTGAAGTGCTGTAAGCTGCAAGGCCACAGGCCAGGTGCTGGAAAGCGGGATTAAAATGAGCAGCTAGTTTCTTTTTCCTCTCTTTTGAGGCGCAGACACAATGGGCTGGATGGCCTCTTTCTGCACTGTAATTTTTCTATGGTTCTATGGCAGCTGGTGGAATTTAAATGAATAAACCTGGAATATAACTTAGTGTCAGTAATAGCGATCATGAAACTATCATTGATTATTGAAAAAACCCATCTAGCTCAGCAATGTCCTTTAGGGAAGGAAATCTGCCGTCCTTACCCGGTCTGGCCTTCATGTGACTCCAGACCCACAGCAATGTGGTTGACTCTTACCTGCCCTCTGAAATGGCCTAGCAAGGGCAATTAGGGATGGACAAAAAAATGCTGGACTTGCCAGCAACACCCACATCCCGTGAAAGAATAAAGGAACTGAAAAATCAACTGGATGGCTATGGGGAAGGACAGGAGAGTGGGACTAACTGAGCTGCTCTTACAGAGAGCTAGCATGCATTCAATGGGTTGAATGGTCACCCTCTGTGCTGTAACCATTCTATGGTTTTATTCATAAGGTGATAAGACACTTAACCTTGTGTTCATGCTCAATATCTCGAGGGTGTGGAAGAAGAAACATTTGGTTCATTGAAGAACAATTTGGATGCCCATTTGGCACCGTTGCTTCTATAGTTGGGTGAGCAGGATGGACTGAATGGCCTTACTACCATAGTGAAATTTAGAATCGCACCTAAAACCAGATAAAAACACTCTGAATGAGGCTGAAAATAACAGACACAAAGATAATCTCACACATTCAGACTGACTGACCTTATAGCACTAGTGACCTCAGTAAATTGAGAAGGTAGAAGGTAGAAGGCCTCAGTTGCTTGTGTCTCTCTTACAGGGATGTAGATTGTGGAAAAATCCAGTGTAAGGGTGGAAATGCAACTCCACTCCGAGGAGGATATCTGAGTATTTTGACCACCAAATTCGTTATTAAGGGTGTGAAGTATGAATGCCGAGGGACATTTTCTACTTTCCAAGATTCCAGCGCTCCAGACCTAGTTCGACAAGGAACCAAGTGTGGAGACAACAAGGTAATCGACTCCGAGTCAGTAGAAAGAAATATTTAACACGAGACGTCTTGGCACTGTTCCACTGTCCCCATTCAAGGTCATACACTTCCTACCATCCTAGTCTTCATACTGCTTATACAGTCATAGAGTTATACAGCACAGAAACAGGCCCTTCGGCCCATCCTGTCCATGCTACCCATCAAGCACTTCTCTATTCTAATCCCATTTTCCCGCACTTGGCCTGTAGCCCTGTGTGCTATGGCATTTCAAGTGCTCATCTAAATACTTCTTAAATGTTGTGAGGGTTCCTGCCTCTACCACCCCCTCAGGCAGTGAGTTCCAGATTCCAACCATCCTCTGGGTTAAAAAAATGTTTCCTCAAATCCCCTATAAACCCCCTGCCCCTTACCTAAATCTATGCCCCCTGGTAATTGACACCTCCACTAAGGGGAAAAGTTTCTTCCTGTCTACCCTATCTATGCCCCTCATAATTTTGTATACCTCTATCAGGTCCCCCCTCAGCCTTCTCTGCTCTAAGGAAAACAACCCTAGCCTATCCAGTCTCTCTTCATAACTGAAACACTCCAGCCCAGGCAACATCCTGGTGAATCTCCTCTGCACCCTCTCCATTGCAATCACATCCTCCCTATAGTGTGGAGAACAGAACTGCACACAGTACTCCAGCTGTGGCCTAACTAGCATTTTATACAGCTACAACATAACCTCCCTGCTCTTATATTCTAAACCTCAGCTAATAAAGTCAAGTGTCCCATATGCCTTCTTAACCACCTTATCTATCTGTGTTGCTGCCTTCAGGGATCTATGGACATGTGCACTAAGGTCCCTCTGATCCTCTGTACTTCCTAGGATCCTACCATTCATTGTGTATTCCCTTGCTGTGTTAATCCTCCCAAAATGAATCACCTCACACTTCTCAAGATTAAATTCCATTTGCCACTGCTCTACCCATCTTACCAGCCCATCTATATCATCCTGTAATCTAAGGCTTTCCTCCTCACTATTTACAACACCACCAATTTCCTGTCATCTGCGAACTTACTGATCATACCTCCTATATTCACGTCTAAATCATTAATGTACACTACAAACAGCAAGGGTCCCAGCACCGATCCCTGCGGTACACCACTCATCACAGGCTTCCAATCACAAAAACAACCTTCGACCATCACCCTCTGCCTCATGCCACTAAGCCAATTTTGAATCCAATTTGCCAAATTGCCCTGGATCCCCTGGGCTCTTACCTTCTTGACCATTCTCCCATGTGGGACCTTGTCAAAAGCCTCACTGAAATCCATGTAGACTACATCAACTGCACTACTCTCACCAACACAACTGGTCACCTCCTCGAAAAATTCAGTCAGATTTGTTAGACATGATCTCCCCCTGACAAAACCATGCTGACTGTTCCTGATTAATCTCTGCCTCTCCAAGTGGAGATTAATCTTGTCCCTCAGAAATTTTTCCAATAGTTTCCCGACCACTGATGTGAGACTCACTGGCCTGTAATTACCTGGTTTATCCCTGCTACTCTTCTTGAATAATGGTACCACATTTGCTGCCCTCCAGTCCTCTGGCACCTCTCCTGTGGCCAGAGAGGATTTGAAAATTAGTGTCAGAGCCTCTGCAATCTCCTCCCTTGCCTCACATAGCAACCTGGGATACATTTAATCTGGCCCTGGGGATTTTTAAACCCGCTAAAACCGCTAACACCTCTTCCCTTTCAATGCCAATTTGTTCAAGTACATCACCCTTCTCCAGAGTGAACACTGATGAAAAGTAATCATTTAAAAGCTCACCTACATCCTCCGGCTCCACGCACAGATTGTCACTTTGGTCCCTAATGGGCCCTACTCTTTCCCTGGTTATCCTGTTGTCTTTAATATATTTATCTTGCCCACCATCTCCCTCCCCACTCCATTGTCAAAGGCATATATTCTCCTCTGGGCTGCTCCCAACTCCCCCATTCCTCCGCTCTAACACATTCACCCTCTGCCCCGCTCTGTCGCCTCATTGCTGTTCATTTCTCACTTCCCACTCCCCACGTAAATAACATCAACTGCACTGCCCTCATCCACCCACCTTCATCAAAAAATTCAATCATCCTCTGTCCCCATTTAGTTTTTACTCGGCATCACCTGTTGCTGGCAATTCTGCTGTCCCCATTCACAGCTCCTCCTGACACATCATGGGAACGAGCATTGAAATAGGGGCAGAAAACAGATTAATGTGTGACTGCAGAGATGGTGCAGGAGGGAGGACTTTCAATTCTTGGGACATTGGGGACTGGTTCTGGGGCAGATGGGACCTTTGCTGGCTGGAGGGCTGCACCTGAGCAGGGGAGGAACACATGTCTTTGCGAGGTGGTTTGCTAATGTTTTAAAGGAGGGTTTAAACGAACTTGGCAGCGATGTGGAATCAGGAAGTAATATTAGAGAGGAATACCAAGGTGCACTGAATACTGGGAGAGATAAATAGCACTAGAGTAGGGAAATAGTGAGACACCAGGTGGGGTCAGAGCAAGGGAAGGTAATAAAGTCTATATTAGGGTTACTGTGCATGGATGTGAATATGTGGAGTGTGGTAAATAAAATTGGTGAGATGTAGGCACAAAAAGGCAGGTGGAAATATGATGTAGAGGTAAGAATGGAGACCAGGCTCAAATAAAGGCAGGACTGGGTGTTAAGAAGATAAGAACATAAGAACTAGGAGCAGGAGTCGGCAATTCAGCCCCTCGAGCCTGCCCCGCCATTCATTACGATCATGGCTGACCTCATTTCGGCCTCAACTCCAATTTCCCGCCCTCTACCCACAACCTTTCAATCCCTTACTAATTAAAAATCTGTCTATCTCCTCCTTAAATTTATTCAGTGCCCGGCATCCACTGCACTCTGAGGTAGTGAATTCCACAGATTCACGACCCTTTGAGAAAAGTAATTCCTCCTCATCTCTGATTTAAATCTACCATCCCTTAGCCTAAAACTATGGCCTCTCGTTCTAGAATGCCCCACAAGGGAAAACATCCGCTCCACGTCTACTTTGCCTATCCCCTTTAGTATCTTATATACCTCAATTAGATCTCCTCTCATCCTTCTAAACTCTAGCGAGTATAGGCCTAAACTGCTCAACCTCTCCTCACAAAACAAGCCCCACATCTCTGGAATCAATCTAGTGAACCTCCTCTGAACCACCTCCAGTGCAACTACATCCTTCCGCAAGTAAGGAGACTAAAACTGTGCACAGTACTCCAGGTGCGGTCTCACCAATGCCTTGTACAGTTGCAACAACACTTCCCTATTTTTATACTCTATTCCTTTAGCAATAAATGCCAAAATTCCATTTGCCTTCCTTATTACCTGCTGTACATGCATACTAGCTTTCAGCGATTCATGCACGAGGACACCCAGATCCCTCTGCACTGAAGCATTCTGAAGTTTCTCTCCATTTAAATAATAAGTCGCTTTTTTATTCTTCCGACCAAAATGGATAACCTCACACTTATCCACGTTAAACTCCATCTGCCAAATTTTGTCTCATTCACCTAACCTGTCCATATCACAGAATCATAGAAACACAGTGCAGAAGAGGCCCTTCGGCCCATCGAGTCTGCACCGACACGTGAGAAACACCTGACCTACCTACCTAATCCCATTTACCAGCACTTGGCCCATAGCCTTGAATGTTATGACATGCCAAGTGCTCATCCAGGTACTTTTTAAAGGATGTGAGGCAACCCGCATCCACCACCCTCCCAGGCAGTGCATTCCAGACCGTCACCATCCTCTGGGTAAAAAGGTTTTTCCTCACATCCCCCCTAAACCTCCTGCCCCTCACCTTGAACTTGTGTCCCGTCGTGACTGACCCTTCAACTAAGGGGAACAGCTGCTCCCTATCCACCCTGTCCATTCCCCTCATAATCTTGTACACCTCGATCAGGTCGCCCCTCAGTCTTCTCTGCTCCAATGAAAACAACCCAAGTCTATCCAACTCTCTTCATAACTTAAACGTTTCATCCCAGGCAACATCCTGATGAATCTCCTCTGCACCCCCTCCAGTGCAATCACATCCTTCCTATAATGTGGCGACCAGAACTGCACACAGTACTCCAGCTGTGGCCTCACCAAGGTTCTATACAACTCCAACATGATCTCCCTACTTTTGTAATCTATGCCTCGATTGATAAAGGCAAGTGTCCCATATGCCTTTTTCACCACCCCACTAACATGCCCCTCTGCCTTCAGAGATCTATGGACACACACGCCAAGGTCCCTTTGTTCCTCAGAACTTCCTAGTGCCATGCCGTTCATTGAATATTTCCTTGTCAAATTACTTATTCCAAAGTGTATCACCTCCCACTTTTCAGGGTTAAATTCCATCTGCCACTTATCTGCCCATTTGACCATCCCGTCTATATCTTCCTGTAGGCCAAGACACTCAACCTTACTGTTAACCACCCGGCCAATCTTTGTGTCATCTGCAAACCTACTAATCCAACCCCCCCACATAGTCATCTATGTCGTTTATATAAATGACAAATAATAGGGGACCCAGCACAGATCCCTGTGGTACGCCACTGGACACTGGCTTCCAGTCACTAAAGCATCCTTCTGTCATCACCCTCTGTCCCCTACAACTAAGCCAATTATAGTCTATAGTTTCCTACTTTTTGCCTACCCCACCTTTTTGAATAAGGGTGAAATATATTACCGTTTTTCCAATCCACTGGAACCTTTCCTGAATCCAGGGAATTTTGGAATATTATAGCCAATGCATCCACTATCTCCACTGCCACTTCCTTTAAGACCCTGGGATGTAAGCCATCAGGTCCTGGGGACTTTTCGCTCTTTAATCCCAATAGTTTGCTCAGTACTTTTTCTCTGATGATGGTGATTGTTCTAAGTTCCTCCTCTATATTCTCTGCACTACCTGTTACTATTGGGGTGGTATTAGTGTCCTCCGCCATGAAAACTGAGGCAAAATATTGATTAAGCGTCTCTGCCATTTCTGCGTTCCCCACTATTAACTCCCCAGTCTCATCCTCCAAGGGACCAACATTCACTTCAGCTGCTCTCTTTCCTTTTATATACTTGGAGAAGCTTTTGCTATCAGTTTTTACATTTTGTGCTAGTTTTCTTTCATAATTTTTGTTCTTTTTATTATTTTTTTAGTAACCCTTTGTTGATCTTTAAAAATTTCCCAATCTTCCAGCCTGCCACTGACCTTTGCAATTTGGTATGGCTTAGTTTTTGCCTCTAGGTTATCTTTAATTTCCTTGCTTAGCCATGGATGCTTTTTCCCGCTCTTACCATCTTTCTTCCTCTTTGGAATATATTTTACTTGGGAGGAATTGAATATCTCCTTAAATATCTGCCACTGTTCATCAACTGTCCTACCTTGTAGCCTCCCTGCCCTGTCCACTAGGGCCAAATCTGCCCTCATACCTATGTAGTTACCTTTGTTTAACTCCAGAACACGAGTGTGGGACTCAAGTTTCTCGCTCTCAAACGGAACTTGAAATTTTAGCATGCTATGATCACTCTTCCCTTGAGGATCTTTTACTATGAGATCATTAATTAATCCCATCTCATTGCACAAAACCAAATCCAGAATAGCCTGCTCCCTGGTTGGTTCCACAACATATTGCTCCAAGAAACAATCTCTAATACACACTATGAACTCTCCCTCGAGGCTACCCTTGCCAGTTTGATTAGTCCAGTCTATATGCGTATTAAAATCACCCATGATTATTGCCGTGCCTTTCTTACATGCTCCCAGTATTTCCTGGTCTATACTGTGCCCTACTGCTAAACTGCTGTTTGGGGACCTATAGATTACTCCCGCCAGGGACTTCTTTCCCTGGCTATTTCCTATTTCTACCCAGACTGACTCTACGTCTTGCTCTCTAGTGCCTATATCATTCCTCACTATAGCACTGATCTCTTCCTTTACTAACAAAGTTACACCACCTCCTTTTCTTTTCTGCCTATCCTTCCAAAACACTGAGTACCCTTGGATATTCAACTCCCAAACTTGTTCTCCCTGTAACCACGTCTCAGTAATCGCCACCAAATCATACCTATTTATCTCCATTTGCACTGAATTAAACATTCCTTAATATAAGGTGTTCAGGAAAGATAGGGAAGGGAGTGAAAGGAAGAGGTGTAATGGCATTGATTGAGGATAGCATTGCAGTGCTGGTGAGCAAGAAAGTCACAGAGTGGGGTTAAGGACAGAATCTAAGGAACAATAGAAATACCATTACACCCCTGGGGTACTATGTGGGCCACCAATTAGTGGGAAAAGTATAGAGAAATGAATTTGCAAGGAAATTACAGACAGACGCAAGAATTATAGAGTAGTTATAATGGGAGACTTTAATTATCCAAATATAGACTGGGATAGTAGTAGTGGAGGGGGCAACAGTTCATCGAGGTGGGAGTTCAGGAGAATTTGACAACAGTATGTTTCCAGTTGAAGATGAGGAGAGACACTGCTGGATGTTGGAAATGAGGTGGGCCAAGTGGATTAAATATCAGTTAGAGAACATGTAGGTGCAAGAGAATGGATTTTTTAAAAAATATTTTGGGGTGTGTTGTGTTATCCTGTAAAAAAGGGTGTGTGTGTTTGTTTGTTTGTGTGTGTCATTAAGCTGGGCAAGAGTTTGCTAGCAGTCAGGTTGTCTGGGGGTTTGGAAACATGAAAAGGTTAAAGTTGTTAAGTTTGACATACAAGTAAATAGGTTAGATCTAACATTTGCATTTTTAGATAAGTTGAGAGGTTGTTTTAATATCGAAGGGGCCATAGGTGGAAAGGAAAATGTCTGTATCTTGCAGGAGTCCAGAGGTAAATAGTAGTGGGGACATTTATTTCCATTGACCCAAAAGCAAAGACAAGATGGAGACATGAAAGGTCATATATTTGGAAGGGTTTGAGCTTCAAAGGGGTGTGAGAACAACAGGACTGTCATGAAAGGGGAAAATGGTATGTTAGAGTTACTGTGGATAGCTGTCTTTTTAACTATTGAGCTGGATTACTATTGAGCCGCTAAGCTGGAGATGGCTGGAGCTGTTTGAGCTGCTGAGAAGCCTTGAGCTGCAGCAAGCAGTTTCATTCCAAAGTAAATTCCATAGCGAAGTGGAAAGGGTACAGGTCATGTGGTACACCTTTATTGAAGCTACAGCAGTCTGCCTTGTGTGATAATACTGGATTCCATAATTAAATATCCATAAAGGAGTGTTGTCTAGAAGTTGTTTAGTTGTGGGTTTGATCAAGTAGAGAGTTTTGGGGGATTGTTTTGAAGACTAACCTTAATTGAGTAACTAATCTTGTGTGTTTAGGTTTTCTTTTATGTTTGTTAATAAAACTTGTATGCTTAATTTTTAAAAACTGCAAAGTGTTACTGGACCTCTGACTGCTGAGATACAGCTTCTCCTCAGTGTTAGAATACAAAAAAAAAGGTTGTGGCTCGTGAGCCACATTTCCCTCTGGGACTTGGATTGCACTGCAATTAACACCGGCTGTGGTCATGACTTAGGGGTCAGTAATAATTGTATCATAATGTTTAGGTTGATTAAGGACGGAGAGCAATTCAGAGTCAGATTAATTAATTGGGGGAAAGCCAACTTCAGTGGGATAGGAACAGACCTGGGGCAAATAAATTGGAATCAAAATTGTAACTGGGGGAAAGGGGTCAAATTTGGGAAGATGTGGTAAACCAAAGAGTAGAGACATGTTAGGAGAGAAATGTACAAATATGGGAAATGATAAACGGAACATGACAGGAAGGGACAGAGAGTATGAATCGAAGAGTAAATCAGTAGATAAGGCTAGAAGTTAAAAAAATAATAAAATGACAAAACTAAAGGCTCTGTATCTAAATGCAGGTAGAATTCAAAACAAAACAGGTGAACTGATAACGCAAATATAAACAAAAAAACACGATCTGATAGCCATTAGAGACATGGCTGCAAGATGTCATGGATTGGGTCCTGATTATTGAAGGGTACGTGGCATTTAGGAAGGACAGGAAGTTAGGAAAAGGTGGAGGGCTGGCTCTGTTAATTAATGATGGCATTAGCACATTAGAGGTGGGTGACCTGAGTTCAGGAAGCCAGGATGTAGAAGTGGTTTGGGTTGAGATGAGAAATGATAAAGGCAAATAGTGACTTGTGGGAGTGATGTACAGGCCCCCTAATTGTAACTACACGGTAGCGCAGAATATAAAAGAAGAGATAATAGGAGTTTTTCAGATAGGTACAGCCTTAATCATGAGGGATTTTAATCTGCATATAGACTGGAACAGTCAGATGGGCAAAGGTAGCGTGGATGAGGAGTTCATAGAATGTTGTTGAAATAGTTTCTTAACAGCACGTTCTGGAGCCAACCAGAGAGCAGGCTATACTAGACCTGGTACTGAGCAACGGGATAGGATTAATTGATAACTCCATAGTGAAGGCAATCCTAGGTAGCAGTGATCATAATATGGTTGAATTTTACATTCACTTTGAGGGAGCAAAGAGTGGATACAAGACTAATATTTTAAACTTAAATAAGGGTAATTATGAGGGCATGAAAGCAAAGCTAGCTAAAGTGAACTGGCAATTTAGGTGAAGGGATAGGTCAATAGAGATCCTGTTGCAGACATTTAAAGGGATATTTCAGAATACACAGAATAGGTACATTCGAATGAGAAAGAAAAATTCCGAGGCAAGGGCCCACCATCTGTGGTTAAATAAAACAGTTAAAGACAGTATCAAACTTAAAGATAAAGCATATAATTGTGCAAAGATGGGTGGCAGGTCATAAGATTGGAAAAAATATAAAGAACAGCAAAAAATGACAAGAAGATTAATAAGGAGGAAAAATAAGGAGGGGAAAAGGGGGAGTAAAAGAAGCTAGCTGGAAATATGAAGATGGATAGTAAGAGTTACTATGGATATTTAAATAAGAAGAACTAACAAAGTGAGTGTTGGTCCAATAGAAAGTGAGCCTGGGGAATTAATAATGGAAAATAAGAAGGTAGCAGATGAATTGAACAGGTATTTTGCATTGGTCTTCGCTAAAGAGGTTACAAGTAACATCCTGGAAGTAGCTGTAAATCAGGAAATGGGAGGGAGGGAGGAACTTGGGAAAACTACAATCACCAGGGAAGTGGTATTGAACGAATTGTTGGAACTGCGGGCTGACAAATCCGCCGGTCCTGATGGACTTCAACCTAGGGCCTTGAAAGAAGACGTCTTCCAAGTGGCTAGCGAAATAGTCGATGCAGTGGTTTTAATTTTCCAAAATTCCCTAGATTTGGGAATCCGTTAGATTGGAAAATAGCAAATGTAACTCTTTTATTCAAAAAGGGAGAGAAACAGAAAGCAGGAAACTACAGTCCAGGTAGCTTAACATCTGTTATCAGGGAGAATGTTAGAAGCTATTATTAAAGATGTTATAGCAGGGCACTTAGAAAAGTTTCGGGCAATCAGACAGAGTCAACATGGTTTTGTAAAAGGGAAATCATGTTGAACCAGTTTATTCAAGTTCTTTTAAGGAGTAACATGTGCTGTGGATAAAGGGGAACCAATGGATGTACTGTATTTAGATTTCCAGAAGGCATTTGATAAAGTGCCACATCAGAGATTATTGCAGAAAATAAAAGCTCATGATGTAGGGAGTAACATATTGGCAGGGATAGATGATTGGCTCGCTAACAGGAAACAGAGAGTAGGCATAAATGCATTTTTTTCTGTTTGGCAGGATGTAATGAGTGGTGTGCCACAGGGATCAGTGCTGGGACCTCAACTTTTTACAATTTATATAAATGACTTGGATGAAGAGACAGATGGTACAATTGCTAAATTTGCTGATGACACAAAGATAGATAGGAAAGTAAATTGTGAAGAGAATGTAAGGAGGCTACAAAGTGAAATAGCTAGTTTAGGTGAGTGGGCAAAGATCTGGTAAATGGAGTATAATGTGGGCAAATGTGAAATTGCAGAGTTCTCAAAGGGATTCAGAGGGATTTGGGTATCCTAGTGCATAAACAACAAAAGGGTTGAATGCAAGCACAGCAGGTAATTAGGAAAGTTAGTAGAATGTTATCATTTATTGTGAGGGGAATTGAATACAAAAGCAGGGAGGTTATGTTGTACAGGGTACTGGGGTGACCAAATCTGGAGTATTGGTCTCCTTATTTAAGAAAGGATGTAAATGCATTAGAAGCAGTTCGGAGAAGGTTTACTAGACTGATACCAGGAATGGGCAGGTTGTTTTATGAGGAAAGGTCGGACAGGTTAGGTTTGTATCCACTGGAGTTTAGAATAGTAAGAGGTGATTTGATCGAAACCTTTAAGATCCTGAGGGGCCTTGACAGGGTGGATGTGGAGAGGATGTTTCCTCTTGTGGGAGAATCTAGACCTCAGGGTCATGGTTTAAAAATAAGGGATTGCTTATTTAAGACAAAGATGAGGAGAATTTCTTTTTCACTCAGAGGGTAGTGAATTTTTGAAGCCCTGTTCCTCAAAAGGCAGTGGAAGCAGAGTCTTAGAATATTTCTCCTAATTAGTGTTTATAAGTTTATATAGTAATTATGGTTTTGTTTAGTGTGTAATGTACCTTTAAGAAGAATACTTGTTAAGAAAGATCACATGATCTGAAGTAACCAATAGGAGAGTAGCACGGCCTCCCTCAGCAGCCAGTGTAAAGGTGGAGTTGGAGTTGAAAGCACATATATAGTTGCTGCTGAGTATATTGTAGATAAACTTAATGTTTCCACCCTTCACAAGAAAATGATGAGCACATCCCAGTTCCATAGAAACTTGTTTTACTGTTAAGTTTCTAAGATTCCTCACTGGTATGTGCTCGACAGATCAGAGACTGGACAAGTCAGGACCCAGTCCTGTCTCAAGTATGAGAACAAGTGCTACATGGTTGGTCACAGGAGCCCACATCTGACGAAATAAAACTGTACTTCAACAGAAGACATGAAATAACCAGCCAGGAGGGTATCTTATTGTGGGGAGCACAAGTGATCGTTCCTCCAAAGGGAAGGGAGCCATTTTTCATTGAACTACACAGTGCCCATCCAGGAATTTCCCGAATGAAGACCATAGCACACAGCTATCTATGGTGGCCTGGGATGGATGGCGAAATAGAGTTTAGTAAAACACTGTGTGCAATGTCAGCAACCGCAAAAGTTGCCAGTGACAGCTCCGTTACAGTCATGGGAGTGGCTGGGTAGGCCCTGGGTGCGGTTACACATTGACTACCTTGGACCTTTCCTAGGCACAATGTTTCATTGTCGATGCCCATTCAAAATGGTTGGATGTATATGAGGTGAAGTCACCAACATCGGCCGCTACAATTGAGAAACTACGTCAGAGTTTTGCCATTCATGGACTACCATAAGTAATGGTTTATGATAACAGCACGGCATTTATGAGTGCTGAGTTTCAATGGTTTATCAGCCTCAACGGTATCACTCATGTGAAAACTGCATCGTACCAACCTTCCTCAAACGGACTGACCAAAAGGGCGGTTCAAACGTTCAAGGCAGGTATGAGAAAGCTAACTGGCGATTCTTTGGCAACCAAGCTAGCACACTTTATTTTTCATTACAGGACTACTCCTCACACACCAACAGGCGCCACACCTACAGAGTTATTGTTGAAATGCCGTCTCTGGACGAGATTGAGCTTAATAATGCCGAATTTAGAGAGGAAAGTGGAAAGGAGTCAGGGAAGCCAGAAAACTAGGCACGACTGGCACAGTTAGAAGGGGAAATTTACTGTGGGAAAGCAGGTGCACGTGAAGAACTTCGGGGAAGGACCAAAGTGGTTACCGGGTGAAGTAAGTGCGGGGACTGGTCCTCTATCTTACCACGTGGAGGTGGAAGGCTAGATCATCCGTAAACATGTGGACCATTTAAAGAAGAGAGACAAATCATCAAGATCTGGTTCCACCAGTGACCATGACCGGGTCTGCGTTTCCTGTTGAGGATACACAACCCAGGACTGACATGTCTGATGTTCCTGTAAGAGTTGAGGATACAGAATTGCAAGTGCCCACTGAAGCACCTGATGTTCAGGCAATTCTGGAAAAGGAGATTCCTGACAAAGAATCCGAAGTTGTGGAGCTGCAACATTCCACACGTACCAGGAAACCACCTGAAAGACTGAACATGTAAATTCCTTACCCAGTGTAAATATTATATTGCCTTGAAAAATATGTACTTGTAAATATAATATGGATAGCCGAGTTAAAGGGGGAGGAATGTAGTAATTATGGTTTTGTTTAGTGTGTAGTGTACCTTTAGGAATAATACTTGTTAAGGAAGATCACATGACCTTAATTAACCAATAGGAGAGTAGCGTGGGCTCCCTCAGCAGTCAGTGTAGAGATAGAGTTAGAGTTGAAAGCACACGTGTAGTTACTGCTGAGCATATTGTAAATAAACTTAATGTTTCCACCCAAGAAGTGTCTGCAGATCAATTCTATCAATAGTAGCAACTCAGCCACCCTTACAACAGTAAGATAAAGCAGAAAAAGTGTGATTATGAGATTTCATGAGGTCTGGAGTCGATGTTGAGGACTCCCAGGGCAACTTGCTCCCGACTGTATAGCCCTGTGCCACCATCTCTGCTGGGTCTATCCTGCCGGCATTTATTGCCCATCCCTAGTTGCCCTTGAGAAGGTGGTGGTGAGCTGCCTTCTTGAGCCACTGCAGTCCATGTGGTGTAGGTACATCCACAGTGCTGTTAGGGACGGAGTTCAGGATATTGACACAGTGACAGTGAAGGAACAGCGATATATTTCTAAATCAGGATGGTGAGTGACTTGGAGGGGAACTTCCAGATGGTGGTGTTCCCATGTGTCTGCTGCCCTTATCCTTCTAGATGGTAGTAGTCATGGGAGGTGCTGTCTAAGGAACCTTGGTGAATTCCTGCAGTGCATCTTGTAGATGGTACACACTGCTGCTACTGTGCGTCAGTGGTGGAGGGAGTGAATGTTTTTGGATGTGGTGCCAATCAAACATGTTGCTTTGTCCTGGGTGGTGTCCAGCTTTTTGCATGTTGTTGGAACTGCACTCAACCAGGTAAGTGGAGAGTATTCCATCACACTCCTGACTTGTACCTTGTAGACAGTGGACAGGCTTTGGGGGGTCAGGAGGTGAGTTACTCGCCGCATGATTCCTAGTGTCTGATGTATTGCAAATGTATTTAATTAATTTAATTTAAATTCACCCAGCTGTCTTGCTGTGATTCGAATTGACATTTTCAAGTCATTAGTTCCGACTCCTGGATTACTCACCCAGTTAGATAATCACTGTGTGACCGTTCTCACTAATGTATGTCCACCTTTGAACCTAATGATGGTGACACCGTGATGACAATATGTTCTATTTCCTATTTCATAGGCCTGCTTTGAGACAAAGTGCCAGGACATAAGGCTGTTCAATGTACAGAACTGTGACCAGACCTGTAATAACAAAGGGGTATGAAATTAATCACTTCTCCTGTCAGTCAGGCTGATAGATTCATTTGGATGATATGGAATGATGATATTATAATGTTAAATCCTTATCAGTTATTATTATAATATGATTTCATTATGCTAAACCTTTCTCAGTTATTAGTTTGGCCTCGAATAATGTATTGTGTTCAACTCTGGACACTTCCCATTCAGAAGGATGTTAAGAGAGGATGAATGGGATCTTTACTAAAATACTACCAGAAATGAAAGACTCCAGTTACATGGAGATACTGTAGAAACGGGGATGTTTTTTTAACTAAGAGCAAGCTAAGATTTTTGGTCTCTCGGGGAATTAAGGGATATGGGGAGTGGGCAGGGAAGTGGAGTTGATCGTATTGAATGGTGGTGCAGACTTCATGGGCCGGATGGTCTACTTCTGCTCCTATTTCTTATGTACTTGTGTTAAGGGGGGGATTTGATAGAAGTATTCAAAACTATGTTGGAGTTTGACAAAGTGGTTAAGGAGAGTCTGTTTCCAGTAACAGATAGATGGGGAACCATGTAACCAGAGTTCAGGTAAATACAAAGCTGAGGAAATGAAGGAAAAAATACTTACACAGTGCGTTGTTGGCTGAAAGGGTGGTGGAAGCAGATTCAATACAACAGCAACTTCTACTCCTATAGCACCTTTCATGCACAAAAGGTTCTTCCAAAGTTTCTTTACAGGAGTGTCATAGAGTCCTAGATTCGATATGGCACAGGGAAGGCCATTAGGTCCATTAGGTCCATGCTGGACCTGTAGAGCAATCCAGTCAGTCTCACTTCCCCTTTCTCTCCCCGTAGCTCTGCAAATTTATTTCCCTCAAGTGCCAATCCAAATTCCTTTTGAAATAATTGATTGTTGCTGCTTCTACCACCCTCAGGGTCAACAAGTTCCAAACCATTATCAGTCAGTCACTGTGTAAAAATGCTCTTCCTCACATTCCCCCCGCATCTCTTGCCCAAAATCTTAAAAATCAAGTTGTGAGCCTTTGTACCATCAGCTCAGGGAACATTTCTTCTTTCTCATATCCAAATCTGTCATAATCAAGGAGAACAATCCCAGCTTCTCCAATCTAACCTTGTAGCTAAAATCCCTCATCATGGGGCCATTCTGGAAAATCTTATCTGCACCCTCTCAAGGATCCTCACACCCTTCCTATAGTATGGTGACCAGAACTGAGCCCAATACTTAAGCTGTGGACCAGATCTCTATACAGGTTCAACATAACGTTTATTTTATTCATTCATGGGTTGTGGGCTTTGCTGGCTAGGCCAGCATTTATTGGCCACCCATAATTGCCCTTGAGAAGGTGGTGGTGAGCTGCCTTCTTGAACCGCTGCTGTCCATGTGGTGTAGGTACACCCACAGTGCTGTTAGGGAGGGAGTTCCAGGATTTTGATCCAGCGACAGTGAAGGACCGGCGATATATTTCCAAATGAGGTTAGTGACTGACTTGGAGGGGAACATCCAGGTGGTGGTGTTCCCATCTATCTGCTATATCTTCTAAAATAAAAGCAAAATACTCTGGATGCTGGAAATCTGAAATAAAAACAGAAAATCCTAGGAATATTCACCATCTCTGGCAGCAGTTATGGAGAGAGAAACAAAGTTAATGTTTTGAGTCCAATGTGACTCCTCTTCAGAACTGAAGAAGTCATAGTCAACTCGCGCTCTTCAGAACTGAAGAAGTCATAGTCAACTCGCGCTCTTTAGAACTGAAGAAGAGTCATATTTGACTCAAAACGTTAACTCTGTGGGCGGAATCGTCGATATTTTACCCGTTGGCCGCAATGGCAGCTTTTCCTGCCGTATCATCCCAAGCCCGCCACGTTAATTATACATTCCCAGTAAACACGCCGTTTCCATGGTGGGCGGGCTCTCATTCGCTTGCCATGCCATTCACCCCACTACTTCAAAATATCAACTCGAAATGTCAACTCTGTTTCTCTCTCCACATCTGCTGTCAGACCTGCTGAGTTTTTCCAGCATTTTCTGTTTTTATTTCAGATTTCCAGCCTTTGCAGTATTTTGCTTTTACCAAGATTCCAAATTCTTTGCGACTACTTTCACAGTGCTTCCTGTCACCTTCAAAGACCAATGTACATGAACCCACAGGTTCCTCTGTCCCTGCACATCCTTTAGAATCGCGTCATTGGGCAGAGTTTTACTGGTCCTGTGAAGATAGGAATGGAGGCAGGTGAGTTGCTAACTGGCATAGGCCTACATCAGGCTGTCTCCCTGATGTCCTCTCACCACTGACCAATGTTATCAGATGTGAGTTTCAGGACAGATCAGTGACTGACAGATCGACAGACAGCAGATAATTAAGGTCATTAAACAGCCAATTATATTCCTACCTTTTCATGACTTTATTAATGGCGCACAGAATGCATGGAGGCTCGGAATCAAACCCACTCTAACAAGGTGGACAAATGAACACATTTTAGAAACTATTTTCCCCAACTATGGTCATTTTGATCATTTCTGTCATATCCTCTCTCAGGACAAAAACAGCCCAGGATCTTTCCGTAAGTCCTGGGAATGAACTGTGCAGCTGTTTTCTGTTAGCCACCTTTTGTCAGTCCAAGTTTCTTTGATATTCAGACCCTTTGCAGACTGACATGGGTTATTTCATCACTACTGGAGAATAGTCTGTAAACAGCCCCACACTTGTTCATATTGAAGGAAAGAGAAGGCCATTCATTGGTGAATTAGCTGCAGATGATTGGACTGAATTCCCTATTGTAATATCTTTGCTGACTGCACTCCCACATGCACAGTTATGACTCCAACTCCAGAATGGTTTTGCTCATTGCCTCATTTTACATAGAAACTAGGAGCAGGAGTAGGAGTAGGTCATTCGGCCCTTCAATCCTGCTCCACCATTCAGTATGATCATGGCTGACCCTCTATCTCAGCGCCATACTCCCACGCTCTCTCCCCATACCCCATTACACCTTTAGAGTTTAGAAATCTACCTGTTTTCTTCTTAAATATATTCAGTGATTTGCCCTCTACACTCCACTGTGGTAGAGAATTCCACAGGCTCACCACCCTCTGAGTGAAGAAGTTTCTCCTTATCTCAGTCCTAAATGGCCTACCCCATATCCTGAGACTGTGACCCCTTGTTCTAGATCCCCAGCCAAAGGAAACATCATCCCTGCATCCAGCCTGTCCAGAGATAAAAACAAAAAGCTAAAAGCTACTGCGGATGCTGGAAATCCAAAACAAAACAAAAACAGAATTACCTGGAAAAACTCAGCAAGTCTGGCAGCATCGGCGGAGAAGAAATCAGTCAATGTTTCGAGCCTCCATGGCCCTTCGGCAGAACTGCAGTTCTGCCGAAGGGCCATGGAGGCTCGAAACGTTGACTGATTTCTTCTCCGCCGATGCTGCCAGACTTGCTGAGTTTTTCCAGGTAATTCTGTTTTTGTTTTGTTCCAGCCTGTCCAGCCCTGTCAGAATTTTACACACTTCAATGAGACCCCCTCTCATTCTTCTAAACTCCAGTGAATGCAGGCCTAATCAGCCCAGCCTCTCCTCACACAACAACCCTGCCAAGTGATTGCCACTTAGCAGCCTAAACCTGGTCTTGGCTGCATATGGACATGGACTGCTTCAGTTTCAGAGTCGTCGCAAATGGCACTGAACATTGTGCAGTCATCAGCTACTTCTGACCTTATAATAGAGGGAAGGTCATTGGTGAAGCAGTTGATGATGGTTGGGCTTAGGACACTACCCTGAGGAACTCCTGCAGTGATGTCCTCGAACTAAAATGATTGACCTCAACAATCACAACCATCTTCCTGTCTGCTGGGTGCGACTCCAGTGGTATCAGTCTGGTGAACCTTCACTGCACTCCTTCCATGGCAAGTATATCCTTTCTTAGGTAAGGATACCAAAGTTGCACAGAATACTCCAGGCTTGGTCTCACCAAGGCCCTGCACAGCTGCAGTAAGACACCCTTCCTCCTGTACTCAAGTCCTCCCGCTTTGATGGCCAACATACCATTTGCTGCCTTAACTGCTTGCTGCACCTGCATGTTTGCTTTCAGTGATTGGTGTACAAGGACACCCTGATCCCTTTGTACATCAACATTTCCCAATCTATCACCGTTTAAATAATACTCAGCCATTCTCTTCTTTCTGCCAAGGTGGATAACTTCACACTTATCCACGTTATAGTGTATCTGCCATGTATCTGCCCAGTCACTCAATTTGCCCTGAAGCCTCTTAACACCCTCCACCACTCACATTCCCACCTAGCTTTATGTCGTCAGCAAACTTGGAAATATTACATTTGGTTCCCCCGTCTAAATCATTGATATATATTGTGAATAGCTGGGGCCCAAGCACTGATCCCTGCGGTACCCCACTATGGTACACCACTAGCCTGCCACTGAAAAATACTCATGTATTCCTACTCCCTGTTTCCTGTCTGTTTACCAATTCTCAATCCATGCCAATATATTACCCCCAATCCCATGTGCTTTAATTTTACACACTAACCTCTTATGTGGGACTTTATCAAAAGTTTTCTGAAAATCCAAATACACCACATCCACTGGTTCTCCCTTATCTATTCTGCTAGTTATGTCCTCCAAAACTCCAGTAGGTTACTTTGTGTGTTTTAAAATTCTTCACTAATTCGTTTTATGTGAATCTATTTAATATGAATGAAGGCATTTTACTTGCTGTGGATTTTGTTTCAGGTTTGTAACAATAAAGACCAGTGTCACTGTCAGGAAGGTTGGGCTCCCCCGTTTTGTGCTGTCAGAGGACCAGGTGGCAGCATCGACAGTGGCCCTATGAATGTCACAATGCCAGGTAATCATTTCAGTTATTTACGGTGTTGTTACTCATGGTCATTTTTCTCCGTGCTTTGTCTTTCTCTGTACTACTTACCATGTGTTCTCCATCTGAGGTTACTGAACAGTTCCAGTCATTTTTCACATCACGATTCAGTTACAAGCTCCACCGACTGTGCACCTTTATTTTCCCTAAAGTACAGGGTAGTCATCCCACAGAGCCAGTAACAGCCTTCATCAACAGGAAGGCTACTATTGGATAATAGGAGCAGGAGTAGGCCATTTGGCCCTTCGAGCTTGCTCCATCCTTCAATAAGATGATGGTTGATCTGGTTGTGGTCTCAGCTCCACTTTTCTGTCTGCTCCCCATAACCCTTGACGACCTTGCCTAACAACAATCTGCCTAACTCTATCTTAAAGAAACTTAAAGAGCCAGCCTCCATGACTTTCTGCGGAAGAGAATTCCACTCACCAACAACCCTTTGGGTGAAAACATTTCTCCTCATCTCAGTCTTAAAAGGGAGACCTTTTTATTTTTAAACGATGTCGCCTAGTTCTCGTCTCCCCCGCAAGGGGAAACATCCCCCTGGCATCCACCCTGTCAAGTGCCCTCAGGATTTTATAGCTTCCAATAAGATCATCTCTCATTCTGCTAAACTCCAATGGGTATAGGTCTAACCTGTTCAACATTCCTTCATAAGACAGCCCTTTCAAACCAAGAATGAGCCCAGTAAACCTTCTCTGAACTGCTTCAAAAGCAATTATATCTTTGATTAAATAAGGAAGCCAAAACTGCACACAATACTCCAGATGTGGTCTCACCAAGACCCAGTACAGCTGCAGTAAAACCTCCCTACTTTTATATACCATTCCCCTCACAATAAACACTAACGTTCCATTTCCCTTCCTAATCACTTGCTGCACCTACTTTATGTGATTGACACCAGGACACCCAGATCCCAAGTTCAGCAATCTCTCTGAATTTAAGTAGATACTGCTTCTCTATTCTTCGTGTCTCAGTGAACGAGTTCACATTTACACACGTTATACTCCATCTTGCCCACTCACTTAACCCTGTCTATATCCCTTTGTGGGCTCTTTATCTCCTCTTAATAACTCACTTTCCTACCTATCTTGGTGTCATCAGCAAATTTAGCAGCCATACATTCAGTCCCTTCATCCATGCCATTGACGTAGATTGTAAATAGTTGAGGAACCAGCATTGATCCCTGTGGTATTCCACTAGTTACAGTATGTCTATCAAAAAATACCCATTTATCTCTACTATCTGCTTCCTGTTAGCTAACCAATCCTTTTTCCATGCTAATATGTTACCCGCTAGACCATGTGCTCTTATCTTTTGTAGTAACCTTTGATGTGGCACCTTATTGAGTGGCTTTTGAAAATCCAAATACACCACATCTACCAGTTCCCCTTTATCCACCCTGAATGTTATTTTGTCAAAAAACTCTACCTTTTTTTTTCATTCACTCATGTGATGTGGGCATCGCTGGCTAGGCATTTATTGCCAATCTGTAATTGCCCTTGATAAGGTGGTGTTGAGCTATCTTCCTGAACTGCTGCAGTCCATTAGTTAAATATGATTTCTCTTTCACAAAGCCATGTTGGCTCTGCCTCATCAAATCGTGATTATCTAAGTATCCTGCTATAACCTCCTTAATAATGGATTTTAGTGATTTCCCTATGACAGAGGGTTAGGCTAACTGACCTATAGTTTTCTGCTTTCTACCTCCCTCCATTCTTGAATAAAGGAGCTAAATTAGCTATCTTCCAATCTGCTGGAACCTTTCCAGAATCTAACAAACTTTGGAAGATTATAACAAATGCATTTACTACCTCTGCAGCCACTCCTTTTAAGGTCCTAGCATGCAGGCCATCTGGTCCTGGAGACTTGTCATCCTTTAGGTCTAATAGATTTCCTAGCACCCTTTCCCTGGTGATAGTGATTGTATTAAGTTCAGCCCTCCCTATCATCTCTTGATTTTCAAATATCTTTGGGAAGTTTTCTAACTCCTCTACCATGAAGGCAGACACAAAATACCTGTTCAACAACTCTGCCATTTCCTTGTTTCCCATTATCAATTCCCAAACTCACTGTCTAAAGGACCAACACTTGCTTTAGTTACTCCTTTCCTATTCATATACTTGTAGAAACTCATATTATTTGTTTTTATATTACTAGCTAGCTTTCTCTCATATTCTGCTTTCTGCCTCTTTATTATCTTTTTCGTCATTTTTTGCTTTTTAAAATCTGTCCAATCCTCTGACCCACCACTAATCTTGGCCAATTTATGCCATGTTTCTTTCAATTCAGTACTCTCCTTAGCTTCCTTATTTATCCACGGATGATGTATCATTCTCAAAGAGCCTTTCTCATTGGGATAAATCTTTTCTGAATGTTATTAAATATCTCCTTAAAAGTTTGCCACTGCAGCCCTACTGCCCTACCTTTTAATCTGGTTTCCCTGTTCACCTTAGCCAGCTCTGACTTCATACTGTCATAGCGTTTAAAACACTCGTCATGGACCCACACTTCTCCATTACAAACTGAACATGAAATTCTATCATGTTGTGATCACTGTGACCTAGAGGCTCCTTTACCATGAGGTTATTGATAGATTCTGTCTCATTGTACAGTACCAGGTCCAGGGTAGCCTGCTTCCTTGTTGGCTCCAGAACATACTGTTCAAAGAAATTGATCTGAAAACGCTCTATGAATTCATTTTCCAGGCCACCTTTGCCAATCTGATTTTCCAATCTACATGTAGATTAAAATCACCCATGATTATCTGGTACCTTTATTATACACCCCATTTGTTTCGTCCTGTATGCTCTGTCCTACAGTGTAACTACTGTTACTGCCTTATAAACTACCCTCACAAGTGACCTTTCACCTTTATCATTTCTTATCTCTACCAATACTCAGTCTACATCTTGCTCTTTCAGGTTGTCATCCTTAATTAACAGAGCTACCCCACCACCTTTTCCTAGCTTCCTGTTGTTCCAATATGTCAAATACTCTTCAGCATTCCAGTCCCAGCCTTGGTCACCTTTCAACCATGTCTCTGTAATGCCTATCAGGTCACACATATTATCCTCTATCTGTGCTAACAATTCATTCCTTTTGTTTCAAATGCTATGTGCATTCAGATACAGGGCCTTAACCTCCATTTTCAGCTTCAACTGCTGGTGAACTCTTACAATTGTATGTTCTGGCCCTTCTGGTCACACTCTGGAACTCATTCCCCAAACTGTTGCCCTGCTCTATTACTTTGTTGTTACTGCCGCAAATGGGTCCTTTGGACCTGTTCAGGGTTCCCTGGAAGCTGTAACAACACCTACATGCTAAGGCAGTCCCAGACGACCAACCTTTTCAGGCCAACCACATATCTTTACTGGTGGATATTGGGTTAAGAGACAGCTACTGATGCCTGTGAGGAATCCTAGCACAGATGCAGAGGAGAGATACAACAGCTGGCTCAGGACAGCTCGACAAATGATCGAGCAGGTGAAAGGCCTTCTGATGATCTGGTTCAGATGCCTGGATAGACCCAGTGCAGCCCCAAGCAAGGGGCTGGCTTACTGATGTGTTGTGCTCTGC
The DNA here is from genome assembly GCF_964194155.1 of Cetorhinus maximus. NCBI lineage: Eukaryota > Metazoa > Chordata > Chondrichthyes > Lamniformes > Cetorhinidae > Cetorhinus > Cetorhinus maximus. The sequence goes on from NC_135879.1 coordinate 248,022,098, forward strand.
ACAACCTGATGCTGTAAAGGGGCAAAGCTTTGAACAATGAGGGCAATCTGGAGCACGATGCCTCCTTTGAGGCTGAGGGTATGGAAGGGGATATGAGCATGATGACATCCCTAAGAGACAGCAGACAAGGTGACTCACAGCTACAGACATGTTTCACATGAGCCTTACCTAGTCAATCCAATAAATCTTACATCCTCTGCAGACCTGTTCCTGTTCCGTCAATTCCCTTACCCATTCCCTGGACCTATCATCACACGAGGAAACAGCAGGCAAAATGCATTGACCTCATCCGGTGTGATCCTTCCCATAACCCCCTTTGCAGGATCCAGTGAACTGTTAATGACTCAATAGAGTTAAAAACAGTAACAGATTCTTTTAGTGGTTCACCATTCCCGAATTCAAAAAAGACACATACACAGCAAGGTGACATCATAAACAAAATATAGCCCTGTCAAAGCCAACTGCAGCCAGCTAGACTTTCTCATGCACTTGTGAGTGACCCTGTGCAGTACTTCTCCTGTGCTGTCAGCTGACATGGAGGCAGACTGCTGACCTCTCTGCTCTGTGGTTTTTGTTTGTAGTGGTCATTCTCTAATTGCCTCAGGCCTAGAGGACCCCAGCATACTGGCAACCTATTTGACAGGTGCAGAAACCACAATCGTCCTTTACCATTTGTGCGTCAACCATACTTTACCATCTGCGTGACAGATTGAAGGTGGCTCTTATTCCTGCTTTGTTGCATCACAACATTCACATCCCTCTGATCTGCTGCCAAGGTCATATTCTTGGTCTGACTTATACTTATGAATATTATCGAAGAAAGCTCTCTTAAAGAATCTTGCATGTTTACTCGCAGCACTGGTTCCCCTTGCATTCCATCTCTCTCTGTCAACACTCTTGCCTTCTCTGATTCTGCCTCTTCATATTATCTTCTTCTTTGCTTCCTGCGGCTTTCTGTCAACGTTTTGCCCTCACCTCTTCATCTTGACTGGCTCTGTGTGCTGCCTGTCATTTTCCCTGACTAAGTAATAACATGTAATGTCTCAACGCATAACTTATATGAAACTGCAATGATGCAGCAGATGATGTGTCCAAGGGGGGATCAAATCCACAAAGGAAACTTGATCACACGGTCACAACACTTTTGCAATTTGTATTTATTTCGAGATGCGTGCCCTCAATTCAGAAGCACCAAGACTTTAGAGATTTTTTTTAGAAAACTAAATTAAACATTTATTAACAAAAGAAAGTATTTCAAGCACATGTATACCATCGTCCAACATGGCACAGACTGTTCCAAGAAGTAGCAATATTGTAGATTTATATGATCCTGACTATTAACTGTTTTCAGTAATTTACACCCAGGACAATGCATCCGTAATCACGTTATCATTACCGGCAAATTAGCTTTGAGGGCTGTTTCATTTTCTATCAAAGAATCAACCTGAACTGATGCTCCCTCTAATTCCTCTTCAAGTTGCTGTATTTTACATTTTTTTTTATTCATTCCTGGGATGTGGGCTTCACTGGCTGGGCCAGCATTTATTGCCCATCCCTAATTGCCCTTGAGAAGATGGTGGTGAGCTGCCTTCTTGAACTGCTGCAGTCCATGTGGTGTAGATACATCCACAGTGCTGTTAGGGAGGATTTTGATCCAGCGACAGTGAAGGAACAGCGATATATTTCCAAGTCAGGATGGCGAGTGACTTGGAGGGGAACTTTCAGAGGGTGGTGATCCCATCTATCTGCTGCCCTTGTCCTTCTAGATGGTAATGGTCGTGGGTTTTGAAGGTGCTGTCGAAGGAGCCTTGGTGAATTCCTGCAATGCATCTTGTAGATGGTACACACTGCTGCTACTGTGCATCGGTGGTGGAGGGAGTGAATGTTTGTGGATTTGGTGCCAATCAAGCGGGCTGCTTTGTCCTGGATGGTGTCAAGCTTCTTGAGTGTTGTGGGAGCTGCATTCATCCAGGCAAGTGGAGAGTATTCCATCACACTCCTGACTTGTGCCTTGTAGATGGTGGACAAGCTTTGGGGAGTCAGGAGGTGAGTTACTCAACGCAGGATTCCCAGCCTCTGACCTGCTCTTGTAGCCACAGTATTTATATGGCTAGTCCAGTTCAGTTTCTGGTCAATGGTAATCCCCAGGATGTTGACAGTGGGGGATTTGGTGATGGTAATGTCATTGAACATCAAGGGGTGATGGTTGGACTCTCTCTTGTTGGAGATGGTCATTGCCTTACACTTGTGTGGCACAAATGTTACTTGCCACTTGTCAGCCCAAGACTGGATATTGTCCAGGCCTTGCTGCATTTGGACATGGACATGAATCTGAGGAGTCGTGAATGGTGCTGAACATTGTGCAATCATCAGTGAACATCCCCACTCCTGACCTAATGATGGAAGGAAGGTCATTGATGAGGCAGCTGAAGATGGTTGGGCCGAGGACACTACCCTGAGGAACTCCTGCAGTGATGTCCTGGAGCTGAGATGACTGACCTCCAACAACCACAACCATCTTCCTTTGCGCTAGGTATGACTCCAACCAGTAGAGAGTTTCCCCCTGATTCCCATTGACTCCAGTTTTCCTAGGCCACACTCGGTTAAATGCGGCCTTGATGTCAAGGGCAGTCACTCTCACCTCACCTCAGGAGTTCAGCTCTTTTGTCCATGTTTGTACCAAGGCTGTGATGAGGTCAGGAACTGAGTGGCCCTGGCGGGACCTAAACTGGGCATCGGTGAGCAGGTTATTGCTAAGCTAGTGCCACTTGATAGCACTGTTGACCCGTCCATCACTTTACTGATGACGGAGAGTAGACTTATGGGGCAGAAATGGGTTGGGTTGAACTTGTCCTGCTTTTTGTGTACAGGACATACCTGGGCAATTTTCCACATTGCCAGGTAGATGCCAGTGTTGTAGCTGTACTGGAACGGCTTGGCTAGGGGGGCACAGCAAGTTCTGGAGCACAAGTCTTCAGTGCTATTGCCGGAATATTGTCAGGGCCCATAGCCTTTGCAGTATCCAGTGTCTTTAGCCATTTCTTGGTATCACGTGGAATGAATTGAATTGGCTGAAGACTGGCATCTGTGATGCTGGGGACCTCCGGAGGAGGCTGAGATGGATCATCCACTCAGCATTTCTGGTTGAAGATTGTAACAAATGCTTCAGTCTTACCTTTTGCATTGATGTACTGGGCTCCTCCGTCATTGAGGATGGGGATATTTGTGGAGCCTCTTCCTCCAGTGAATTGATTAATTGTCAACCACCATTCACGACTGGATGTGGCAGGACTGCAGAGTTTAGATCTGATCTGTTAGTTGTGGGATCGCTTAGCCCTGCCTGTCACTTGCTGCTTATGCTGTTTGGCACGCAAGTGGTCCTGTGTTATAGCTTCACCAGGTTGACACCTCATTTTTAGATATGCCTGGTGCTGCTCCTGGCATGCCCTCCTCCACTCTTCATTGAACCAGGGTTGATCCACTGGCTTGGTGGTAATGGCAGAGTGGGGGATATGTCGGGCCATGAGGTTACAGATTGTGTTCGAGTACCATTCTGCTGCTGCTGATGACCCAAAGCGCCTCATGGATGCCCAGTCTTGAGCTGCCAGATCTGTTCAAAATCTATCCCATTTAGCACGGTGGTAGTGCCACACAACACGATGGAGGGTATCCTCAATGTGAAGGTGGGACTTTGTCTCCACAATGACTGTGTGGTGGTCACTCCTACCGACACTGTCATGGACAGATGCATCTGTGGCAGGCAGGTTGGCGAGGATGAGATCAAGTATGTTTTTCCCTCTTGTTGTTTCCCTCACCACCTGCCATAGACCCAGCCTATCAGCTATGTCATTTAGGACTCGGCCAGCTCGGTCAGTAGTGGTGCTACCGAGCCACTCTTGGTGATGGACATTGAAGTCCCCCACCCAGAGTACATTCAGCACTCTTACCACCCTCAGTGCTCCCTCCAAGTGGTGTCCAACATGGAGGAGCACTGATTCATCAGCTGAGGGAGGGCGGTACGTGGTAATCAGCAGGAGGTTTCCTTGCCCATGTTTGACCTGATGCCATGAGACTTCATGGGATCTGGGTCTGGAGTCAATGTTAAGGACTCCCAGGGCAACTCCCTCCCGACTGCATACCACTGTGCTGCCACCTCTGCTGGGTCTGTCCTGCCGGTGGGACAGGACATACCCAGGGATGGTGATGGTGGTGTCTGGGACATTATCTGTAAGGTATGATTCCGTGAGGATGACTATGTCAGGCAGTTGCTTGACTAGTCTCATAAAGCAACCTCCTCTGTTATTTTGTTATTTTCATAGATATCTCTTCCTTTTCATTATTGGAAGCTTCGAGGTCCTGTGTTTTGCTATCTCAATCCTTGTTGTTTGGGATTAGATTCCAGCTGGCTCACTGTTTCATTCATTCCTAGAGAACCTGCATGTGCCCATTTCCACCAGCTTCTCACTGAAGTTTCGAGTTTCACCCCCACCCTCAGTACCTTCCTTCCTGATCAGGGGAGGAGATCTGAAGGTATTCCCAGCTATCCATTCTTTACCCTGGCTACTTGCATTCCTTTCACTCTCCCACTTTCTATCCTTTTCAAATTTATGGGGGTGATGGAAAAAAGATTTTGTTTTATGGATCTGCTCATAATCATCAGCCATTACTGCTGCCTGTCCAGCAGTTGCAACCCTTCAGTCTTCAACATGGGTTCTTATTACAGAAGGTACGGAGTTTTTAAATCCTTCCAAGAGAATGGTCTCTCTGAGAACTTTGTGGGGAGAATTTTCCCGTTGGCGTGCGGGAGCATAAAATGGCGCACGGTGATGTTGGGCGTGCGTCCCGATGTCACTGCGTGTCATTCCGATCTTTCATTCGGCAGGCGCGCGCCGGAGGTGGTTGCATGCCTGCCAAACTGTCAAAGGCCTGTTAAGGCCATTAATGAACCAATTTAGGCAATTGACAGAGCTGCCTGTCCAACCTTAAAGTTGTCGGGCAGGCGAAGAGCTCAAGCGGCCTTCGCGTTTTGCATGAAACTTCATCCATGGGCAGGATGATGCTTCATGAAGGTTTTATTAAATTAATAAACATTTTCCACACAATTCATAAACATGTTCCAGCTCGTGTGACACTGTCACATGAGGGGACATGCCTAAATAATTTTATTCTTTCTTTATTTGAATTTGAATCTCCTCAGGGAGATTTCTGTGCTCTTTCACACGTGTGCAGGCCCCGAATCTCCCTTCTCCCCCCGCCCGCACAGGTAGCGCTGAGCGCTACCGGGCACGCAGCACGCTGAGCGGGCCTTAATTGGCCAACCCCCATAAAATGGCGGCACGCAGCCAATCGCAGGTGACGATCGGCTCCACGCCCACTCCTGACCAGCCCACCTGACAGGCACAAGATTCTGCCCCATAGGTAGTTTCAATTCCTAATGCTCATATCCACCTGTCAAAACTACTCTAAGTCTTTCAAATTCAATATAAGTTTGCCCAGGCTGTTTCCTTAAATTTTGAAACTTTTGTCTGTATCCTTTAGGGATCAATTCATATGCACTCAAAATGGCCTTTTTCACCACATCATAATCCCTAGAAACCTCCCCTGACAGTGAAGCATAAACCTCCTGTGCTCTACCTGTCAATTTGCTCTACATGGGCAATGTCCAGTTTTCCTTTGGCCAGTTCATTTGTTTAGCTATCTTCTCAAATGAAATGAAGAACGCTTCAACATCCCTTTCCTCAAATTTAGGAAGAGCCTGTACAAATTTAAACATCTCCCCACTGGGTTCTGATCTTGACAGGGGTTTCTCAAAAAAAACAGGATACGGAGATGTGGAAAATAGCCAACAATAACCAACTGTGGTAGAATTACTGGAGTTTTACAAAAAATAACACAGGAGAGAGAGATTTTTAGGTCTTTCCTCTTGGCAGGTTAGGATCTTTCTGCTATCACAAAACCCTGGTCACCTGGTCAGCAGCCAATTAAACGCTGCTGCTAGGCAGTTCTCTCTTAAACTTTTCGACTGTTATGATACAGCAGTTGGTTAAGGCTGAGTTATTTAAAATCCCAGGGGGAAAAGTAAAAAAGTGTTCTTTACAAAACACACTGTTTGGCCTAGCCTCTCTGGGTAGGTGTAACATCCTACCACCTGTTTGAAACTCAAACTGCCCTGATTTCTCTAAAAATGCAAATTCCCCTCACTTCACACTCTAAAACTTCAGCCATCTTTGCATATTTAGCATTTCAAACCGAGCTTCCTTTGTTGAGTCAAAGTGTCCAGTCCGCCTGTTTCCCATTCAATTAAATCCCACGCGCGCACACACACACACACACACACACAGAAACTTTCCAAACCTCACTATAAACCTGCTTGTGCAATAAATCACTATAATATTATGAGAATTATTATACTTTAATGACAAAACAAAGAAACTATGAGTGAAAAAACAGATGATATGATCTGAAGAGAGACTGAAAACGTCACACCAATAAAGCAATCACCACAATAACTAAAGAAAGGAAATGATTGGCCAATTGAAGCAAATTCTCTCTCACTTGGGTTTTAACAATCTTGATGGTATAGAATCCCCAAATATTCCCTTCTCCAAACTTTTTAATTGGCCTGGTGAGCTGTGCCAAGATTGAAAGAGCAGCAAAGGGCCTTGTCGAATCCACAACCCTCATCACCACCATGCAGGAGGGTAAATCCCATCACCACCATGCAGGGGGGTAAATCCCATCACCACCATGCAGGGGGGTAAATCCCATCACCACCATGCAGGGGGGTAAATCCCATCACCACCATGCAGGAGGGTAAATCCCATCACCACCATGCAGGGGGGTAAATCCCATCACCACCATGCAGGGGGGTAAATCCCATCACCACCATGCAGGGGGGTAAATCCCATCACCACCATGCAGGGGGGTAAATCCCATCACCACCATGCAGGGGGGTAAATCCCATCACCACCATGCAGGGGGGTAAATCCCATCACCACCATGCAGGGGGGTAAATCCCATCACCACCATGCAGGGGGGTAAATCCCATCACCACCATGCAGGGGGGTAAAACCCCAATTAACATGGCTAGAAGATTATTTGGCTGGGAGGAAACAGAGAGCAAACAGCTTCTTCTGATTGGCCGGATGTGACAAATGGAGTCCCGCAGGTGTCTGTATTGGGGCCTGAACTTTTTACAGTTTATATCAACAACTTAGATAAGGGGCGTGGAGACATGGTAGCAAAATTTGCAGATGAGACAAAGGTAGCAGATTATGTTGTGAAGAGGACATCAGGAGTCTGCCCAATGGAGAACGATAGGTTCAGTTAATGGACAAAGATCTGGCAAATTGTGTTTGATGTGGGAAAATGTGAAGTTGTTCATTTTGACAGGTAGACTAAAAAGCAGAGTGTTACTTAAATGGAGAATGGCTGTAGAATTCTGAGGTGCAGAGGGATTTAGGTGTCGGGTACATGAGTCACAATAAGTTAGTGTGCAGATACAGCAAGCATTTAAGAAGGCTAATGGAATGTTATCCTTTATTACGAGAGGAATTGAACATAAAAGTATGGATAACAGAAATACCTGGAAAAACTCAGCAGGTCTGGCAGCATCGGCGGTGAGGAGGACAGTTAACGTTTTGAGTCCTCATGAGGACTTGAAACATCAACTGTGCTCTTCTCCACCGATGCTGCCAGACCTGCTGAGTTTTTCCAGGTATTTCTGTTTCTGTTTTTGTTTTGGATTTCCAGCATCCGCAGTTTTTTGCTTTTAACAAAAGTAAGGATGATATGCTTCAGTTATACAGGGCATTGGTGAGACCGCACCTCGAATACTGTGTGCAGTTTTGGTCTCCTTATTTAAGGGAGGATGTAAATGCATTGGAGACGGTTCAAAGGAGGTTTACTAGATTGATACCTGGAATGAGTGGTTTGTCTTATGAGGAAAGGTGGGACAGACTGGGCTTGTTTCCACTGGAGTTTAGAAGACCGAAGGGTGGTTTGATTGAATTATACAAGGTCCTGAACGGCCTTGACAAGGTGGACATTGAAAAGATGTTTCCTCTTGTGGGTGAGTCCAGAACTAAGGGGCCATTGTTTTAAAATTAAGGGTCACCCTTTTAGGACAGAGATGAGGAGAATTTTTTTCTCTCAGAGGGTTGTGTGACTTTGGAACTCTCTGCCTCAGAAGGTGGTGGAGGTGGGGCCATTGAATAATTTTAAGGCAGTGGTAGATGGATTCCTTTTAGCTCTGAAGGAGAGTCATACAGACTCAAATTGTTAACGCTGTCCTTCTCTAGACAGATGCTGTCTGACCTGCTGAGTTTTTCCAGCATTTTTTGTTTTTGTTTCAGATTTCCAGCATCCGCAGTATTTTGCCTTTTTGAAGATTGATTCTTGTTCGGTAAGGGATTGAAAGGTTTTCGGGGTTAGATGGGAATGTGGAAATCAAAACACAAGATGATCAGCCGTGATCTTATTGAATGGCGGAGCTGGCTCGAGGGGCCGAATGGCCTACTCCTGTTCCTATTTCTTATGTTCTTCTGACTGGGACACCAAGCTGAGCGTTTCTGAGGCTCTGCCTGTGGATATTCTGAGCAAAGTGTTGGTGCTGGGATAGTTACTACCACATTAATCACAGTTTGATTCTCAATCTCCAAGTGTCCCAGTGCATGAGCACACTCACACGTTTACTGAGGATATTTCTGTTCTGTACTTCCTACAGCTATATTACCTGAGAGGACAGTAACTCATAAAAGCATCACAACAGAGAACAGTACCAGAGAAAGCCCAGGTGAGAATTCTCTCAGGATCACGTTGAGGTTTGTGTTGTCGTTCTGATGTGGGTTTTAAACTTTGGACAAAGAATCCACAAACACGTTGGGCAGAATTTTGCCGTTGGTGAGCAGGGGGCGGGGCCCACTCGCCGATGCGTAAAATGATGCAGGATGATGCTGGGCGGAACCCCCGATGTCATCCCGCCCCACTTAAATTTTCAGGAAGGCGGGGGCACAGCAAAATCAGCTGCGGGCCCGCCGACCTGTCAGTGGCCAATTGAGGCCATTGATAGGATCAATGATACCTTAAGGTTGGCGGGTCGGCCAGGAGCCCCGGCGGGGAATAGAAAAAACATGAAACCTGATCCAGCGGCGGGATGAGGTTTCACGCAGGCCTTTAAAAAGTTTTGTAAATGTCATCACCATCATACACTGCCCTGTCCTTACCCTGCTGGGATTCCAGTCGAAGGGACTGAAACAGTTCAGGACACAGATATTGGAGAACAATGTGTTCCATGGGTTTATAATTGAAGCAGAGTCTCTGTCTGCTCCAGGAAAGGATGGCAGTGACTGGGACACCAGGCTGAGCGTTTCTGAGGCTCTGCCTGTGGATATTCTGAGCAAAGTGTTGGTGCTGGGATAGTTACTACCACACTAATCACAGTCTGTTTCTCAATCTCCGAGTGTCCCAGTGCATGATCACACTCACACGTTTACTGAGGATATTTTGTTCCCACAGCTGCATCGCCGACCAAAATGGTAACTGATAAAAATATCACAGCAGCGTTTCAACGAAGAACGCAAGGTGAGAAATCGCTTCCAGTAAATCATTAAATTTAATAACTTGGAAATAGTGGGGTGGTGAAAAAGGCATATGGGACACTTGCCTTTATCATAGGCATAGATTACAAAAGTAGGGAGGTCATGTTGGAGTTGTATAGAACCTTGGTGAGGCCACAGCTGGAGTACTGTGTGCAGTTCTGGTCGCCACATTATAGGAAGGATGTGATTGCACTGGAGGGGGTACAGAGGAGATTCACCAGGATATTGCCTGGGATGAAACATTTAAGTTATGAACAGAGGTTGGATAGACTTGGGTTGTTTTCGTTGGAGCAGAGAAGACTGAGAGACAACCTGATCGAGGTGTACAAGATTATGAGGGGCATGGACAGGGTGGATAGGGAGCATCTGTTCCCCTTAGTTGAAGGGTCAGTCATGAGGGGACACAAGTTCAAGGTGAGAGGCAGGAGGTTTAGGGGGGATGTGAGGAAAAACTTTTTTACCCAGAGGGTGGTGACGGTCTTGAATGCACTGCCTGGGAGGGTGGTGGAGGCGGGTTGCCTCACATCCTTTAAAAATTACCTGGATGAGCACTTGGCACGTCATAACATTCAAGGCTATGGGCCAAGTGCTGGTAAATGGGATTAGGTAGGTAGGTCAGGTGTTTCTCACGTGTTGGTGCAGACTCGATGGGCTGAAGGGCCTCTTCTGCACTGTGTGATTCTGTGATGTGGGCTTCGCTGGCTGGGCCAGCATTTATTGCCCATCCCTTGTTGCCCTTGAGAAGGTGGTGGTGAGCTGCCTTCTTGAACCGCTGCAGTCCATGTGGTGTAGGTACACCCACAGTGCTGTTAGGGAGGAAGTTCCAGGATTTTGACAGATCTTTGGCATATCTGGCAGACACTAGGATTGGAGTAAGAATAATCAACAACTGGACCCCAGGCCCAGAGAACTGTTAAAGGGTGTTTCAGGTGTGACTTGAAATATCATTCTGCAGTAAAATGTCCAAAGCAGAACAACAGGGTTTTCCAAGCAACACGCAACACAGAAAGTTCAGAAGTGGAAGATGATCATATTGATCAGCCTGAGGAAATTATCATGGTCACGAGAAGCTTCAGTCCAGTGATGAGAGTACTAATTGGGGATTCTTTTATTGCGATGTATTGGACAGCAGTTGCACATCGACAGTATGAGAAATGAATTGCTTGAAATATTATATAGATTTACTTGACGGTAAGGAAAGAAATAAGGTCAGGCAATATGTAAGTTCTACTTGCTTCAAGTTCTGGAATGATAACACATTGAGGTCACTGAAATGAGTGGTGCTACCACGTAGGATAGCGGGGCTGAGCCACAGTATTCATACAGATGTGGTACCTAATGAGGTACACTTACTGCTGGACAAGCCATCCATGAAATGAGCACAAATAAAATTGGACATTGAGCATGATACAACAATTGCATTTTTAAAGTCAGTGGATTTGCAATTTACCCAAATCAGGACATAATTTCATCCTTTTAACGAAACATCACATCTTGAATCAGAATGTTAAAGAAGTGTTAATGGCATTAGGCAAAGAGGCTGAAACATCTGCAAGAACTTTCAGCCAGAAGTGCTGAGTGGATGATCCATCCTCCGAACGTCCCCATCATCACAGATGCCAGTCTTCAGCCAACTCGATTCACTCCACATGATATCAAGAAACGGCTGAAGGTACTGGATACTACAAAGGCTATGGGCCCTGACAATATTCCAGCAATGGTACTGAAGATTGCACATGTCAGTGCAGACTCGATGGACCAAAGGACCTCTTCTGCGCTGTGTGATTCTGTGATTCTGTGACTTGTGCTCCAGAACTTTCTGCACCCCTAGCCAAGCTGTTCCAGTACAGTTACAACGCTGGCATCTACCCGGCTATGTGGAAAATTGCCCAGGTATGTCCTGTACACAAAAGGCAGGGGAAATTCAACCTGGCCAATTACTGCCCCATCAGTCTACTCTCCATCATCAGTAAAGTAATGGAAGGGGTCATCAACAGTGCTATCAAGCGGCACTTGCGTAGCAATAACCTGCTCACTTCCACCCAGTTTGGGTTCCGCCAGGGCCACTCAGCTCCTGACCTCATTACAGTCTTGGTTCAAACATGGACAAAAGAGATGAACTCCCGAGGTGAGGTGAGAGTGACTTCCCTTGACATCAAGGCCACATTTGACAGTGTGGCATCAAGGATCCCTAGCAAAACTGGAGTCAATGGGAATCAGGGGGAAAACTCTCCGCTGGTTGGAGTCATACCTAGCACAAAGGAAGCTGATTGGGGTTGTTGGAGGTCAGTCATCTCAGCTCCAGGACATCACTGCAGGAGGTCCTCAGGGTAGTGTCCTCGGCCCAACCATCTTCAGCTGCTTCATCAATGACCTTCCTTCCATCATTAGGTCAGGAGTGAAGATGTTCGCTGATGTTTGCACAATGTTCAGCACCATTTGCAACTCCTCAGATACTGAAGCAGTCCATGTCCAAATGCAGCAAGACCTGGACAATATCCAGGCTTGGGCTGACAAGTGACAAGTAACATTCACGCCACGCAAGTGTCAGGCAACGACCATCTCCAACAAGAGAGAATCCAACCATCACCCCTTGACATTCAATGACATTACCATCACTGAATATCCTACTATCAACATCCTGGGGGTTACCATTGACCAGAAACTGAACTGGACTAGCCACATAAATACTGCGACTACAAGAGCAAGTGAGAGGCTAGGAATCCTGTAGTGAGTAACTCATCTCCTGACTCCCCAAGGCCTATCCACCATCTAGAAGGCACAAGTCATGAGTGTGATGGAATACTCCCCACTTGCCTGGATGAGTGCAGCTCCCACAACACTCAAGAAGTTTGACACTATCCAGGACAAAGCTGCCCACTTGATTGACACACTATCCACAAACATTCACTCCCTCCACCACCGAAGCACAGTAGCAGCAGTGTGTGTACCATCTACAGGATGCACTGCAGGAATTCACCAAGGCTCCTTAGACAGCACCTTCCAAACCCATGACCACTACCATCTAGAAGGACAAGGGCAGCAGATAGATAGGAACACCACCACCTGGAAGTTCCCCTCCAAGTCACTCACCATCCTGACTTGGAAATATATCACCGTTCCTTCACTGTCGCTGGATCAAAATCCTGGAACTCCCTCCCTAACAGCACTGTGGGTGTACCTACACCACATGGACTGCAGCAGTTCAAGGCAGCCCAGCACCACCTTCTCAAGGGCAATTAGGGATGGGCAATGGTCTATCTTGTAATAGTTGTTGTAATAGTTGGTATGAATTTGGGAAGTAAATTGCCTTAAACTTACCTCGTCAATGTGATCATCCCACTTGTCACACATTAAAAATCCTTCCAAAGGGTGCAGGGGTAGTTGAGGATGAGGACACAGCTTATTAAAGGGATAAGTGAAAAATGTAATGTGTGCAAAAATATGGGAGGGCACAGAAATCAGGGGACACCGGCCTGTTATAAGTGTCCCATTAGCATGAGACTTTAAATCCATTGCTATTAATTCATTAAAGGTAGATGTGCGACAAGGTCCGAAGCATTTTCATCTTGCATTTTATAGAAGTGGCAACAGGATTCAGTCTTTCTACAATTATACATGGTAAAGATAAAAGTGAGATTGTTGCTAAAATAATGGAAAAACCGATCGAGACCAGACTGGGATCACCAGCTAAATTACTGACTGACAATGGGGAGCAATTTGCCAATGACGAGCTCAGAGACTTGTGCAAAAATATCAACATTGAAGTAATGAACACCAAAGCTGAAAGCGCCTTCAGGAATAGACTCTGTGAAGGAAGTCATGTGGTGATTGATGAGATGCTCCATGTGATCTTAGCCAACCAACCAAACTGCAAGTTAATATCTGCTTTGGCCTGGTCAGACCATCCAAACAACTTGCTTCAGATGGTTGGAGGCTATCGTCATATCAGTTAGTCTGCAGGAGGAATCCCAAAATACCTTCTGTGCAGTGTGATAATCTCCCAGCCCTGGACATGACTACAGTTTCTCCCAAAGGGTCGTTGGTGTGTGGAAATCTCCCCAGAAAGTCATGGAGACTGGCTCTTTAAGTTTATTCAAGACAGAGTTAGACATATTTTTGTTAGGCAAGGTGGTGAGGGCTTATGGAGTGGCAGACAGGAAAGTGCAGCTGAGACCAAACCAGATCAGCTATTATCTTATTGAATGGTGCAGCAGGACTGAAGGGCTGAATGGCCTACTCCTGCTTCTATGGTGGCAGAGTGGTAATGCCAGTGGATTAGTAACCCAGAGGCCCAGGTGAATGCTCTAGGGACCTGCACTCATATCCCATCATAGCAGCTGGTGGATTTTGAATATAATTAATGAATATGAACGTATGAACTAGGAGCAGGAGTAGACCACTTGACCCCTCGAGTCTGCTCTGCCATTCAATAAGATCATGGCTGATCTGATCGTAACCTCAACCTCACATTCCTGTCTACCCCCGATAACCTTTCACCCCCTTGTTAATCAAGAATCTATCTAGCTCTGCCTTAAAAATATTCAAAGACTCTGTTCCCACTGCCTTTTGAGGAAGAGAGTTCCAAAGACTCACGACCCTCTGAGTGGAAACATTTCTCCTCATCTCTGCCTTAAATGAGCAACCTCTTATTTTTAAACAGTGACCCTTAGTTCCAGTTTCTCCCACAAGAGGAAACATCCTCTCCACATCCAACCTGTCAAGACCCATCAGGTTCTTATATGTTTCAATCAAGTTACCTCTTACTCTTCTAAACTCCAGCGGATACAAGCCTAACTTGTCCAACCTATCATCATAAGGCAACCCACCCATTCCAGGTATTAATCTAGTAAACCTTCTCTGAACTGCGTCTAATAGGTTTACATCTTTCCTCAAATAAGGAGACCAGTACTGTACACAGTATTCCAGATGTGGTCTCAGCAATAATCTATATAACTGAAACATAGCCTCACTACTTTTGTGTTCAATTCCCAACACAATAAATGTTAACATCCAATAGCTTTCCTAATTACTTGCTCATAGAAGTCTTTTGTGATTCATGCACTAGGACACCCAGATCCCTCTGCAGCTCAGAGCTCTGCAATCTCCCACCATTGAGATAATAAGCTTCTCTTTTATTTTTCCTGCCAAAATGGACAATTTCACATTTGCGCACATTATGCTCCATATGCCAGATCTTTGCCCGCTCACATAACCTATGTCCCATTGTGGGTCCCTTATGTCTTCTTCACAAACCCTGCTAGGCCACATCCAGGTAGTTGTCAGCTTCCAGGCTCAGCAGACCACCAGCCTGACTTCAGCAAGAGGCCAGCGGGTTCCTGAAATGGCACCAACGTGGGGGCCTTAATGCCCCAAAATAGCTGCCACCTCCATGAAAGCTGGTTCTCAGTTTCCATGGCAACTGGGATCCAGTAAGATCAAACAGACACAAAAACATGTTGAGCCGCTGACTCATTGCGCAACTTTCAAAAATTCCCACCCTCTCACTTCTAAAACCACCTTGCTTGAGCTCTAGGTGTATACGACACTAGTCAGAGCCCATCTTAAGCCGTGTGTGCAGTCTGTTATTGAATTTCAGTCAGGATATTAGTACCAAAGCTGGTGTCTGGGCAGCATTGGGTGTCTGTATCTGTAGCCTAACCTACTCTAGCTCCTTTCTCCCCAGGTACAACTACAATGACCGTTGCAATTGCGGTGCCAGCTTTGGCACTGTTGAATGTGGCTGGCTTACTCACATGGTACAAAATGAAAAAAGCGGGTGAAACAAGTGCTGCCAATGAGACAAGTGCCAGTGAAAGGTAAGCATCAGCGGGATTAGCGATGTCACTGGAGGAAGGCGAGAAGTGTGAGGGGCCCCAAGTCCGAGAGTGTGAGTCAGGCACGAGTATGACTGTGACTCATACAGGGTAAGGAGTGTGAGAGTTGGAGGGTTAGGAGTGTGAATGTTGGAGGCTTAGGAAGTGAGTGTTGGAGGGCTGTGAGGTGTCAATCTGGTGAAGCTCTAACACAGGACTACTTGGGTGCTAAACAGCTGTTTAGTGATAGACAGAGCTAAGTGATCCTACAACCAACGGATCAGATCTAAGCTGTGCAGTCCTGCCACCTCCAGTCGTGAATGGTGGTGGACAATTAAACAACTCACTGGAGGAGGAGGGTCCATAAATATCCCCATCCTCAATGATGGAGGTCCCCAGCATCACAGATGCCAGTCTTCAGCCAATTCGAAACACTCCAAGTGATATAGAGAAACACTTGAAGGCACTGGATATTGCAAAGTCTATGGGCTCTGACAACATTCCGGCAATAGTACTGAAGACTTGTGCTCCAGAACTTGCCGTGCCCCTAGCCAAGCTGTTCCAGTACAGCTACAACACTGGCATCTACCCGGCTATGTGGAAAATTGCCCAGGTATGTCCTGTACACAAAAAGCAGGACAAATCCAACCCAGCCAATTACCACCCCATCAGCCTACTCTCCATCATTAATAAAGTAATGGAAGGGGTCATCAACAGTGCTATCAAGCGGCACTTGCTTAGCAATAACCCGCTCACTGATGCCCAGTTTGGGTTCCTCCAGGGCCACTCAGCTCCTGACCTCATTACAGTCTTGTTTTAAATATGGACAAAAGGACTGAGCACCTGAGGTGAGGTGAGAGCGACTGCCCTTGACATCAAGGCAGCATTTGACTGAGTGGGGCATCAAGGAGCCCGAGCCAAACCGGAGTCAATGGGAATCAGGGGGAAAACTCTCTGCTGGTTGGAGTCATACCCAGCACAAAGGAAGATGGTTGTGGTTATTGGAGGTCAGTCATCTCAGCTCCAGGACTCCAGGTGATGCACTTGGGCAGGACAAACAAGGCACGGGAATACACGATGAATGGTAGGACCCTAGGAAGTACCGAGGATCAGAGGGACCTTAAGACAGCAGGACAGGTAGATAAGGTGGTGAAATGTTGAAGTGTTAGGTGTGTGAATGATGGAGGGTTTGGAGTGTGAGTTTTGGAGGAATAGGCGTGTGAATACTGGAGAGTTAGAAGTGTGAGTGTTGGAGGTATTGCTGTGTGATTGTTGGAGTGTTAGGAGTCTGAGTGTTGGAGGGATAGGAGTGTGAGTGTTGGAGGGATAGGAGTCTGAGTGTTGGAGGGTTTGATGTGTGAGTTTTGGAGGGTTAGGAGAGTGAGTGTTGGAAGGGTAGTACTGTGAATGTTGGAGGATCATGTGTCTGAGTGTTGGAGGGTCATTAGTGTGAATGTTTTGAGGGTTAGGAACATGAATGTTGGAGGGTTAGAAGTGTTAGTGTTGGAGGATTCAGAGTGCGAGTGTTGGAGCGATAAGAGCATGAGTGTTGGAAGAATATGAGCCTAAGTGTTGGAGGGTTCGGAGTGTGAGTGTTGGAGGGATAGAATTGTGACTGATGGAGGGTTAGGACGTTGAGCATTGGACGGCTAGGAACAGGAGTGTTGGAGGGATATGAGTGTGAGTGTTGGAACATTTGGAGCACAAGTGTTAGAGTAATAGAAGTGTCAGTGTTCGAGCATTCAGTGATTGTGTTGGAGGGATAGGACTGAGTGTTCGGGGGTTCGGAGGGTGAGTGTTGGAGGTTTAGGAGTGTGAGTGTTGGAGGGTTAGGAATGTGAGTTTTGGAGTGTTAGGAGTGTGAGTGTTGGAGGGTTAGGAGTGTGAGTGTTGGAGGGTTAGGAGTGTGAGTGTTGGAACATTTGGAGCACAAGTGTTGGAGTAATAGAAGTGTCAGTGTTCGAGCATTCAGTGATTGTGTTGGAGGGATAGGATTGAGTGTTCGGGGGTTTGGAGGGTGAGTGTTGGAGATTTAGGAGTGTGAGTATTGGAGGTTTAGGAGTGTGAGTGTTGGAGGGTTAGGAGTGTGAGTGTTGGAGGGTTAGGAGTGTGAGTGTTGGAGGGTTAGGAGTGTGAGTGTTGGAGGGTTAGGAGTGTGAGTGTTGGAGGGTAAGGAGTGTGAGTATTGGAGGGTAAGGAGTGTGAGTGTTGGAGGGTTAGGAGTGTGAGTGTTGGAGGGTTAGGAGTGTGTGTGTTATAGGGTTTGGAGTGTGAGTGTTGGAGGGTTTGGAGTGTGAGTGTTGGAGGGTTAGGAGTGAGTGTTGGAGGGTCAGGAGTGTGTGTGTTATAGGGATAGGAGTGTGAGTGTTGGAGGGTTAGGAGTGTGAGTGTTGGAGGGTTAGGAGTGTGAGTGTTGGAGGATTAGCAGTGTGAGTATTGGAGGGTTTGGAGTGTGAGTATTGGAGGGTTTGGAGTGTGGGTGCTGGAGGGTTAGAAGTGTGAGTGTTGGAGGGTTAGGAGTGTGAGTGTTGGAGGGTTAGGAGTGTGAGTGTTGGAGGGTTAGGAGTGTGAGTGTTGGAGGGTTAGGAGTGTGAGTGTTGGAGGGTTAGGAGTGTGAGTGTTGGAGGGTTAGGAGTGTGAGTGTTGGAGGGTTAGGAGTGTGCGTGTTGGAGGGTTAGGAGTGTGTGTTGGAGGGTTAGGAGTGTGTGTTGGAGAGTTTGGAGTGTGAGTGTTGGAGGGTTTGGAGTGTGAGTGTTGGAGGGTTAGGAGTGTGAGTGTTGGAGGGTTAGGAGTGTGAGTGTTGGAGGGTTAGGAGTGTGAGTGTTGGAGGGTTAGGAGTGTGAGTGTTGGAGGGTTAGGAGTGTGAGTGTTGGAGGGTTAGGAGTGTGAGTGTTGGAGGGTTAGGAGTGTGAGTGTTGGAGGGTTAGGAGTGTGAGTGCTGGAGGGTTAGGAGTGTGAGTGTTGGAGGGTTAGGAGTGTGAGTGTTTGAGGGTTAGGAGTGTGAGTGTTGGAGGGTTAGGAGTGTCAGTGTTGGAGGGTTAGGAGTGTGAGTGTTGGAGGGTAAGGAGTGTGGGTGTTGGAGGGTTAGGAGTGTGAGTGTTGGAGGGTTAGGAGTGTGAGTGTTGGAGGGTTATTGCTGTGACTGCTGAAGGGATAGTAGTGTAAATGTTGGAGGGTTAGGACTGTGACTGTTAGAGGGATAGGTGTGTGAGTGCTGGAGATTCAGGTGTGTGAGTGTTGGAGGTTTGGGAGTGTGAGTGTTGGAGGTTTGGGAGTGTGAGTGTTGGAGGTTCAGGAGTGTGCGTGTTGGAGGTTTGGGAGTGGAACAGTTGGAGGGTTGATTATGAGTGTTGGGGGATAGGAGTGTGAGTATCAGAGGGATATAGTGTGAATATTGGAGAGATAGGAGCATCAGTGTTGGAGGGTTAGGAGTGTTAGTGTTGGAGAAATAAGTGTGTGAGAGTTGGAGGGTTAGGAGTGTGAGTGTTGGAGGGTTAGGAGTGTGAGTGTTGGAGGGTTAGGAGTGTGAGTGTTGGAGGGTAAGGAGTGTGGGTGTTGGAGGGTAAGGAGTGTGGGTGTTGGAGGGTTAGGAGTGTGAGTGTTGGAGGGTAAGGAGTGTGGGTGTTGGAGGGTAAGGAGTGTGGGTGTTGGAGTGTTGGGACTGTGGGTGTTGGAGGGTTAGGAGTGTGAGTGTTGGAGGGTAAGGAGTGTGGGTGTTGGAGGGTAAGGAGTGTGGGTGTTGGAGTGTTGGGACTGTGGGTGTTGGAGGGTTAGGAGTGTGAGTGTTGGAGGGTAAGGAGTGTGGGTGTTGGAGGGTTAGGAGTGTGGGTGTTGGAGGGATATATGTGCGCATTTGGGAGGGTTATGAGTCTGTGTGTTATAGGGATAGGAATGTGAGCGTTGGAGGGATAGGACTGTGAGTGTTGGAGGGATAGGAGTGTGAGTGTTGGAGGGTAAGGAGTGTGATTGTTGGAGGATTAGGACTGCGATTGTTAGAGGGAAAGGATTGTGAGTGTTGGAGGTTTTGGAGTGGGAGAGTTGGAGGGTTCGGAGTGTGAGTGTTGGAGGGTTCGAAGTGTGAGTGTTGGACAGTTCGGAATGTGATTGCTAGAGGGATAGGAGTGCAAGTATTGGAGTTTTCAGAGTGTGAGTCTTGGCACTTTCGGAGTATGAGTTTTGGAGGGATAGGAGTGTGAGTTGGAGGGATAGCAATGTGAATGTTGGAGGGTAAGAAGTGAGAGTTTTGGAGGGATAACAGTGTGAGTGTTGGAGGGTTATGAGTGTGTGTTAGAGGGAGATGAGTGTGAGTGTTGGAGGGTAATGTTTGTGAGTGTTGGAGGGTAATGTTTGTGAGTGTTGGAGGTTAATGTTTGTGAGTGTTGGAGGTTAATGTTTGTGAGTGTTGGAGGGTAATGTTTGTGAGTGTTGGTGGGTCAGGGTTATGAGTGTTGGTGGGTCAGGGTTTTGAGTGTTCGAGGGATAGGAGTGTGAGTATTGGAAGTATTTAGTGTAAGTGTTGGAGGGATAAGAGTGTCAGTGTTGAAGGTTTTGGAGTGTGAGTTTTGGAGGGATAGGATTAGGAGTGTGAGTCCTGGAGGGATAGCAGTGTGAGTCCTGGAGGGATAGCAGTGTGAGTCCTGGAGGGATAGGAGTGTGAGTCCTGGAGGGATAGGAGTGTGAGTCCTGGAGGGATAGGAGTGTGAGTCCTGGAGGGATAGGAGTGTGAATGTTGGAGGGTTAGGATTGAGTGTTGCAGGTTTCAGTGTGTGAGTGTTGGAGGTTTGGAAGTGTTATGACAATTGCAGTTGATAAAACGGAATTATTTTAAAATCCCAGAGGGAAACTTTAAACAACTGTCATAACCTATAAGTTTAAGTGTTATGTTTGAGATGCGACTCTAAATTCAGGAATCAGACCATCAGTTCTTGAGGCTTTACATTAAGCTAATTGAAATATCTTATTAATTTACACAGGTTAAAATATATACACATGGCTACAAATTACTACTATCATAACTTTTAACAAATTCCCAAACTAATCTCCATTGAGGCAATAGCAACCCATAGACTTAACCAAACACCAGGCAAAGCATTTTCACCTTACGAATTCAAAATGAGGTTCTTTCCACTGTGGAGCCGGTTGGGCCAGTTGCAGGCTTACAGCTGCCTTTTGATCTGACATTGTCTCGGCTCTGCACACCCAAAAACTACTGAAGTTATACCTACCATCACTGATTGAGTTCAAATCCTCATTGTCTCACCAGTCTCTTTGAACTTCACCTTTTACAATGAAACCACATTCATTGTACCAATTGTATTAGTAATATAAACATATTGCTTGGTAGCTGCTCGAAAGGCATCAAGTTTTCACCCCACTTCTTTAATGCTCTATTCAAAAAATGCAAAGCACACTACCTCAAACTAGCGCATATCAAAGTACCCAGACTAGCTGGCTTTAATCCAATTAAGGCATACCCGCAGACTAAACCTCTATTTTAAAAGAAAAATATTTTCCAAAATATTATATGCATTAATAGCTTCATGACATCCCCCTCCTGATCGGAAAATGAACCGTCATAATTCTAAAAGACGGCTTCATTTTAATAACCCATCTCACACTATCTGTCCCAACTTCCTTTAAACTTCAAACTCTTGATGATGCATCTGCAAACAGATTTTCACTTCCAGCTATATGTATAATACATAGATTAAATGGTTATAACAATAGACTCTATCTGAAAAACCTTGCACTTTTGTCTCAAAATTTGTCCGAAAACTTCAAAGGATTATGTTCTGTATAAACAATTATTTCTGATCAATTGTTTGCAACATAAATCTCAAAATGCTGCAATGCTAACACCAAACTCAAAGTCACTTTTTAGATTGTTGAATATCTTCTCCGTTGTACATTCAGCTTCTGTGAAAAATACCCTATTGGTTTTTCAATTCCAGTGTTATCTTCTTGTTAAAGTACAGCCCCAATGCCTATATCACTTGCATCAATGGCCAACTTGAATTGCTTGGCATAATTGGGTACTGCCAACACTGGTGTCATAGCTAATACAGTTTTCAAACTATTGAATGACTTCTGACACTCCAGTGTCCATTGAAACTCCTTGTTCTTTTTTAATAGTTCAGTCAGTGGAGCAACCACTTGGCTAAAATTTGGTACGAATTTCCGGTAAAACCCACTCATGCCCAGAAATCTCAAGACTTCTTGTTTCGTTGTAGATACTGGGAAATCCACGATAGCCTTGACTTTCACATCTCTGGGAGCCACCTTACCATGTCTAATGGTACGGCCTAGATACGTAACTTGCGCTTTTGCAAACTCACTTTTAGCCAAGTTCATCACCAAATGAGCTTCTTGTAGTCGAGTAAATAATTTTCCAGAAACTGTAAATGCTCCTCCCACGTCTGTTTGAAAACAATTAGATCATCAATAAACACCGCACAATTGCTTAGACCCACAATTACTTTGTCACTCTTTGAAATGTCGCAGGTTCATTCTTCATACCAAATGGCATCACTTTAAACTGATATAGACCACTTGGCGTTATGAAAGCTGATACCTCCTTTGCTCTCTCTGACAACGGTACCTGCCAATATCCTTTTAGCAAGTCAAACTTTGTGATAAATTTTGATTGTCCCACTTTCTCAATGCAACCCTCCAACCGGTGGTATGGGATATGAATCTGCTTTTGTGACCAGTTTCACCTTTTGATAGTCCACACACAGTCTTTGTGTTCCATCCAGTTTCGGTACCAGTACAACAGGCAAACTCCAGTTACTGCAACTAGACTCAATGATATCATTTTGAAGCTTGAAATCAATTTCTTTTTGTACTTGTGATAACTTTACCAGATTTAATCTATAAGGATGTTGCCTTATTGAAGATGATATTTCTATACATACAACATGTAAATCGAAATGTATCTTTCCCAATTTATTTTCACAAATAGGTTTGTGTGACTGTAATAGCTTTTCCAAATCACTTTGACACTTGCTTGGAAAGTTACTCAATATTTCATTTAAATTTTCAAGCACCCTCATCCAATTTGATTAGAGGAAAATCAATTTCAGAGTCCTTTTTGTCATCATCCACCATCACTAAGACCTCTTTTTGTTCCTCTTCCCTGTCAAAGTACTTTTTGAGCATATTTACATGACACACCCTCTGCTTCTTTCTTCGATCTGGTGTGTTTATTAAATAATTTACTTCACTCATTTTCCTTTCAATCTTGTAAGGCCCACTAAATCTTGCATTTATGAATCCCCTAGTACTGGTAACAAAACTAATAAGTTCTCTCTAGAAATAAAACTGTGAACTTTAGCTTTCTTATCTGCTTTCACTTTCATCACTTGCTGTGAGATCTTTAAATGTTCTCTAGCCAACTCACCTGCTCTGTTCAATCTTTCACTGAAACTTGATACATAACCCAGGAAAATAGTTCCTGAATTTTGACTCACCAATTTCTCCTGAATCAATTTCAGTGGTCCCCTTACCTTGTTACCATAAACTAGTTCAAAAGGGCTGAAACTAGTCAATGCATTTGGAGCATCTCTAATAGCAAATAACAAAAATGGAATTCCCCCATCCCAATCCTGGGGATTATCCTGACAGTACGCTCTTATCATAGTTTTTAAAGTTTGATGCCTCCTTTCTGAAGCTCCTTGTGACTCCAGATGATAAGCTGTTGACTTAAACTGTTTTATCCCCAACCGTTCATTACTTCCATAAACAGCTGTGACATGAAATTTGACCCTTGATCTGATTGTATTTCATTAGGTAAACCATATTTGTGAAAAATTTAATTAACTCCTCAACAATCTTCTTAGTTGTAATATTTCTTAAAGGTATCGCTTCAGGAAACCTAGTAGACACATCCATTATTGTTATTAAATGCTGATTTCCACTTTTAGTCTTAGGGAGGGGTCCTACACAATCAATCATGACCCTGGTAAAAGGTTCTTCAAATGCTGGTATTGGGATTAAAGGTGCCGGCTTAATCATTGCTTGTGGTTTCCCTGTTACTTGGAATACATTTTGCTTCTGTTTCTGAATAAGCTTTCTGATATAACTGTTTTAATTGCAAATCATTTTTCTATAACTCCACTAACCCCTTTGAGTTAAACATTTCAACTGAACTGTCCTGCCTTCCTTCCTCCTGAACAATGTTATCAAACGCAGTGCCAGATAATTGGATTTCGACACCTTCTTCTTGCCTGTGAACTGCTTGCTTCTCTTGTTCATTTTGTTCTTCCCTATGGGCTTTTGATCTCGTTATAACACAGTCAGGAAGCAATCCAGGATGTTCCTTCTGTAGCACTTCTGTTGAAAACACTTCTACAGGCTGCTCAACTGCCACAGGCATCACCCACATTTGTGATACAGCAATATCATTATCCAGAATAAATTGAACCCCATGTAATATGTAATTTTTCCACCACTCCAACTATAACTTCACCAGTCTTCCATTTGCTCTTTAAATTTACCTTCCAGAATGGAATAGGTTTATCATCTCCATGAACCCCACTTATTGTTACCTTCTCCTACAATACTCCCTTTGAATAACAAATATCACTATCCCACAACATTAAGGATTGACTAGCCCCTGTGTCTCTTAAGATCTTAACATCTTTACCTACTCCGCCCTGTATACATGGAAAGACTTCCCCTTCACACACAAAAACTTTAAACATTTCTGCAACCTGCTCCTCAGAATTCTCTCGAGTAAACAGTGAACACATTCCCACTTCTTTACCTTTCACTGATTCTCCCTGTTTCATCTGTACACAAACCATTGGTTTCTCCTGTACCTGAACCTCAGAACCCACAGCACTTTTACTTCCAGAGCTTTTCTGTACCCCAATAATTCCTACAGCTTTTCCCTGCAACCTCCAATACACTGACTTCGTGTGCCCCACTTTTTTACAATTTTCAAAGGTCGTTTTTACCTTCAGCACCTTCCTTTTTATTCTGAAAAAAAACTTCCTGGGAACACCCAGCTATTCCTTTGCTTCCCTGACTACCTGCCTTCCTTTTACCTTCCCACTTTTTATCCTTTTCCAAGTTAAAAGGGTGATGGATAAAAAGGTTTAGCTCTATGAACTAACTCATAATCATCAGCTATCTCTGCTGCTTGTCTTACAGAATCAACCCTCTGTTCCTCCACATGAGTTCTCACTACTGAAGGGATTGAATCCTTAAATTCTTCCAAAAGAATGACTTCCCTCAGAGCTGCATAGGTTGCCTCTATTTTTAACACCTGTATCCACCGGTCAAAATTACTTTGTTTTACTCTTTCAAACTCAATATAAGTTTGCCCAGGCTGTTTCTCATATTCCTAAATATCTGGCTGTATTCTTCAGGAACCAACTTATATGCACTCAAAATAGCTTTTTTCATCAAATCATAATTCACTGACATTTCTTCTGAAAGCAGAGCATATACCTCAAGCCCCCTACCTAATAACTTAGATTGTAATAATAATGTCCAGTTTTCCTGTGGGCATTTCATCTGTTTAGCTAGCTTCTCTAAGAAATAAAGAATGATTCAATATCTGTTTCCTCAAACTCTGGAAGAGCTTGTACAAATTTAAACATCTCCCCGCTGGGTTCTACTCTAGAGATAAACCCTTCCTCACCTACTGAAGGATGCATTTGATGCTCCTTATTTCAGCATCAAGTTTGCATGGAGAGCAAGTGGCTCAGACCCTATTTCCAAGGTTGCCAATAAGACCAATCTTGTGGTGTGTGGAACTGTAAGAGTCCCAACACGTATATTGATCAGTGAAGGTAGGCTTCTGGTAGACTGGAGTGAAGATTCCCCTGGCAGATTTCTCATCTAGTTTATCAAGGAAGGAAAGCTCATTTGACCAAAGGTGAATTTGAGCACAGGATGGTGTCCATTATGACATGCAAGGAAATTGTTACATGCAGCTGCGGATTTGGATACAGCAAACGTATTATCCACATATCGGAATTATGTAAGGGGTTAGAGGTGAGGTTTCATTCCATCGAAGACAGGTTTCCCATGGAGCCTAACAAAGATGTTTGCGAGAAGGGAACGCATGGCAACACCCTCTATTTGGGCATACATGGTGTTGTTAAAGCTGAACTCAACTGCGCGAGTTGCTGTATAAATATATATAAATAAGTAGCCATATAAATACTGTGGCTACAAGAGCAGGTCAGAGGCTAGGAACCGTGCAATGAGTAACTCACCTCCTGATGCCCCAAAGCCTGTCCACCATCTACAAGGCACAAGTCAGGAGTGTGATGGAATGCTCCCCACTTGCCTGGATGAGTGCAGCTCCCACAACACTCAAGAAGCTCGACACCGTCCAGGACAAAGCAGCCACTGGATTGGCACCACATCCACAAACATTCACTCCCTCCACTACCAATGCACAGTAGCAGCAGTGTGTAACATCTACAAGATGCACTGCAGGAACTCACCAAGGCTCCTTAGACAGAACCTTCCAAATCCATGACCACTACCATCTAGAAGGACAAGGGCACAGACTCAGGAAAACACCACCGCCTGGAAATTTCCCTCCAAGTCACTCTCCATCCTGACTTGGAAATATATCGCCGTTCCTTCACTGTCGCTGGGTCAAAATCCTGGAACTCCCTCTCTAACAGCACTGTGGGTGTACCTACAGCACATGGACTGCAGCGGCTCAAGAAGGCAGCTCACCACCACCTTCTCAAGGATAACTAGGGATGGGCCGATCCAGCCAACCCATGAACGAACAAGAGAAAGATCAGTCCTGTTCTTATTGAATGGGGAAGCAGGCTTGAGGGGCTGATTGGCCTACACATTCTCCTAAGTCCTATGTTCCTATGTGACCACTATGTTTATCCTGTTCTCTCGGATCCTGGTTCCAGCCCAGTTCAGGTGAAACCCATTTCAACAGTATAGTTCCCCCCTGTCCCAGCACTGGTACTAATTTGCAATGAAATGCAAGCCCTTTTCCCCACCCCACTCCTTCTGTATTCAGAACTCAGCTCAGCTCTGAAGAAGGATCAGATTGGATTCAGAACGTTTACCCTGTTTCTCTCTCCACAGGTGCTGCCAGACTCGCTGAGTTTTTCCAACACTTGCTGCTTTTATTGTCCTGAACCTCAGCTCCCAATCTGCTAGCCCAAAATATATTTTAAAAAGGAATGCTTTTTTAAATATCATAATGGAGGAAGTTAACATTCGACCAACATGATGGTATCTGGCTGTAATTGTTAAATTCATGCCCTGTCAGCGATCCAAGTGCACCTCAGGAACACAAGAAGTAGGAGCAGGAGTAAACCATATGGCCCGTTGAGCCTGCTCCACCATTCAATACGATTGTGGCTGATCTTGGGCTTCAACTCCACTTTCTCGCATGCTCCTCATATCTGGGACCAAAAGGTATCTCAGCCTTCAACATATCCAATGATGGAGCATCCACAACCCTCTAGTGTAGAGAATTCAAAGATTCACTTTGAGTGAGGAAATTCCTCCTCAACCCAGTTCTAAATGATGACACCCTTATCCAGAGACTGTGCGCCCATGTGTTGGGTTCCCCAGCCAATGGAAACAGCGTCTCTGTCTCCACCCTGCCAAGCCGCTGCAGAATCTGGTATGTTTCGAAGCGATAAATTCCAGAGAAAATAGACCCAATTTACTCAGCCTCACAGGACCATCCTCATCCTAGGGACCAACCTAGTGAACTTTTGCTGTACCACTTTCAATGCAAGTGTATTGTTGTGGTGAAATTGACACCTCGGAGACTTGGGTACAGTTTTCGATTGTTTATTCAAGTGAAGACAGGGAAAGCCCATTCTAACCACTCCAATCCAAGTCCGTATTCTGTCCCCTCAGTTGTTACATTGTCTTTTATACACTTAGTCCCTGCCCTTTCATGACTGAAGAACTGTTCCCGGTCCATGTAAACTCACAATCTATCACAATAGATGTTACGTACCTTAGACCAACTGTCTCATTTTGCTGTGTATCTTGTCGTTACACTGACTGTCACCTTGTTACCTGCAATTGCTGTCACAATGAGTGTAGGTTCCCTGTCTCGTCTCACTTAGCATTTGAATGACAAGTGTCTATCTACCTCTAATCACGGGATCCACACCCTACCATGGCCTAATCTGGACTAGTTTTTGCTGTGTCCCATAACTAGGTTAACATATGTCAAGTACCCCAGCAGCCTTTGCTTTACAGGCTCCTTCCTAATACCTACTCCTGCTGTCATGCTACATTACCAAACACCCAAGTTACCATGACAGCAGCTGGTGGAATTTAAATTGAATTGATTTTTAAGAATGTCTTGAATTGAAGCTAGTCTCAGTAATGGTTATTGTGAAACTATCATTGATTGTTCAGACTCTAAAGGCATTAAGGGGTATAGAGAGACAGCAGGAGTATGACGTTGAGATAGAGGATCAGCCATGATCACATTGAATGGCGGAGCAGGCTCGAAGGGCCGAATGACCTACGCCTGCTTCTAGTTTCTATATTTCTATGTTTCTACACTTGCTAACAAATGAAAAACACCTTGTACACTCTAACAGTTCCCCCCCACTTTTGGCCTTTGGCTGGGCCAAAATGACCACCGATATCTCCCTGCCTCTGCTCCTCACTGTCCGGCCAGGCATTGACTTGGATGCGCAGAGAGTTGGCTATACCATTTGGACCACGCTAAGCTCTATATATCTTTCCCCTACCACAATTGACCCCGCTAGCCTGAAGACTAAATTCTCCCCTCTCGAGCAGTGGCTCTGCTTTTTTAGAATTCCCTTCTTTTCCATTTGTTCTAGAGTCTTAGCCAGTGTTTGGGCCTTCCATTGCCTCCTCAAGCTATATGTGAGGCTTGGCAAGCATAACAGTGGCACTAACTGGGCTACTACCAAGACGTGGGAGATAATCCCGATCCATGGGTAGATCTGTACGTTAAGGCTCCAATTCTAGAGGTCCTCCCACCAAGTGGTAACGTCCATTTGCTCTATATCATTGTCTATAGCCTTGCTCCTCTGTTGCAGTGTGTAATAGGCCTGTGCACCCTCCCAATTTCCTTCTGTATTGCAGAAAGGTGTACAGGCTGAGGTGGAATTGGATAGGAGAGCTGATCAATATATTGTGTTAGATTATCCTTTCTATCTTCTTCGATGTGCACGTTAACCATCTGCCACTTGTGGATGTCCAACACTTACACCCTCCCCACCCAGGCTGGCACCCTGGGTGCAAACACACCATGTGATTGCTGAGTGGGCATAGGCGATTCCCACTGAGGTACTCTCACTGTAATGTAGTGGCACAATATCTCCCTTTTTCCTAAATATGCAACATGAGTTGGTTTCATTGTAGCCCATATAGTTCCTATTGTACAATTGGCCGTTGCATTAAACCCACAACTGGCACCTTCTGTCTCATACATCGGATGGGGGTACTCTACTGAGGAGGATGCTACGCTAGACCTGCCTAAGGTAGTACCTGTCGTGTTCTCCTCTATTTCTACTGCATATGATGGCAAGATGTGTTAACTCACATGATAGTTCCCTCTAATCACCCCTATATTCTCCACTTTGTGTAACATTCTACATGGTATCAATTCTGTTAACACAGGAAATGCCAGGACAATACCAAGCAACATGCCATTTTTCACAACACATTAATGGGATACACACATACTAAACCTCTGAGCTGGCAACGCTTGCTTTCTAGGCAGGTTGGTCAGTTGTTCATTTGTGATCCACAGGGATATCTTCCCCTCATAAGATAGATATATCTTAGCCTTTGTTGTGGGTGCCCGAGTGTCCATGACCAGTAGGTAATGCAGACATCGTTTCGGGCTGCTTTCTGTGAGACATTGTGTCTTTCACTCATTCATTCATTAGTAGTCCGTGCGTGACTCTCCAATACAGTTCCTAACTTGCGGACCTTGTGATCCACTGAGGCTCTTGTATTAAATGTTGTGACGGAGCTGTTCAATGGGCTACACTTCCTTTGTCCTTTCCTAGGAGGGGGAGCCCCATACCCCTGCTTTATATTGGGCTGCTTGCTTTAACACTCGCTTTAACAGTGTCATGTACAATGCCCAGGTTTTAGCCAAACACCACAGGGGCAAATCTATATCTGATATATATTTAGGACCACAGGTACCAGCTCATGGTGTACATTATCCTTTGTTTTCTCTCACTAATGCTAATCGGGTCGCCGGACCTGGTTCCAGTTCGGGGTAGGGTAGCAGAGTTCATCCATCAGGTCCTGTAGTGGTTTGTCTTCTGTTCCTTCCTGCACCATCTGGTTTATGTGGATACCGCTGTGGCCAGTAGTCCGATGCATATTGTGGTCTATGTGCTGGGCCCATGTTTGAACCTGTAATGATATAATTAGTTTCTGGGACCCGCCTTGATCTCCCTGTGGAGTAAATAAATCAGCCATTAAATGATTTACTTGTGACCAATGTTTCTAGTGCCCCTTCCCCTTCATGTCAATGCAGGCGCAGGTATCACTAGTCCTTATTACCTCGTATGGACCTACCCACTTTGGTGCAAATCCCGGCTTCTCAGGCTGTAATTTTACCATTACCCTCTCTCCTACATTGGGCACTCTCACTCTCTCCATGCCTGCTTCAATTTCCATATCTCACATGATCTGCTGATCTTTGACCTCCTGCCTTAACCCGTGCAACTGCTTGCATAGTTCCTTCACAAATCGCTTGACCCTTTGCCTCGTGGGTCTGACTTCCTCATTCCCAGTTACAACATCTCCTGGCAATCTCATAGCCCTTCCTGTCATTAACTCATATGGGGTTAATCTGGTTGTCCTATTGGGTGTTGCCCTAAATCCCATGAGGATGCTGGGTAACAAGTCAGCCCATCCTTTCCCTGTCTCTTGGATGGCTTTGACAAAGCTCTCTTCAGTGTCCTATCCATTCGCCCAACTAGTCCTGAGCTTTGCGGGTGATACGTTATGGGGAATTTCTGTTTTATTCCCGGTAACCTCCATACTTCCTTTACTATCCTCCTCGTAAAATGCATCCCTTGGTGGGAATCTATCTGTAATGCTATACTCCACCTGGGAATTACCTCCTCTGCCATTATTCGAGCGACGCTCATAGCTGAGCAGCCCCAAATCAGGTAGGCTTCTATCCACCTGGTAAACTGATTGATAATGAAAAAACCTTCTTCCCTCATCTTCCCTCAACTAGGTGGGAGGGATCCTGTAAAACCTAACTGCACTTTCTCCCACGGTCCCTATGGTCAGGGTCACTTCCCTTCCCATACCTTGCCCACCAACACCTGCTCATTCTTCCCATCATGGCTTACCACCTATGTGCGAGTTCTCATGAGATATTCCCTTAAGGCTATACTGGATGCAGTTTGGTGCTACCACTCCTCCCCCTTTCTGCCAGACACCATCGGTGCCCCTAACTACTCCATGCTTCTCCCACTGTGCTTTCACCCCCTCCCCAATGCAACTCCACCATGGTTACTTCCTCTGGCCTGACTCCTACCACAACTGTCTGATATTCTGGGCTGTTTATGGCTACCTCCTTGGTGGCCTCGTCTGCCTGCTGGGTACCTTGCTGAATGGGGTCTGTGCCTTTCTGGTGTGCCTTAACTTTCACCACTGAAGCCTCTATCAGGTCTCTAACCCTTGCCTCATGTTATATCTGTCTTCCCCCTGAGGTGACATACCCTCTACGACTCCATGTGATCATGTAGTCACGCACTGTTCCAAATGCATACCTACTTTCTGTGTATCTGTCGTAACTTTGGTATGAAAGTTGAGAATTTAAAAATGTCTCGAACTTCATTGACAGAGGTGCCAATGTGCTTTCGCTTTAGAGTCGCGCTGAAAGTCTCTCTTCAAGCAACTTGAATCTTTAAATCTAGTTCATTTCCCTCTACCCTGTAGCCTGCAGGATTTTAGATTAATTGTCAAGTGTCTTCAAACTTCTCAGTTTCTCCTTTTTTTTGAGTTTAGATCATGTGTGTTTCCAAGTTCCAATTAGCAACATCCAAAATTAAAAAATGAATTCCCTCTGTTCTCTTCAGAACTGTGGCTGGAGCCAAAATCCTCCAATCCTTAAACTTCACAGGAAAAGCTTTTCACCCCAGCCCAACCCAGAAGGAAAAAATGTTCGGACCAGTACTCTTATTTCCCATTTCACTGGCGCTCCGTTTTAATGGATACAAGATCAGTTCAGACCAGTATTCTTATTTCCCAGTTTTTACTGTTTTCTCAGAATTAATTATAATTACTCCAAACATTTCAAAATAAAATACACTTCCCCTTTAATCCAGATCATAAAGTCACACGTTCAAACACACAAAATTCCAACACTCATTCCACACCCCTCTAGACCATGCTCATAATTCTCACATTTAACAGGTCATTGAGTTCCCACAAATCCACAACTATACCCTACATTAAATTGACATAGGCACACTCAATAATCACGTACACACTTTCATATCTCCATCTGCCCCTAGAAATATGAACTCCTATAATGAGATAAACTCAAGGTGCCCAAAGTATCCCCAGATCGCGAGCTCCAGCAGGGAGAGGAAACCAAATTAGAGTTTAAACCAGTTTAAAGTCTCAACCTTAATACACATTAAACAACCACAAAAAAAACTTAAAACAGCACACAAGACCAGACCACAGAGGGTTAATAACCCTTGCGTTTACTGACACAAAAACAACACTCCCCACTACCCCACCTCTCTCTTTAAACTTCCCACTCAGCCCTTGTATTCACCCACTTGCTCTATCCTCACTCTTCCTGAATAAACTAAAAGATGATGGCTAAATATATTGGAGAGCAGTGGAAAAGTGAAGGTGTAGGGAAAATAATGACCCAGAATTTGTGGTAGTGATGACTATGAAACTGGCAGCAATCATTGTCATGATTGCAACCCCTCTAACATTGACAGCAACTTCTGGAGTCTTCACATGCGTAGTTGTCATGGTAAATAGGAACAGGATGAACCTATTTTGCCACTCAGTCCTGTGTGGAAGTGTTTCCTCATTGCTTGTGAGAGGAATTGGGGGGCTAGTAATGAGCTGGTATTCACTGCTGATGGTTTTCACTGTTCCCTTTCTCAGGACTGAAGAGAACAGAATTCAGTTTTTGTGCAATGAGGAGGTGGTGCAAATACAAAGGTACAGTTGGAAAAATCTTCAGCTTTTCCTAATCTCCTAAATCATTAACCATTTTATGATAGAGATTGTTATTGCCCTGTTCTAGAACAAATAAGAATTACATTTTGCCATTAAGCCACTCCCGACATGAGGGATTGCATTCACTGCAATGAAATCTCAGCATATTTAGTCTCTTGGCGAATGCATTTCCTGGAGATGGAGAACACATCATGCTGTCAGAGGCTTTGGCTGGAATCTTCTGCCGCCACAGGAGGTGAGGAAAGAGGCAGAACGGCCTGAAAATTTGCTGGGACTGAGAGCCGACACTTTCCTGCCTCCACCAGAGGTAAGTTCTGGGTGAGAAGGCTCATGGTCGACCTTCTCACCTCGCCTCCACTTGAGTCACTTACTTGGCCAATTCACGGCCACTTAAGGGCCTCTTCCCATCTCAGCTGCAATTTTCCTAGCTCCAGACTGGCCTGTTGACATGTGGCCTGCACAACTGTGCGGTGTGTCCCTTAGTCTGCACTAACCTGTGCGTGATCGAGAGCCTGCACATGGTGGGGAGAAGTGACTACTAACAGACACACCCCTGCCCTTGCTGCCAATCCCCATGGTCCCCCCTTGACCTGCACCCCCATGCTATACAATCTCCCCAACCTCACATCGCCTTCTCCTGTGTTGCTGCACAATCTCTGGTCAGGATTAACAGCAGAAGAGCTAAAGGACCCCCAGATGTATGGACTACATTGCAAGATCGGTTCAGAATCAGGTTAAACTTCTGTATTCATCAACTAGAGCTCATGTCATTTTGACAACAGCCGACAGAATCCATAGCCCACTTCATCAGCAGATGCAGAGAGAAGGTTGCGCACTGTGATTTTTCTGATGCAGAGCCAGCAGACAGAATTGTTGAGTTGGTTGTCGCTTCCCATTGAAACATCCCAGCAAGATCTGCTAGACAAGCCCAAAACACACAGCACTGAAGACCTATTCCAGGACAGCCAGAAATAGGGAGCAATTCTCACAGGTCAATGAAGCTTACAGATCCTCATTATAACCCCAATTGTTGACGCACTCACTCAAACACCCAAACCGAGCTAGACCTGCGGAAGGTGTCTGCGTGCTCCTGCCTGCACCGAGGAAATGTCCATCTTTCCAGCAATGCCACCAGGCATGGGGCAGAGAGGGTCATTGGCAGCGGCAGGAAGTACAGCAAAGGCTGATGCAGCTACAAAGAGCTGTGCACTGATCCAAACAGAGCGTAAACAACAGAAACCTTGAAGCTGTAAGAATAACTGTCTGGTATCCTTTCAGAAACATATACACGAGACGATTGACAAAGGAGAAATGATGTGCACAATGAGATAAAGAGCAGTGAATATGTTCAATCTCATGGAGAACATAGATGCCACCGCACCACCCAAAGTGTTTGCCAAGATTCAAATCATCTGCCCAAAGTCATTTTGTAACTGGTCACGATTCACACAGGGGAAAGCGCCAACATACTACCCTGTGAATTCTAAAAGACACATACCCACAGATGTAGAAAGCCATGGTGAAACCTACTGCTGTGAAGCTCTCAGCTGTTGGTGTCGATGAAGACTCATAGATTCACCAGTTCTATGCATTTAAATTATGGAAACTAAACATGAACATGTATTTTAAATAGTTATACTTCTTTGGAAGGGGGCTAAGTATCTATAAAATAAAGAGGAATGTTGTAATTTGTCTATAAGGGATATCAGAATGACATCACTAGAAGGAAAATGTATCATGTGATCCAATCTTACTTTCAGTTTTGCTTTGAGCAGCGCACACACACACACACACACAGCTCTGATGCCTTCAAGCTTTATACCTTTGCATAAGTGTTCTCATACGCCTAGTCTTAATAAAGTTTCAGTTTCAGAGCATATAAATACAGGCCTCTCAGTGTGACTTAGCACTGGAGTGCGACTTTGAAGAAGAGTGATGGGAGTTCGGTGAGTGAGGGCACCTTAATATCTTCCTAAAAATCTAATTTTGTTTGTATTTAATATTTAATATCTAACTGAAATTTACTGTTTAAATTCTAAATTTCATCCAGGCTTGTACAAGCTCTCCACTGGAGAGTCACTGATATTAGTTAATTTTGGAAACTAGTTTCATCTGGCTTTTGGGTACCTGGGGCTGAGCTAAGCCTTTGGTTTCAAAGCATACAAGTACGGCTCTCTCAGTGCAACTTAGCACTGGAGTGCAACTTTGAGCAAGAGTGATGGGAGTTGGGTGAGTGGGGGAGTTAGGTGAAGAGGGGAGGGAGGTGCTCTTTTGCTTTTTCTAACTTGTTCACCCTGTAGGAAATGGTTCTTACTCTACTACAGGGGAAATGGCTAGCTGTTTGGAGTATCTGGTGAGTTTCTGGTAAGTGGTTAAGGTTTATTCTATTACCGAGGTTAAAGTCGTTTACAAATTGGTGGTAAGTTTAATAAAATACATAACAAATGAAAAGAATTAATTGAATAAAAATTAAGTAGGACAGGGTGATGCGTCATGGCTGCAGCATGTGGGAGCTGCTGGATGCCATTGTGACCTAGGCTAAACACAGTAAGTGTTGTCGGCTCGAGGAGCTTCAGCTCAGAGTCATTGAGCCGGAGGCTGACCTGCAGACACTATGATACATCAGGGAGGGGGAAAGTTACCTGGGCACTTTATACCAGGATGCAGTCACACATCTTAGGATAGGGTCCTCTGATTTCATCAGTGATCAGAGACAGAAGCGCGTGACTGCGAGTGAGGTAGGTAAGGGAACCTGGAGGACAGGATTGCAGCCTGACAGGTTTGAGGTTCTTTCAGCTTGGTTGGATGAGAGTGGGGGCTGTAAGCTGGCTGGCCATGGTACCGTGGTGCAGGGAGAACAGAAACAAATGTGGTGGTCGTAAGGGTCAGTATAGTGAAGGGGATTGACACTGTTCTCTGCAGCAAAGAGCAAGAGTCCAGACGGCTAGGTTGCCTGACCGGTGCCAGGGTTTGGGATATCTGCTCAGGGCTGGAGAGGAACTTGCAGTGGGAGGGGGAGGATCCAGTCATCATGATCCATGTTGGTACCAATGACATAGGCAGGACAAGAAAAGAGGCTCTGTGTAGTCAGTGTGAGAAGCTGGGCACCAAATCAAGAAGCAGCGCCTCAAAGGTAATAATTTCTGGATTATTACCTGAACCACGTGCAAATTGGCATTGGACAAAACAGATTAAAGAAATGAATTTGAGGCTCCAAGACTCAAGGGAGAAATGGGTTCCGGTTCATTGGGCACTGGTGCTAGTACTGGGGAAAGTGGGATCTGTACCATTGGGACGGTCTACACCTGAACCATGCTAGGGCCGGTGTTCTAGCGAACCACATAACTGGGAAAGTAGAGAGGGTTTTAAATTGAATAGTAAGGCAAGGGATCAAATTTGGGAAGAGATGGTAAATCATAGGGTAAAGACAAGGCAAGAGAGAAAGGTATAAATATGGGAAATGATAAACAGACTGTGAGAGGAAGCGATTAGGAGTACAATTCTAAAAGTAACTTAGCAGATAAGGCTAGAAGCTACAAAAATAATGAAAGGACAAAGTTAAAGACTTTGTATCTGAATGTATGTAGCATTCAAAAGAAAACAGATGAACTGATAGCGCAAATCGAAATAAATAAGTCCAATCTGATGGCCATTACAGAGACATGGCTACAGGATGACATAGATTGGGACCTGAATATTGAAGGGTACGTGACATTTAGGAGGGACAGGAAGTTAGGAAAAGGTGGAGGGCTGGCTCTGTTAATTAATGACGGTATTAGCACATTAGAAGGGGATGACTTAAGTTCAGGAAACCAGGATGAAGAAGCAGTTTGGGTTGAGATGTGAAATGATAAAGGCAAGAGGTCACTTGTTGGAGCAGTGCTCAGGCCCCCTAACAGTAACAATATGGTAGGATGGAGTATAACTGGAGCTTGTCAGAAAGGGACAGTGATAATCATAGGGGAGTTTTAATCTACATATAGACTGGAAAAATCAATGGGCAGAGGTAGCGTAGATGAGGAGTTCATAGAATGTTTTTGGGATCATTACTTGAAAAGCGCTTCCTGGAGCCAACCAGAGAGCAGGATATAGGAGAACTGGTATTGTACAACGAGATAGGATTAACTTATTACCTCATAGTCAAGGCACACCTAGGTAGCAGTGATCATTATATGATTGAATTTTACATTCAGCTTGAGGGAGAGGAGTGGGTCCAAGAAGAGTATTTTAAACTTAAATAAGGGCAATTATGTGGCCATGAAAGCAGAGCTAGCTGAAGTGAAATGAGATTACAGGATATGTCAATGGAAATGTAATGGTAGACATTTAAAGGGATATTTCAGAATACACAGAATAGATACATTCCAATGAGAAAGGAAAATTCCAAGGGGAGGGCCCACCATCCGTGGTTAACAAAAAAAGTTAAAGACAGCATCGAACTTAAAGTAAAAGTATATAGAAACTAGGAGCAGGAGTAGGCCATTCTGCCCGTCGAGCCTGCTCCGCCATTCATTATGATCATGGCTGATCATCCAACTCAATAGCCTGCTCCCGCTTTCTCCCCATATCCTTTGATCCCTTTCGCCCCAAGAGCTATATCTAACTCCTTCTTGAAAACATACAAAGTTTTGGTCTCAACTATTTTCTGTGGTGATGAATTCCACAGGCTCACCACTCTCTGGGTGAAGAAATTTCTCCTCATCTCAGTCCTAAATGGTCTACCCCATATCCTCAGACTGTGACCCCTGGTTCTGGACTCCCCCACCATCGGGAACATCCTTCCTGCATCTACCCTGTTGAGTCCGGTTAGAATTTTATAGGCTTCTATGAGATCCCCCCTCATTCTACTGAACTCCAGCGAATATAATCCTAATCGACTCAATCTCTCCTCATATGTCAGTCCCGCCATCCCAGGAATCAGTCGGGTAAACCTTCGCTGCACCCTCTCTATAGCAAGTACATCCTTCCTCAGATAAGGAGATCAAAACTGCACACAATATTCCAGGTGTGGTCTCACCAAGGCCCTGTACAATTGCAGCAAGACATCCCTGTTCCTGTACTCGAATCCTCTGGCTATGAAGGCCAACATACCATTTGTACTTATTTACTGCTTGCTGCACCTGCATGCTTACCTTCAGCGACTGGTGTACAAGGGCACCCGGGTCTCGTTGCACATTCCCCTCTCTCAATTTATAGCCATTCAGATAATAATCTACCTTCCTGTTTTTGCTACTAAAATGGATAACCTCACATTTATCCACATTATACTGCATCTGCCATGCATTTGCCCACTCACTCAAATGAGGTACTTGTAGAGTATAGAAAATGTAAGAAAATACTAAAGAAGGAAATCAGGAAGGCAAAAAGAAGACATGAGGTTGCTTTGACAGATAATGTGAAGGTAAACCCGAAGGGTTTCTACAAGTATATAAAGAGTAAAAGGATAGTAAGGGACACAATTGGTCCCCTTGAAGATCAGAGTGGTCGTCTATGTGTGGAGCCTCACGAGATGGGGGAGATCTTAAACAGTTTTTTTGCATCAGTATTCACTCAGGGAACTGGCATAGTGTATAAGGAAGGAAGGGAAACAAGCAGTAGTTTCATGGAACATATAGAGATTAAAGAGGAGGAGGTGCTTGCTGCCTTACAGTGAATAAAGGTAGATAAATCCCCCGGGCCTGACATGATATTCCCTCGGACCTTGAGGGAGACTAGTGTAGAAATTGCAGGGGCCCTGGCAGAAATATTTAAAATGTCCTTAGCCATGGGTGAGGTGCCGGAGGATTGGAGGGTAGCTCATGTTGTTCCGTTGTTTAAAAAAGGCTCCAAAAGTAAACCAGGTAATTACAGGCCAGTGAGCCTGACGTCAGTAGTAGGTAAGTTATTGGAAGGTGTTCTGAGAGATTAGATATATAATTATTTGGACAGCCAAGGGCTGATTAAGGATAGTCAGCATGGCTTTGTGCGTGGTAGGTCGTGTTTAACGAACCTTGTAGAATTTTTCGAGGAGGTTACCAAGAAAGTAGATGAAGGAAAGGCTGTGGATGTTGTCTACATGGACTTTAGTAAGGCCTTTGATAAGGTCCCACATGGGAGGTTAGTTCAGAAGTTTCAGACGCTTGGTATCCATGGAGAGGTTGTAAACTGGATTCGAAATTGGCTTTGTGGGAGAAGACAGAGAGTGGTATTGGATGATTGCTTCTCAGACTGGAGGCCTGTGACTAGTGGTGTGCCTCAGGGATCTGTACTGGGACCATTGTTGTTTGTTGTCTATATCAATGATTTGGATGATAATGTGGTAAATTGGATCAGCAAGTTTGCTGATGACACTAAGATTGGAGGTGTTGTGGACAGCGAGGAAGGCTTTCAAAGCTTGCAGAGAGATCTGGACCAACTGGAAAAATGGGCCAGAAAATAGCTGATGGAATTTAATGCGGAAAAGTGTGAGGTGTTACATTTTGGAAGGTCAAACCAAGGTAGGACATACACAGTAAATGGTAGGGCACTGAGGAGTGCGGAGGAACAAAGGGATCTGGGAGTTCAGATACATAATTCCCTGAAAGTGGCGTCACAGGTAGACAAGGTTGTAAAGAAAGCTTTTGGCATACTGGCCTTCATAAATCAAAGTATTGAGTATAGGAGTTGGGATGTTATGGTGAAGTTGTATAAGACATTGGTGAGGCCAACTTTGGAGTATTGTGTGCAGTTCTGGTCGCCTAACTACAGGAAGGATATCAATAAGATTGGGAGGGTGCAGAGATTTACTAGGATGTTGTCGGGTCTTAAGGAGTTGAGTTACAGGAAAAGATTAAAGAGGTTAGGACTTTATTCCTTGGAGTGTAGAAGAATGAGGGGAGATATGATAGAAGTTTACAAAATGATGAAGGGTATAGACAGAGTAAATGCGAGTAGGCTCTTTTCACTTAGATTAGGAGAAATAAACACAAGGGGACATGGCTTTAGGGTGAAAGGGGAAAGGTTTAGGGGGAACATTAGGGGAACTTCTTCACTCAGAGAGTGGTGAGAGTGTGGAACGAGCTACCATCTGACGTGGTAAATTCTTAAGTTTTAAGAATAAATTAAATAGATACATGGATGGGAGAGGTCTGGAGGGTTATGGACTAGGTGCAGGTCAATTGGACTAGCGGAATAATATTTCAGCACAGACTAGAAGGGCCAAATGGCCTGTTTTCTGTGCTGTAGTGTTCTATGGTTCTATGGTTCACTCAGTTTATCCAAATCACACTGAAGCATCTCTGCATCCTCCTCACAGCTCACCCTCCCACCCAGCTTTGTGTCATCTGCAAATTTGGAGATATTACATTCAATTCCCTCATCTAAATCATTAATATATATTGTGAATAACTGGGGTCCCAGCACCAATCCCTGCAGTACCCCACTAGTCACTGCCTGCCATTCGGAAAAAGACCCATTTATTCCTACTCTTTGTTTCCTGTCTGCCAACCAGTTTTCTATCCATCTCAATACACCAGCCCCAATCCCATGCACTTTAATTTGACGCGCCAATCTCTTATGTGGGGCTTTGCCGAAAGCCTTCTGAAAGTCCAAATAAACCACATCCACTGGCGCACCCTCATCAACTCTTCTAGTTACATCCTCAAAAAATTCCAGTAGATTTGTCAAGCATGATTTCCCTTTCATAAATCCATGCCGACTCTGTCCGA
This sequence comes from Cetorhinus maximus, assembly GCF_964194155.1. NCBI lineage: Eukaryota > Metazoa > Chordata > Chondrichthyes > Lamniformes > Cetorhinidae > Cetorhinus > Cetorhinus maximus. The sequence goes on from NC_135879.1 coordinate 248,062,379, forward strand.
TTCTGCCACTGTTTTCCACGTGCTCAGCTATTTAATCTTTTATAATGGACTCTAGAATTTTCCTCACTACCGACGTCAGACTGACTGGTCTAGAATTCCCTATTTTCTCTCTGCCTCCCTTTTTAAATAGTGGGGTTACATTAGCTACCCTCCGATCTGTAGGAATTGTTCCAGAGTCTATAGAATCTCAGAAGATGACCACCAATGCATCCACTATTTCTAGGGCCACTTCCTTAAATACTCTGGGATGTAGATTATCAGACCCTGGGGATTTAACGGCCTTCAATCCCATCAATTTCTCCAACACCATTTCCCTACTAATACTGATTTCTTTCAGTTCCTCCCTCTCACTAATCCCTGTGCTCCCCAACGTTTATGGTATGTTATTAGTGTCCACCTTTGTGAAGACAGAACCAAAGTATTTATTTAGTTGGTCAGCCATTTCTTTGTTCCCCATTACAAATTCCCCTGTTTCTGACTGTAAGGGACCTACATTTGTCTTCACCAATCTTTTTCTCTTCACATACCTATAGAAACTTTTACAATCAGTTTATATGTTCTCCGCAAGCTTACTCTCATACTCTATTTGCCCCTTCTTAATCAATCCCTTGGTCCTCCTTTGCCGAATTCTAAACTGCTCCCAATCCTCAGGTCTGTTGTTTTTTCTGGCCAATTTGTATGCCTCTTCCTTGTATCTAATACTATCTCTAATTTCCCTTGTAAGACATGGTTTGGCCACCTTTCCTGTTTTACTTTTGCACCAGACAGGAATAAACAATTGTTGCAGTTCACCCATGTGCTCTTTGAATGTTTTCCATCGCCTATCCACCGTCATCCCTTTAAGTAACGTTCCCAATCCATCAAAGCCAACTCTCGCCTCATACCATCGTAGTTTCCTTTATTAAGAATCAGGACCCTAGTGTCAGAATCAATTACGTCACCCTCCATCTTGTTGAAGAATTTTATCATATTATGGTCGCTCATCCCCAAGGGGCCTCGCACAACTAGATTGCCAATTATTCCTTTCTCATTACACAATACCCAGCCTAGGATGGCCTGTTCTCTCATTGGTTCCTCAATGTATTGGTCCAGAAAACCATCCCGTATACACTCCAGGAATTCCTCCTCTATGGTATTGTTGCTAATGTGATTTGCCCAATCTATATGCAAATTAAAGTCACCCATAATTACAGATGTTCTTTTATTGCATGCGTCTCTAATTTCCTGTTTAATGCCATTCCCAACATCACCACTACATTTGGGGGTCTATATACAACCCCTACTAACATTTTTTGCCTCTTAATGTTTCTCAGTTCTACCCATACAGATTGCACATCGTCGGAGCTAATATCTTTCCTCACTATTGCATTAAGTTCCTCTTTAACCAGCAATGCAACTCCACCGCCTTTTCCTTTTTGTCTGTCCTTCCTAAATACTGAATACCCCTGGATGTTCAGTTGCCATCCCTGGTCACCCTGCAGCCATGTAATTGCGCAAGGATGGGGGCAGGTCAGAAAGTTGCACAGAATACAAAAAACAGCAAAGAATGATGAAAAGATTAATAAGGAGGTAAAAAAATAGAGTAAAAGAGAATGCGAGCTAGAAATATAAAGACAGATAGTAAGAGTTTCTCTAGATATTTTTAAAAGGAAAGAGTTAACAATGTGATCCTGGGGAATTGATAATGGAAAATAAGGAGATGGCAAATGAATTGAACGGGTATCTGGCATTGATCTTCGCTGTAGAGAATACAATACCAATCCAGCAAGAGCTGTAAATCAGGAGGGAGGGAGGAACTCAAGAAAATTACAATCACCAGGGAAGTGATACTGAGCAAATTGTTGGAACTGTGGGCTGACAAATCCCCCGGCCCTGATAGACTTCATCCTAGGATCTTAAACAAAGTGGCTAGTGAGATAGCTGATGCGTTGGTTTTAATTTTCCTAAATTCCCTAGATTCAGAGAAGGTTCTATTAGATTGGAAAATAGTGAATGTAACTCCTTTATTCAAAAAGGAGGGGAGACAGAAAGCAGGAAAATACAGGCGAGTTAGCTCAATGTCTTGTCATCAGGGAAATTGTTCGAAGCTATTATTAAAATGTTATGGCAGGGCACTTAGAAAAATTCAAGGTAACCTGACCAAGTCAACATGGTTTTGTGAGAGAGAAATCATTTTTGGACAATTTATTGGAGTTCTTGAAGCTATGGATAAAGGGGAACCGATGGATGGACTGTTTTTGGATATCCAGAAGGCATTTGATAAGGGGCCACAACAAAGATTGTTTCAGAAAATAAAAGCTCATGGCGTATGAGGTAACCAAGTGGCATGGATAGAAGATTGGCTAGCTAACAGGAAACAGAGAGTAGGCATAAATGGGTCATTTTCTGGTTGGCAAGATTTAATGAATGGTCGACCACAGGGATCAATGCTGAGGCCTCAACTTTTTAAAATTTATATACATGATGAAGAGACCAAAGGAATCATTGTTAAATTTGCTGATGACACAAATATAGGTAGGAAAGTAAGTTGTGAAGGGTACAAAGCGACATAGGTAGGTTAAGTGAGTGGGCAAAAATCTGGTAAATGGAGTAGAATGTGAGAAAGTGGGAAATTGTCCATTTTGGCAGGAAGAATATAAAAGCATACTATCTAAATGGTGAGAGATTGCAGAGCTCTGAGACTCAGAGGGATCTGGGTGTCCTAGTGCATGAATCACAAAAGGTTCATATGCAGGTGCAGCAAGTAATTAAGAAAGCTAATGGAACATTAATGTTCATTGTGAGGGGAATTGAATACAAATGTAGAAAGGCTATGTTTCAGTTATACAGGACATTGGTGAGACCACATCTGGAGTAGTGTGTACAGTACTGGTCTCCTTATTTAAGGAAAGATGTAAATGCATTGGAAGCTGTTCAGAGAAGGTTTACCAGATTAATACGTGGAATGGCAAAGGTTGTCTTATGATGAAAGGTTGGACAGGTTAGGCTTGTACCCACTGGTGTTCAGAAGAGTAAGAGACAACTTGATCGAAAATTTTAAGAGCCTGAGGAGTCTTGACAGGGTTGATGTGAAGAGGATGTTTCTGCTTGTGGGAGAATCTAGAATTAGGGGTCACTGTTTAAAAATAAGGGTCACCGATATAAGACAGAGATGAGGAGAATTTTTTTTCTCTCAAAGGGGCGAGAGTTTTTGGAACTCTCTTCCTCAAAAGGCGGTGGAAGCAGAGTCTTTGAATATTTTTAAAGCAGAGATAGATTGTCTATAAGCAAGGGAGTGAAAGGTTATCGATAGGCGGGAATGTGGAATTGAGGTTACACACAGATCAGCCATAGTCTTATTGAATGGTGGAGTGGGCTTGAGGTGCTGAGTGGCCTTCTCCTGCTCCTAATCCATATGTTTGTATAAGGGAGTTCCAGGATTTTGACCCAGAGATTGTGAAGGAATGCAATATGCACTTGGATGGGGAGAATCCAGTTGTGCTGCACATGTGAACCAATGACACGGGTATGATAATGAATTGCAGGAATTTGAGGAGATAGATTGACTTTAAAAAGCAAACTTCAAATCTCTGGATTACTACCTGATCCTCTGTAGGGTAATGAAGATCCGTGAATTGAACTTGTGGGTCAATGAGTGGTGTGTGATTTGGGTGTTTTGATTCATAAAGCCCTAGCACCAGTGCTGGGGAAAGTGATAGCTTCTCCCATTAATCTGGATAATGTTTGGCTGTTTTGATCCTGTGACAATCCTGGAGAGTAAGGATCAACAGGGGAGAACTGTTAGCATCTGCTTGGGGACCACAGTTGGTTTTAATGCCACCATTACAGTCTATCTTGCCATCTGGGTTGAGCCTTACTTTGGAGTCAGATTGGAGGGTTACAGTGAGTTATTGGAGTTTAGAGCCTGCTTTACATTTTTACCCCTGGCCTACCATGCAGCTGAAATTTGGGCCATGCCTAGATATCAAGGAGTAATTTTCTGACATTGTGATTTTTGTGAAAAACACACATTGGGAATTCAGGTGCAGGTTGGGTATAATATTCCTGCTGTTGATTAACAATCAAAATTCCAGATTCCAACATGCATTTCTGATAGATAAGGTTTCTCACTGGATGCGCAAAGTTATAAAATAGTCTAAAACAAAAACAGAAACAGAAATACCTGGAAAAACTCAGCAGTTTTTCAACAGAAGGGTCATGAGGACTCGAAAGGTCAACTGTGCTCTTCTCCGCCGATGCTGCCAGACCTGCTGAGTTTTTCCAGGTATTTCTGTTTCTGTTTTTGTTTTGGATTTCCAACATCCACAGTTTTTTGCTTTTATAAAATAGTCCGTTTGGTATTCACAAAATATTCCTTCAGTGCATTTTCAGCAGAGATGTCAGGGAAGGATTTGAACAGCTTGAACATCTTGTGGAAGTACAAATGAAAGAAAACAGACACTGCTCTTACTCACCTCCTAAAGAAACTCCCTCCCTAACAGCACTATGCTCACCAGCACCTTCTCAAGGGCAATTAGGGATGGGCAAAAAATGCTGCCGGCAACACCCACATTCAAGAGCAGTTAAGAAAAATCACAATATAGCAAGAGAGGAAAATAGAACCTTCCAGAATACAGCAAACTCATAGTGATTTCTTTTCCATTTAGCCCAGACATTGATACCTCCACTACACTGCAATATCCACTCCCGAATACCAAAGTCTGACACCCTGACCTGGTAAGTAACTGAACTATTTCTAATACACATTCACTGTTCCAAAGATAAAAGAGTTGGTTGAAGCCAACTGGTCAGCGATGAAATGTTGGCAATAGGGCCAAATATCCTGTATATCCTGTAGAGGTTTTGTGGTTGAAACTTCATCCTGCCAGTTGCCCTGTCTCATGTCACATGGTATTGGACATTTAAGTACCAAAATTCTGACACCCACCACCCAGGACAAGGGCAGCAGGTAAGCAGGTACATGAGAACATCATCACCTCGAACTTCTCCTCAAAGTCACACATCATCCTGACTTGGAGATATATCAACATTCCTTCAATCACTGAGACTCTATACCTCAGTGAGCCTTGGGACTCTATACCTAACAGCCATGTTGGGTGCCTTCACCACACATCATCTCAAGGGCAACCAGACATAGACAATAAATGTTGGTCTTGCTAACAACTCCCAAGCTCCAAGAATGAATTAGAAATAAAATCTCGGGTGGGTGAGTTGTGATGCGTGCCTCAGGCTGAAGGGGAAAAAGTTGCTTTGGCCTCTTGCCATAGCATGAGTAATCCTGTAATGACATGGGAATTAGTTTTGTAATGCAGTCACTCACTCTGTGGCCATAACAATTCCTTCCTTATTTGGGTTGTCATATTGAACAAGGGGAGACAGTGGTGTTGTGGTAATGTCACTGGACGAGCAATCCAGAGGCCCAGGCTAATGCTCTGGAGACACAGCAGTTGGTGGAACAAAAACTAGTCTCAGTAATAGTAACCACGTCACCATTGTTGATTGTTGTAAAAACTCATCTGTTTCACTAATGTCCTTTAGGGAAGCAAACCTGTCATCCTTAACTGGTCTGGCCTACATGGGACTCCAGACCCAAAGCAGTGTGGTTGACTCTTGCCTGCCCTCTAAAATTGCCGAGCAGTTGTATCAAACCGCTAAAAAGTCATAAACGAATAAAACTGGATGGACCACCCGGCATCAATTTGAGAGGAAAAAGGTGGAATCAAATGTAACGGTATTACAGTTGAATAAAGGCAACTACAGAGGCATGAGGGAGGAGCTGGCCAGAATTGACTGGGAGATGAGCCTAGCAAGAAAGACAGTGGAACAGCAATGGCAGGAGTTTCTGGGAGTAATTTGGGAGACACAGCAAAAATTCATCCCTAGGAAGAAGAAGCATACTAAAGGGAGGACGAGGCAACCATGGCTGACAAGGGAAGTCAGGGACAGCATAAAAGCTAAAGAGAAAGTATACAATGTGGCGAAGAGCAGTGGGAAACCAGGGGATTGGGAAGCCTACAAAGACCAACAGAGGACAACTAAAAAAGAAATAAGGAGGGAGAAGATTAAATATGAGGGTAAACTAGCCAGTAATATAAAAGAAGATTGCAAGAGTTTTTTTAGATTTATAAAGGGTAAGAGAGAGGCAAAAGTGGACATTGGGCCACTGGAAAATGACGCTGGAGAAGTAGTAGTGGGGAACAAAGAAATGGTGGAGGAACTGAATAGGTAGTTTGCGTCAGTCTTCACGGAGGAAGACACGAGTAACATCCCCAAAGTTCAAGAGAGTTGGGGGGCAGAGGTGAGTATGGTGGCCATTACCAAGGAGAAAGTGCTAGGAAAACTGAAAGGTCTGAAGGTGGATAAATCACCTGGACCAGATGGATTACACCCCAGAGTTCTGAAGGAGATAGCTGAAGAGATAGTGGAGGCGTTAGTGGTGATCGTTCAGGAATCACTGGAGTCAGGGAGGGTCCCAGAGGACTGGAAAATCGCTAATGTAACCCCCCTGTTTAAGAAGGGAGTGAGGCAAAAGACGGGAAATTACAGGCCGATTAGTCTGACCTCGGTCGTTGGTAAGATTTTAGAGTCCATTATTAAGGATGAGATTTCAGAATACTTGGAAGTGCATGGTAAAATAGGGCAAAGTCAGCATGGTTTCATCAAGGGGAGGTCATGCCTGACAAATCTGTTAGAATTCTTTGAGGAGGTAACGAGTAGGTTAGACAAAGGAGAGCCAATGGATGTTATCTACTTGGACTTCCAGAAGGCCTTTGACAAGGTGCCGCACAGGAGGCTGCTCACTAAGATAAGAGCCCATGGTGTTAGAGGCAAGGTACTAGCATGGATAGAAGATTGGCTGTCTGGCAGGAGGCAGAGAGTGGGGATAAGGGGGTCCTTCTCAGGATGGCAGCCGGTGACTAGTGGAGTTCCGCAAGGGTCAGTATTGGGACCACAACTTTTCACTTTATCCATTAATGATCTAGATGAAGGAACTGAGGGCATCTGGCTAAGTTTGTAGATGATACAAAGATAGGTGGAGGGACAGGTAGTATTGAGGAGGCGGGGAGGCTGCAGAAGGACTTAGACAGGTTAGGAGAATGGGCAAAGAAGTGGCAGATGGAATACAGCATGGGGAAGTGTGAGGTCATGCACTTTGGTAGGAAGAATAGAGGCATAGACTATTTTCTAAATGGGGAGAGAATTCAGAAATCTGGAGTGCAAAGGGACTTGGGAGTCCTAATCCAGGATTCTCTTAAGGTTAACTTGCAGGTTGAGTTGCTAGTTAGGAAGGCAGATGCAATGTTGGCATTTATTTCGAGAGGACTAGAATATGAAAGCAGGGATGTGCTGCTGAGGCTTTATAAGGCTCTGGTCAGACCAAATTTAGAATATTGTGAGCAATTTTGGGCCCGTATCTCAGGAAGGATGTGCTGGACCTGGAGGGGGTCCAGAGGAGGTTCACGAGAACGATCCCAGGAATGAAAGGCTTAACATATGAGGAACGTTTGAGGACTCTGGGTCTATCCTCGATGGAGTTTAGAAGGATGAGGGGGGATCTGATTGAAACTTACAGAATACTGAAAGGGCTAGATAGAGTGGACGTGGGGAAGATGTTTCCATTAGTAGGAGAGACTAGGACCCGAGGGCACAGCCTCAGAGTAAAGGGAAGGCCTTTTAGAACAGAGATGAGGAGAAACATCTTTAGCCAGAGAGTGGTGAATCTATGGAATTCATTGCCACAGAAGGCTGTGGAGGCCAGGTCATTGAGTGTTTTTAAGGCCGAGATAGATAGGTTCTTGATTGGTAAGGGGATCAAAGGTTACGGGGAGAATGGGGTGAGAAACTTATCAACCATGATCGAATGGCGTAGCAGACTCGATGGGCCGAATGGCCTAATTTCTGCTCCTATGTCTTATGGTCTTATGGTCTTATCAACCTAGAAAACAACAATAGCAAACCCAGCCCTGTTGATCTTCCAAAGTCCTCCTTACTAACACTTGAGGGCTTGTGCCAAAATTGGGAGAGCTGTCTCACAGACTGGTCAAGCAACAGCCTGACATAGTCATCCTCACAGTGCTGTTAGGAAGGGAGTTCCAGGATTTTGACCCAGCGACAGTGAAGGAACAGCAATATATTTCCAAGTCAGGATGGTGAGTGACTTGGAGGGGAACATCCAGGTGGTGGTGTTCCCATCTATCTGCTGCTCTTGTTCTTCTAGGTGGTAGTGGTCGTGGGTTTGGAAGGTGCTGTCTAAGGAGCCTTGGTGAACTCCTGCAGTGCATCTTGTAACTGCTGTTACTGTGTGTCTGTGGTGGAGGGAATGAACGTTGGTGGATGTGGTGCCAATCAAGCGGCTGCTTTGCCCTGGATGGTGTCAAGCTTCTTGAGTGTTGTGGGAGCTGCACTCATCCAGGCAAATGGAGAGTATTCCATCACACTCCTGACTTGTGCCTTGTAGATGGTGGAGAGGCTTTGGAGAGTCAGGAGGTGAGTTACTCATCACAGGATTCCTAGCCTCTGACCTGTTCTTGTAGCCACAGTATTTATATGGCTGGTCCAGTTCAGTTTCTGGTCAATGGTAACCCCCAGGACGTTCATAGTGGGGGAGTCAGTGATGGTAATGCCATTGAATGTCAAAGGGTGATGGTTGGATTCTTTATTGTTGGAGATTGTCATTGCCTGACACTTGTATGCCGTGAATGTTACTTGCCACTTGTCAGCCCAAGCCTGGATATTGTCCAGGTCTTGCTGCATTTGGACATGGACTGCTTCAGTATCTGAGGAGTCACGAATGGTGAACATTGTGCAATCATCAGCGAACATCCCCACTTCTGACCTTATGATGGAAGGAAGGTCATTGATGAAGCAGCTGAAGATGGTTGGGCCAAGGACACTACCCTGAGGAACTCCTGCAGTGATGTCCTGGAGCTGAGATGATTGACCTCCAACAACCACAACCATCTCTCTTTGTGCTAGGTATGACTCCAACCAGCGGACAGTTTTCCCCCTGATTCCCATTGACTCCAGTTTTGCTAGGGCTCCTTGATGCCACACTCGGTCAAATGGTATCTTGATGTGAAGGGCAGTCACTCTCACCTCACCTCGGGAGTTTAGCTTGTTTGTCCATGTTTGAACCAAGACTGTAATGAGGTCAGGAGCTGAGTGGCCCTCACAGGCAGTGAGCAGGTGCTTGATAGCACTGTTGATGACATCTTCCATTACTTTACTGATGATGGAGAGTATATTCATGGGGCGGTAATTGGGTGGGTTGGATTTGTGCTGCTTTTTGTGTATAGGACATACCTGGGCAATTTTCTACATATCCAGGTAGATGCCAACATTGTAACTGTACTGGAACAGCTTGGCTAGGGGTGCAGCAAGTTCTGGAGCACAAGTCTTCAGCACTATTGCCATCTTCAGCTCCTTCATCAATGACCTTCCTTCCACCATAAGGTCAGAAGTGGGGATGTTCGCTGATGATTGCACAATGTTCAGGACCATTTGCGACTCCTTAGATTCCTCTGGCACCACCCCTGAGTCTAGGGAAGACTAAAAGATTATGGCCAGTGCCCCTGCAATTTCTACTCTCACTTCCTTCAATATCCTTGGATGTATCTCATCCAGTCCCGGTGCCTTGTCAACTTTAAATACCAACCATTTGTTCAACACGTCCTCCTTATCAATTTTGAACCCTTCTAGTGACTAAGTTTCATAGAAACATAGAAACTAGGAGCAGGAGGAGGCCATTCGGCCCTTCGAGCCTGCTCCGCCATTCATTATGATCATGGCTGATCATCCAACTCAATAGCCTGCTCCCGCTTTCTCCCCATATCCTTTGATCCCTTTCGCCCCAAGAGCTATATCTAACTCCTTCTTGAAAACATGCAATGTTTTAGCCTCAACTACTTTCTGTGGTAATGAATTCCACAGGCTCCCCACTCTCTGGGTGAAGGAATTTCTCCTCATCTCAGTCCTAAATGGTCTACCCCATATCCTCAGACTGTGACCCCGGGTTCTGGACTCCCCTACCATCAGGAACATCCTTCCTGCATCTGCCTGTCTAGTCCTGTTAGAGCTTTATAGGTTTCTATGAAATCCCCCCTCATTCTTCTGAACTCCAGCGAATATAATCCTAACCGACTCAATCTCTCCTCATATGTCAGTCCTGCCATCCCAGAAATCAGTCTAGTAAACCTTTGCTGCACTCCCTCTATAGCAAGACCATCCTTCCTCAGATAAGGAGACCAAAACTGCACACAATATTCTAGGTATGGACTCACCAAGGCCCTGTATAATTGCAGCAAGACACCCCTGTTCCTGTACACGAATTCTCTGGCTATGAAGGCCAACATACCATTTGCCTTCTTTACCGCCTGCTGCACCTGCATGCTTACCTTCAGCGACTGGTGTACGAGGACACCCAGGTCTCGTTGCACATTCCCCTCTCAATTTATAGCCATTCAGATAATAATCTGCCTTCCTGTTTTTGCCACCAAAATGGATAACCTCACATTTATCCACATTATAGTGCATCTGCCATGCATTTGCCCACTCACTCAGCTTGTCCAAATCACATTGAAGCATCTCTGCATCCTCCTCACAGCTCACTCTCTCACGCAACTTTGAGCCATCTGCAAATTTGGAGATATTACATTTAGTTCCCTCATCTAAATCATTAATATATATTGTGAATAACTGGGGTCCCAGCACCGATCTCTGCAGTACCCCACTAGTCACTGCCTGCCATTCGGAAATATACCCGTTTATTCCTACTCTTTGTTTCCTGTCTGCCAACCAGTTTTCTATCCATCTCAATACACTACCCCCAATCCCACGCGCTTTAATTTTACACACCAATCTCTAATGTGGGTCTTTGCCTAAAGCCTTCTGAAAGTCCAAATAAACCACATCCACTGGCTCCCCCTCATCAACTCTACTAGTTACATCCTCGAAAAATTCCAGTAGATTTATCAAGCATGATTTCGCTTTCGTGAATCCATGCTGACTGTGTCCGATTCTGCCACTGTTTTCCACGTGCTCAGCTATTAAATCTTTTGTAATGGACTCTAGAATTTTCACCACTACCGACGTCAGGCTGACTGGTCTATAATTCTCTGTTTTCTCTCTACCTCCCATTTTAAATAGTGGGTTACATTAGCTACCCTCCAATCTGTAAGAACTGTTCCAGAGTCTATAGAAGCTCGGAAGATGACCGCCAATGCATCCACTATTTCTAGGGCCACTTCCTTAAGTACTCTGGGATGTAGATTATCAGGCCCTGGGGATTTATCAGCCTTCAATCCTATCAATTTCTCCAACACCATTTCCCTACTAATACTGATTTATTTCAGTTCCTCCCTCTCACTAAACCCTGTGTTCACCAATATTTCTGGTATGTTATTAGTGTCCACCTTTGTGAAGACAGAACCAAAGTATTTATTTAGTTGGTCAGCCATTTCTTTGTTCCCCATTACAAATTCCCCTGTTTCTGACTGTAAGGGACCTACATTTGTCTTCACCAATCTTTTTCTCTTCACATACCTATAGAAACTTTTATAGTCAGTTTTTATGTTCCTCACAAGTTTACTCTCGTACTCTATTTTCCCCTTCTTAATTAATCTCTTGATTCTCCTTTGCCGAATTCTAAACTGCTCCCAATCCTCAGGTCTGTTGTTTTTTCTGGCCAATTTGTATGCCTCTTCCTTGGATCCAATACTATCTCTAATTTCCCTTGTAAGCCATGGTTTGGCCAACTTTCCTATTTTACTTTCGCACCAGACAGGAATAAATAATTGTTGTAGTTCACACATTCGCTCTTTGAACGTTTGCCATTGCCTATCCACCATCATCCCTTTAAGTAACGTTTCCCAATCCATCATAGCCAACTCTCGCCTCATACCATCGTAGTTTCCTTTATTAAGATTCAGGACCTTAGTCTCAGAATCAACTACTTCACTCTCCATCTTGATGAAGAATTCTATCATATTATGGTCGCTCAGCCCCAAGGGGCCTCGCACAACTAGATTGCCAATTATTCCTTTCTCATTACACAATACCCAGTCGAGGATGGCCTGTTCTCTCGTTGGTTCCTCAATGTATTGGTCCAGAAAAACATCCCATATACACTCCAGGAATTCCTCCTCTATGGTATTGTTACTAATTTGATTTGCCCAATCTATATGCAAATTAAAGTCACCCATAATTACAGATGTTCCTTTATTGCATGCGTCTCTAATTCCCTGTTTAATGCCATTCCCAACATCACCACCACAGGTTGGGGGTCTATATACAACCCCCACTAATGTTTTTTGCCCCTTGTTTCTCAACTCTACCCATACAGATTCCACATCATCGGAGCTAATATCTTTCCTCACTATTGCGTTAATTTCCTCTTTAACCAGCAATGCAACTCCTCCGCCTTTTCCTTTTTGTCTGTCCTTCCTAAATACTGAATACCCCTGGGTGTTCAGTTCAATCCCTGGTCACCCTGCAGCCATATCTCCGTAATCTCAACTATATCACACCTGTTTACATCTATTTGCGTGGTTAATTCATCCACTTTATTGCGAATGCTCCTCACGTTAAGGCACAAAGCCTTAAGGCTTGTCTTTTTAACATTACTTGTCCCATTTCCACTATTTTTCACTGAGGCCCTGTTTGATTCTTGCCCTTGATTTCTCTGACAACACTTTTCTTATTCCCCTTTCTGTCTTTTGTTCTTGTCCTTGATTCCCCCTCCTCTGACTCCTTGCGTAAGTTCCTATCCCCCTGCCATTTTAGTTTAAACCCCCCCCAACCACTCTAGCAAATGTTCCCCCGAGGACATCAGTCCCAGTCCTGCCCAGGTGTAACCCATCCAGTTTGTACTGTTCCCACCTCTCCCAGAACCGTTCCCAATGCCCCAGGAATCTGAAACCTTCCCCCTCACACCATCTCTTCAGCCACGTATTCATCCAATATATCCTGTTATTTCTACTCTAGCATGTGGCACTGGTAGTAATCCTGAGATCACTACTTTTGAGGTCCTACTTTTCAACTTACTTCCTAACTCCCTATATTCTGCTTTTAAGACCCCATCCCTTTTTTTACCTATGTCGTTTGTACCAATGTGTACCACGACCACTGGCTGTTCACCCTCCCCCTTCAGAATGTCTTCTAGCCGCTCTGAGACATCCTTGACCCTAGCACCAGGGAGGTAACATACCATCCTGGAGTCTCATTTGCGGCCACAGACATGCCTGTCTATTCCCCTTACAATTGAATCCCCTATAACTATTGCATTCCTACACTTTTAACTCCTCCCCTGTGCAGTAGAGCCAACTGTGGTGCAACAAATTTGGCTATTGCTGCTTTCCCCTGAGAGGCCATTCCCCCCAACAGTATCCAAAGCGGTATTTCTGTTCTGCAGGGGAATAGCCACAGGAGATTCCTGCACTGCCTGACTAGTCCTCTTGCTCTGCCTGTTGGTCACCCATTCCCTTCCTGCCTGAGGACTTTTAGCCTGCGGTGTGACCACCTCTCTATACGTGCTATCCACGATACTCTCCGCCTCGCGGATGCTCCACAGTGTCCTCAGCCGCCGCACCAGCTCCAAAACCCGGGCTTCCAGCAGCTGCAGCTGGAGACACTTCCTGCACACATGCTGGCCCCAGGCACTGGAAATGTTTCCGGCTTCCCACATAGAGCAGGAGGAGCACACCATGGCTTTGAGCTCTCCTGCCATGACTTACCCCTTTCAATGAAATTAAACCTTTTGGAAGATACTTAACATCAAATAATATCAATTACTCTAGGGCCCTTTTCCCTGCTCCTCGTTATTACAGAATATAGCCCTTACAAACGATGAACCACAAAATAAGACCTTAAAAACTATAGGTGATTAAAGTAGTAAATACTTACCCGACTGTGCTCACGATACTCAAAGGATTACCTCGTTCCCTCCTCACCTCCTCCCTCAGTCACCAAACTCCAACTTAAGCACTCCATTGCAGACAAAGTCAGCACTGTAAGATGGCCTGTTTTTATACTCTCTGATCTAGCCTCTGAAAGCCTGTTTAAGCCAGTTATCTAATTAACAGTTGTAGCTGCAAGCAGAGCCTGTATAAACTGGCCTAAAACTCACCTTCTTCCAACCCAAACAGCAACTTTTAGTGAATTACTAAATTAAAGAAAGATTCGGCTTTAGATAAAAATTAACCCTTAAATTCCCTCAGTCACCAAAATCCAATTTATGTACTCTACTACAGCCCAAAGCAGCACTCCAATGCAGACTGGAGTGGTTTTTTCATCTGTTAACATAGCCTGGGTAGCATCTACCTCCTTGGTAAAGACGGATGCAAAATATTCATTTAATCCCTCAGCCATGGACCCTTCGTCCATGTGTAAATTTCCTTCTAGGTCCCTAATCAGCCCTACTCCTCCTTTTACCACCCTTTTACTATTTATATGCTTATAGAAGACTTTTGGATTCCCCTTTATGTTGGCTGCTGGTATTTTCTCATAATCCCTACCATCTTCTCTAATATGCTTTTTCACCTCCCCTCTGAAGCTTCTGTGCTCCTCTTGGTTCTTAATTGTATTTTCCACCTGACACGTGTCACAAGCACACTTTTTCTTCTTTATCTTAATTCCTATCTCCTTTTCCATTTACGTATATACCTTTTAACACTGTCAAATTCCTGTGCTGTATACTTTTTAACCTGTGCTGCTTCTGTCTTTCAGAGTCACTCACTAATTCTCCATCTCCCGTTCCCTGCTCTGAATTTGCCCTCAGGTTCCCAGCCCCCTGCCAATCCAATTTAACCCACCCCTGCCGACAGCACGAGCAAATCTCCCTGCGAGGATACTCGTCCCAGTCCTGTTCAGGAGTGAATGTTTGTGGATTTGGTGCCAATCAAGCGGGCTGCTTTGTCCTGGATGGTGTCAAGCTTCTTGAGTGTTGTTGGAGCTATACTTATCCAGACAAGTGGGGAGTATTCCATCACACTCCTGACTTGTGCTTCTTGTAGATGGTGGACAGGCTTTGGGGAGTCAGGAGGTGAGTTACTCATCACAGGATACCTAACCTCTGACTTGCTCTTGTCGCCACAGTATTTATATGGCTAGTCCAGTTCAGTTTCTGGTCAATGGTAACCCCCAAGGATATTGATAGTGGGAGATTCAGTGATGGTAATGCCATTGAACATCAAGGGGCGATGGTTGGATTCTCTCTTGTTGGAGAATGTCATTGCCTGACACTTGTGTGGCGTGAATCTTGCACTCTCCTCCACTGGCTGCTAACTGCCTGTCCCAGGGTCCACCTCTCGCACTCTCCTCTAGGTGCTGTTAACTGCCTGTCTTAGGGTCCTCCTCTCGCACTCTCCTCTAGGTGCTGTTAACTGCCCGTCTTAGGGTCCTCCTCTCGCACTCTCCTCTAGGTGCTGTTAACTGCCCGTCTTAGGGTCCTCCTCTCGCACTCTCCTCTAGGTGCTGCTAACTGCCTGTCTTAGGGTCCTCCTCTCGCACTCTCCTCTAGGTGCTGTTAACTGCTTGTCCCAGGGTCCTCCTCTCGCACTCTCCTCTAGGTGCTGTTAACTGCCCGTCTTAGGGTCCTCCTCTCGCACTCTCCTCTAGGTGCTACTAACTGCCTGTCTTAGGGTCCTCCTCTCGCACTCTCCTCTAGGTGCTGTTAACTGCCTGTCCCAGGGTCCTCCTCTCGCACTCTCCTCTAGGTGCTGTTAATTGCCTGTCTTAGGGTCCTCCTCTCGCACTCTCCTCTAGGTGCTGTTAACTGCCTGTCTCAGGGTCCTCCTCTCGCACTCTCCTCTAGGTGCTGTTAACTGCCTGTCCCAGGGTCCTCCTCTCGCACTCTCCTCTAGGTGCTGTTAACTGCCTGTCTTAGGCTCCTCTTCTCGCACTCTCCTCTAGGTGCTGTTAACTGCCTGTCTTAGGGTCCTCCTCTCGCACTCTCCTCTAGGTGCTGTTAACTGCCTGTCTTAGGGTCCTCCTCTCGCACTCTCCTCTAGGTGCTGTTAATTGCCTGTCTTAGGGTCCTCCTCTCGCACTCTCCTCTAGGTGCTGTTAACTGCCTGTCCCAGGGTCCTCCTCTCGCACTCTCCTCTAGGTGCTGCTGACTGCCTGTCCCAGGGTCCTCCTCTCACACATGAGAGGAAATTACCACATGAAATGCTAATTTCAAGGAGGTGGCCATGAATATGGATTGGGGAGTTTATATTTTGGGATGATTAAGTTGAGGGTGTCTACCTGCATGCAAGAGCTGACCGTAGCCTGTTGAACTTGGCAAGATTGCAGACAAAATCCAAAGTGCATAATGTCCTAGGCCATGAGTTACAGTTTGCTGATGATGCTGCGCTGGCATCCCATGCACTTGCAGCAGCTTGTAGATTGGTTCTCCCTGGCCTGCAAGTGTTAGGAAGACGAAAGTTACGGGTCAAGACGTAGAACCACTTTCTTCCAACAATGTCAACAACCTCACTCTGGAGATCATTGACAGATTCACATACCTTGGATCAACAATTACCAGCAACCTGTCCCTTGATGCTGAAATCAGCAAGGTCAGGGTCACAGTTTTGTCTTGTTAATGTTGAGGAGTTTAGTGTGGACCAGCAGCTAAGTACTGAAAATACAAAGCTCTGTGTATACCAAGCTTGTGTTCTCAGCAGCCTCCTTTACAATCGCAAAGCATGGACAACTAATGCAATACAAGGAAAGCAGTTGAACAGCTTCCACCTCTGCTGCCTCAGAGGACTATTGGGCATCTCCTGGAAAGAGTGCAGATTATGGAAGTGTTATGACCACAGCAGATGTTATAAGCTGAGCAAGCCGGATCCCAGAGGGAAACCTGTCTTATTGATCAAAAACCTTTTTTTTGCATTTTGAAAACAAGGAGGAAAAGCCACTGACCCCAAAAACATAGAACTCCAGTAACACCTTCAGGATTTTAAACATTCAAAGATTTATCAAAAAGTAAAAAAATGCTTAAGCACATGATATTAAAGTAAAACAGTCTTAGAGAACAAAAAAATCCAGTTGGCCAAAACACACAAGTAAACTATCTTCTTAGCAACAACTCCCTTATAGATTTTAAGATCCAGTGATATTACCCAAGGCAAAGAATTGTTGTCACTTTAATAAAGGTATACCTCACGGCTCCTCAAACACTTCCACTCACATGTGGAAACCCAAAAGGTTCAGAAACAGACTGCTTTCTGACAACCAATGCTTTTCTGGCTTGAAACTGGGTGACTGCTTCAAATTCACTACTTTCCCAGTTCCTCAGCACACAGATCTGGTCTCAGGACATTTCCTCACACAGCCACCACTCGGCTAAACATCTTTCCTTCAATAACTTTTTCCCCATTCATCCCAAATTCCATTGTGCTCAACATCTCTTTGAACTCAACTTCTCCAAGTATAAAAAATCTTTTATGTTCTCCTATTGCCTCTGCTTACGGGTCAATAACATTCAAAATACCTTCCCATGTTTACCTATGAAACCTTTGTGAGTTGTCAAAGTTCCTTGTCACTTCTAACCTTCCCCTTGAAATTCAACAACTGAAAAACAAAGCCTCCACTTATCTCATCATACAAATTTTAAATACAACCTATTTACTTGTAAATCCAACCTCACCATAACCTCTCATTACAAATACATAAACTGAACAGCTTTACCCTTTGATCTCTCAGTTCTCACAGACAAGCTGCCTTTATTAACCTCCCCCAGTTTAATTAATCATGGACACACACACGTCCTTCCTTACAGAATACACCATATTCCCAAAAATATTTTTAAAATAACATCCATCATCACAGAGAGTATATTAGCATGCAGGGATTCCCAAAATGCCTGTGGGCTAAATGGATGACAGCCACATCTTCAAAGACATGAGCTATGGTGAGCTTGCTATTGGCACGAGACCAACAGGTTCCTCACATCTGCGATACAAGGGCACCTGCAAGCGAGACCTCAAGTTTACTGGGATTGGAGTCAATGCATGAGCAGTCCTTGCTACTGACTGGACTGCCTGGGGCCAAGCAGTCAGGAAGGGTATGGAAAAAGTATAGGACAAAAGAAATAACCAAATGGCAGAAAAGAGAGTCCGTCGGAAGGAAAAAACATCAGTCAGCCTCGAGCCAACATAATTCATCTGTGCCGGGTGCAGAAGGGACTGCCACTCACAAATCGGCTTCTTCAGCCACAACAGACAAAGTGACAGGGACATACAACTTGGGTGCAATCCATTGTCTCGCAAGATGGACGGATACCATCATATGAGGGCAGTGAACTCAGTTGAGAAAGAACATGATGAGTTGAGATGGAGGTTGAAATCAATGAGGTTGTGAAGCTGTTGAGTGTAGAGACTGAGGGAGAGAAGCAGTGAAGATATCTCCATGGTAATATTTTTAACGTACTTGAGAAGGCGATAGAGAATGATAATTTTAAAAGAGCGGTGAGAGGTCAAACAAGGTGAGAGGCTCAAAAGGGGGAAATAGTGCCAGAGGAGTAAGGGATCAGGCCAAGGAGGTTTAGTGATAAGCGCCATAAAGCTACCATGACAGGAGACTTCGTTAAGGGGAAAGGTGTCATCACCAGTCAGCCAAGTTTCCATTAAGGCCATGATGTCAATGTAATCATCAACAATAAGTTCATGGGTGACAAGAGCCTGGTTCTATTAGGAGTTCAGGATAGCATGCCAGGAGCAGCACCAGGCACCAGTCCAGACGAATTAATTATCCGAAGACTGTGCCACTGTATTTCAGATTCCCAAGCCAGCAGAAACAATCTCACAATACTATCAAGACCCTTTGGAATCTTGTATGTTTCAATGAGATTACCTCTCATTCTTCTACACTCCAGGAATTATAGGTCAAAATTACTCAGCCTATCATCATAGGATAACCCTCTCATCCCAGGCACCAATTTGCTGAACCTTCGCTGTCGCGCCTCCAATGAAAGTATATCCTTCCTTAAATATGGAGGCCAAAATTACAAATAGTATTCCAAATGTGGTCTCACCAAAGTCCTGTGCAATTGGAGGAAGGCTTTTTTATTTCTGTGCTTCAATACCTTTGCAATAAAAATATTCTGCTTTTCCATTCTTAAGACTAAAATGAATAACTTCACACTCCCCCGCTTGATACTCCATCTGCCATCTTGTAGCCCATTCACTTAGCCTGTCTATATTTCTTTGCAGCTTTCTGTGTCCTCCCCACAGCTTACATTTCTACTTAGCTTTGTACCATCAGCATACACTACTCTCTGGCTCTTTGTCTAAGTCATTAATATAGAATGTAAATAGCTGAGGCTATTTGAGATCCTTGAGGCTCTCCGCTGGTCACAGCCTGCCCCATTTATGCCCAGTTGGTTATGCCCTCAGTTCGTTAACTAATCCTCTTTCCGTACTACTACATTACCTCCAACTCCATGAGCCCTTTTGTTGCCTATTAACCTGTTTGGCACTTTATCAAAATGCCTTTTGAACATTCAGGTATATCACATCTTCTGGTTCCTCTTTGTTTATCCTATTGTGACATCCTCAAAGATTCTAATAAGCTCCTCAAACACAATTTCCCTTTTGTAAAACCTACTTTGTCTGGTCATACTATAATTTTCTAAGTATATCCTGAATGATAGATTCCACCATTTTCCCAACAACTGATGTCAGGCTAGCGGGCATCCCTGTTCCTTGTTCTCTTGCTTTCACCTTTCAGGAGTGCAGCCCCAACAACATGCAAGAAGCTCGACATTAACATTCGCATCGCACGAGTGCCAGGCAATGACCATCTCCAACAAGAGAGTATCGAACCATCTTAATGTTCAATGGCATTACCATCACTGAATCCCCCACTACCAACATCCTG
Source organism: Cetorhinus maximus (assembly GCF_964194155.1). Classification (NCBI taxonomy): domain Eukaryota; kingdom Metazoa; phylum Chordata; class Chondrichthyes; order Lamniformes; family Cetorhinidae; genus Cetorhinus; species Cetorhinus maximus. The sequence goes on from NC_135879.1 coordinate 248,082,239, forward strand.
GGGGTTACCATTGACCAGAAACTGAACTGGACTAGCCATATAAACACTATGGCTACAAGTGCAAGTCAGAGGCTAAGAATACTGCGATGAGTAACTCACCTCCTGACTCCCAAAGCCTGTCAACCATCTACAAGGCACAAGTCAGGAGTGTGATGGAATACTCCTCACTTGCTTGGATGAGTGCAGCTCCCACAACACCCAAGAAGCTGGATACCATCCAGGACAAAGCAGCCTGCTTGATTGGAACCCCTTCCACAAACATTCATTCCCTCCACCACCGATATACAGCAGCAACAGTGTGTACCATCTACAAAATGCGCTGCAGGAATTCACCAAGGCTCCTTTGACAGCACCTTCTAAACCCACGGCCACTACCATATAGAAGGACAAGGGCAGCAGATAGATGGGAACACCAGCACCTGGAAGTTCACCACCAGGTCACTCACCATCCTGACTTGGAAATATATCACCATTCCTTCACTGTTGCTGGGTCAAAATCCTGGAACTCCCTCTCTAACAGCACTGTGGGTGTACCTACACCACGTGGACTGCAGCGGTTCAAGAAGGAAGCTCACCACCACCTTCTCAAAGGCAACTAGGGATGGGCAATAAATGCTGGCCCAGCCAGCGAAGCCCACATCCCATGAATGAATTAAAAAAAGTAATCTAGGACAAAGCAGCTCTCTTGATTGGCACCCCATCCACCACCATAAACACACAATCCCACTACCAACCATGCACAATAGCAGCAGTGTGTACCATCTAGAAGATGCACTGCAGCAACTCACCAAGGCTCCTTCAACAGCACCTTCCAAATTTGCAACCTCTATCACCAAGAAGGACCAGGGCAGTAGATGCAAGGGAACACCACCACTTGGCATGATTCCCTCCTTGTGACACACCATCCTGACGAGAAATTCTATTGCTGTTCCTTCAATTGTTGGGTCTAGATCCTGGAACTCCCTCTCTAACAGTACTGTAGGTGTACCTACACCACATGGACTGCAGCGATTCAAGAAGATGCCTCAGCACCACCTTTTCAAGGGCAATTCGGGATGGGCAATAAATGCTGGCCCAGCCAGCGATGCCCACATCCCATGAATGAAAAAAAAATACAAGCCAAGGCCTTAAGGAACTCAATGTTTAGCTGAAAACTGGTGCAAAGGGTTTCCTATTCCTGTTGCAGGGTGTTGGTTACAGCTCAGTTAGTCTGAAGAAATCTTCATAACATACATAGGTTAACTGTAAGTCTTTATTGACTTTTAGAACTATTTATAAATATACAGTAAAGGGTATAAGCTGGGAGCTGTTTCCATGCTTGCTGGCACACACGGCTCTGTCCAACACGAAACTTGTTCAAGTGCAGGTCATGTTTTCTCTTACATCACTGTGTGGGCAGTACTGTACTCAGTCTCACATTAACCCCATATGTGCCAGACCCTTATATGACAGCTTCTTCATGCTCCCTTCCCTGTTGTCACCCACTTCCTCCTGGCTCATTCACTATTCTTTTACTGGGAGAGAGGTGTTGGGTGGCTGGGGGCACCATCTTATGAACCGGACTACCCAAAATATCCTCCTGTAAAACAAAGCTAGGTGAGCCTCGAGGTCAGCAGTCCTCTGCTTGAGTAACACAAACCTTTTACGCTTGATAATTCTGTACTTTTCCTGGATATTTCACAGATTCATAAACCCTATCACATACAAGTCCAGCTTCTGGTATTTCCACCATCTCAGCTGCTGCCCTGCTCACAGGCACCAACTCCAGAGCTTACAGTTCTGTGGAAAGTGAAGCACAACTTCCCATTGGCACAAAATGTAAAAGCAGTTTGTTATTTGTAAAGGTAATCTCGCCACAGTGCAAGAGAGCAACGAGAAAGAGAATTTAATAGTATGGGGGAAAGAAATTCTCTGCTGGTCCATTCCCTACTGAACCATTAACATTTATTAATACTTTTTCTTCTCCCTACAGGTTCAGACATCGACCAGTGAACTACAATGAACTTATCAATTATACAAAATCGCCATATGTACCCATCTATTATCACATCTCTGTCTGTGTATTACTTTGTATTAAAAAGCGAGAAATTTGCTGGGAAGTGATGCAGATCAGAGACGATTCGATGAGGACATTTCTAGTTAATCTGAATAAGGAGCCAAATCTCCCACTGTAGCAATCATTCACAGTAAGGGCAAGAAACTCAATCATAAATATTTCGTGAGATATGCTAAACAGTTATTTCACTTCATTGATTATAGATGCTGCTACTGTATGGTGGAGGGAATGGATGTTTAAGGTGGCCGATGGAGTGCCCATCAAGCGGCTTGCTTTATCCTGGATGCTGTTGAGCTTCTTGAGCTATACACATCCAGGCAAGTGGAGAGTATTCCATCGCACTCCTGACTTGTGCCTTGTAGATGGTGGACAGGCTTTGGGGAGTCAGGAGGTGAGTTACTTGCCGCAGGATTCCCAGCCTCTGACCTGCTCTAATTGCCAGAGTATTTAAACATTTAAAAAGCTTCATGGATAATTTTAAAAATCAGCTAAATCTTCTTTAATAAGTTATTTTAAAAATCTGATACTTAAATCTGATGAGAGTTGGAACTGTCCCACAGCCATTTTGAAAGTTGAAATCATCTGGTCCAGTACCGGTCCAGATACCAAATACTCACAAACTGCCTCTGGAGCCACTAGTGCCTGTAAACAGCAGCCCTAAAATATGCTGTCATAAGAGACCATAAGACATAGGAGCAGAAATTAGGCCATTCGGCCCATCGAGTCTGCTCCGCCATTCAATCATGGCTGATAAGTTTCTCAACCCCATTCCCCTGCCTTCTCCCCGTAACCTTTGATCCCCTTACCAATCACATGTCATCTTAATCCTGATGTCAGTGAGCTCACAAGCAAGCTCTCTGAGGGAACATAGAATGGCCATGGCAACTTTGGGATACCTGTGGACCTCACACTGTGCACTGGCAGCTTTGGCACCGTTCACACTGCAAAATACGGGCTACTAATCAGACTAAAAATGTACAAATTATTTGCGTTAATTTAAAGTGTTTTCATACAGCAAGACAATGCAGCTAACACGAATAATATTGCACATAACAAAAACCTTCTCATTTAATTGTATCAATTTTCAGCATAGCAATATTACTGTTGAACATGTGAAAATGTTTTGTCTAACTTGGTTCTGAGATGGGCTCCTAAACACAGTTAGTGAGTCACATGGTTCCACTTTAAGCTTTGGTGGAGAAAAACAATGTTATGATTATGATGAACTTTAAACAATATTGCCAAGGGATGTAACAATGATTATTTTAAATTATAATACTGCTTTAATCACTCACCTGTCTGTTTTATTGCTGTGAATACTTACAAAACATTTTTCCTCTGCTTGATGCACTCTTCAGGTGCATCCTCAGTGCTCTGAGCAGGGAGTTGTACTCACACGGAGGTACGGTCATGGAATCATAACAACGTAAGCAATAGAAGCAGGACTGAGCCATTTGATCCCTTGAGCCTGCTCCGACATTCAATAAGATCATGGCTGATCACATTGTTGCCTTTACTCCCTTTCCTGCCCCCATAACCCTTGACTCTCTCATAGATCAAAAACCTGTCTAACTCAGGTTATATCTTGTTACGATATTGATATTGTTATTATTTATTTTATATTCTAATCCCTGTAAAGACCGATAATTTAAAAAAAATAAATTTGATCTTCCAGTTGATAGCTGAAAGGATGACATGAAAATATTAATGTTTTAAAACTTTTGCTGTAACTAACAGGCTAAAAGCACTTTTGAATAAACACAGTTAATTTTAGTGCAGACGGAGACGATGTCCATCGTCATGAAACCGGAGCCGGTGGCCCAAATCTAGAAGTGCAAGTCCCCAAACCTGGCCACCTACTATTTTCATAGGAGTGAATGGAGCCAGGTCATGGTTGCATATCCATAGCTCATGGAGACAACTGCACATGTTAACCTGCAAATTCCTTCAGTTAAATCTGATTTTCATTAGTAGGATATCCAAAACATGACTTGTAGGAGGAGAAGGTCTAAACTTAACAGTGTTCTTTGGAGAGGTAGGGTACTGTTATGGACAGGGGAAGGAGGCAAAACTGAACTCCTTTATTTTTTCACCATCTGTCTGTAAGCAGGGGTATTATAAATTTTGAAATAGGCTGTGGTATGTTTCCCCAAATCCTCTGTTGGTGACATCAATTTTTTAAAGGGGCTCATAGCAAACTCACTTCTGGGTTAAATCAGAGGTATGGTTTATTCACACATTCAAACCCAGGGAATAGTCACAACATTATACACAAATACAAGCACACAATAAGAAGATATTTACAACCATCAATAACTTAAATAAAAAGCACCACAAGTGTAGATATCAGTTCACATGATTGCCAGTGTCCAGAAAGTCAGAGTCCAGTGAAGGTTCAGCTAGCTGAAGCAGGATTTTGTAGAATTGCTTTAAAGTTGATGGTGATACAGTGAGATGAGGTTGGTGTCCAGAGACTTGGTTTCCTTAGTAGGCGATGGCAGGAATCTTCCAGAGAAACTGATTTTGAGGAGGTTTGGGCTTGATGCAGAATTTGGGTCAGCCTGGAGTCTTGCTTTGATGTTTCCAGGCTGAAATTTAAACAGCAGACTGAGCTACAAGTCTGAAAATGTAATATTAAAACTTCAGCGTGTCCAGAAGCTTGGGTCTTATGATTCTGCCCATTAATGAGTGGGTTGCAGGCTAACAAGCAGTTTCTATGCCTCTGGTCAAAATCCAGTGTCCATATTAGGAGATAAATGATGGCTTTCATTCTTTGCAGGTATAATGAGTTTCAATGGCTTCCCCTTTGTTATAGTATCAGCCCTGGGAAACAGGTCATTTGCAGCTCCCAGATTTCATTGATCATAATGGGCCTGAACTTCCGTGGAGTGGTAATCAGAGTCAGATTGTCACTCCACTCCTAGGTTCCTACCTCGAAATCCAAGGGATCCTTTCCCACCTGACCTTCTGACTCAGGCAGGGCAGGAACTGTGTAGGGAAGCACGTTCTGAAGCCTTCAGCTGAGGGCTGGAAAATTGGAGGTAATGAAGCCAAGCCGCCTTTTATATTGCACTAGCTGCCGTAAAAGAGTTTAAAGGTCCAGCCACTTTCAAGTCAGGGAGAATGAAGATTTATAAGGTAAGTGGGTAGGATTGGGAGGGGGTATCAGGTGGTCAGTGGGGGTGGTCGGTTGGTCGGGAGGGTCCGTTGGTCGGAGGAGGTTGGGTGTTCAGTAGGGGGCGGGGGTCAATCGAATGGTCAATGGTGGGGAGATGATTGAGGTGGGTTCAGTTCATAGAGTGATTTTGGAGCAACTTCCAAGACTTATAAAGTCTTTGAACTGGGACTGTGAATACAAATGCTCGTTTTCATGAGATATTAAAGGAAGTTAAATGTAATGAATGAGTTTTTAACCAATGAGAGTGTTTTTTGAAAATTGTCAATTCATTAATTGGTACTGAAGGATTTTATTTAATCTCAGCATGAGTCCAGAGAGCTCTGCCCATGGTGGATACTGGGTGAGTTGGCATGGAGGGTGTAAGGGCAGAGGATTGTAGTTGGGTGGCATGGGTTGGCACAGTTAGCATAGGGGCTATGAAAGAGCCATAGGTAGGCATGGGAAGGTGTGAGGGACTATGGGGGTGGGTGGAGGGGCACAGCTGGCATGAAGGGTAAATGGGGCAATGAGATGACATGGGTTGGCAGGGATGGGGCACGGGGAGGGTGTGAGGGGTAATGACTATTTTTGGTTTTATTCTTTGTTTTCACTGTGCCTTTTTGCCCAGACCACTCTGCACCTTGCAGCCCTGTGGCTGCCTCCAAACTCCTTCCAGGTCGGTGGGCTCAACTCTCAATTCATTCCAACCCCCTACAATGAAAATCTGACCACCCAGGGCACTTATTCCTGTGAGGGGTTGGTAGAGTTGGGAATTGTCCCAAATCTACCCTCCAGATCCGGGAGCAAAAACTCAGACCAATTTTTGAGGGCAACCTATACTCTAAACTACAGAAATTTCCCCTTTTACTTTGAACAGAACCAAAGAAACCCCCACTTGACGTGTATACTTTACACTGTCCCTGAAGTAGTCATTTCATTTTCCCAGACTCCCTCCAGAGCGATTCTGATCTCCCAAGTGTTTACCTTTGTTCCTTTCTTTTCCCAGTCTGGTGACTTACAATTCCAGAGCTGGCATTCACATTGAAGGTTTTTCCTGAAGATTTTCCTTCTAGCACAAGTTGGGCAAATCTTCCAGCCCTGTTTCAAATCCTCGCAAATTTGGTCTTTTAAATCCAAACATAAGCTCCTACCAACATTCCTGCACAGTGAACCATCGAGACTCCAATCCTCTAGCTGCTTTATCACGGATTCCGGCAGAGTTTCAGGGATATTGTTATGATCTTGAGGGAGACCATTAACCTTTAAAAGGAAATTTGAAATTAACTGAAAGAATTACCCACAAGAGTTCACAGGTGTAATTTTATGGCCCCCATCGCGGTGGGGATGGGGACATAAAATGCGGCAAGTCATCCAAAAGTCCACTGACTTCAGCAGGACCGGAAAATCCCGTCGGCGGGAAGGGCCATAAAATTCTGCCCACATTTAAAAAAAACTTTTCCTGTACAAGGCATTACGGACAGTGTGAGTGAGAGCTTCTGAAATTCCTGTCCCCTTTCCAACTGTCCGCAATCAATGAATTTTTGAGAGACAGATGTGTGCTTAACCCCATGAGTGGAGGAAATTGGAATAATCAGCAGCAGGCTCTTAACGGGTTTAAACAAAGAAAGATGATTGTTTATTTAAACACTCACCCCAAAATCAAACACTGAGTCACACACTCACACACACACCAACACACTTTAGGAAAGTAGATTTGGAGAGAATAGTGCACTTTTACAAGTTATAAAAAGAGGAATATTTTGAATATTTTTAAGGCAGAGCTAGATAGATTCTTGGTTAACAAGGGGGTGAAAGGTTGGGGTCGGCAGGAGTGTGGGGTTGAGGTTACATTCAGATCAGCCGTGATCTTATTGAATGACGGAGAAGGCTCAAGGGGCCAAGTGGCTGACTCCTGCTCCTAATTCGCATGTTTGTTTGTTCGTATGTTCATAATTCATGTGGTTGTCTTGAGGCTCCTGACTCTGCCTTACCTGCAGTCATACCCTCCTGTCTCTGGCCACTGACCAAATCAGAAGAGTCTATCCTAAGTGGTGTGAGCGCCTCCTGGAATAAAGTGCCAAAGTAACTTTCCCCCTCCCTGATATGCCGCAGTGCCTGCAGCTCAGCCTCCAGCTCAATCAATCAGAGCCAAAGCTCCTGCAGCCGCAAATATTTACTGCAGATTTGTTTGTCCTGGATCACACAGGTATCCCGAAGCTCCCACATCCTGTAATCGCAGCATATCACCTGTCCTGCCATCTCCAAATGTGTTCATTAATTAATAATTGCTAATTAATTATAATTAATAAAGCCTACACCTCCACAATGGGTTTTGATACTGCCAGTGAACTTTACAACACTGATAAAACAACAATACAGTGTTTACAATACTGATTAAACTAATAATACCAGTTACTGGTTCACCTGCTCCCTCTGCTGCATCAAATACTGAAGGCTGAAAAAGAATAGAAGGAAAAAAGCACCTCCTGCCCATGCTTCACCGAACTCCACACTCAGCACATTTTACTCTTACAGTAAACCTTACTTAAAGCATCTCTTTCTCGCAATGCTCGAAATTCCCACTTTGAACCAAATTCCCAAATATACTCATTCAGTTTCTGTCTCACTCAGGCTGAAGTCTCCCCTCTCTGACCGTGCACCTTTCACTGTTACACGCAACTGTGGATTTACATATAGCTGGTTCAAAATCCTGGAACTCCCTTCCTAACAGCACTGTGGGTGTACCTACACCACATGGACTGCAGCAGTTCAAGAAGGCAGCTCACCACCACCTTCTCAAGGGCAACTAGGGATGGGCAATAAATGCTGGCCCAGCCAGCGAAGCCCACATCCTGTGAATGAGTATAAAAAGGTATCATCCACATATTGGAAATATGCGAGGGGTAGGAGGCTAGATGTCACTCCGACAAGGACACGTTTCTCGTGGAAACCAACAAAGTTGTTTGCGAGAGCTGGGTCTAGAGGGGGTCCCATGGCAACACCATCTATTTAGGCATACGTGGTGTCATCAAAACTGAACTCAACTGTGCGAGTTGCAGAGTTCATAAGTTCAATGAATACTGATTCACAGTGGTGGGGGGTCTAATTCACCATGATATAGTGCTGCAGCTCAAATATCTATGGTTTCCTTAAGTGAAACATTGGTGAATAGGCTAGCAATGTCAAATGAGCACATGGGCACAGCATTGCTATCGATATGCAAGTCCTGTATGGCCTACTTAAACAAAAAGGCGTCCTTCACCATGCATGCGGAAAACTTGGTCAAAACTGGTTGCAGCAATTCATACAACCATTTGGCCAATTCATGTTGTACAGAACTGGTCTTAGATAAGATGGGGCATAGAGGTACATCACTTTTGTGTGTCTTAGGCAGCACATACATACAGGGAAGTGATGAACTGTGAGGATGAGCCCTGTTGTATATATCACGCGGCATTGATGGTGACTCACAGTTAATTGCCAACAGTGTCCAACATTAGATGTGATTCCGTGACTGGACAACATTTACTAAATAATCCTCAATGTGCTAAGAATTATTGGCAACCATTTTATACTAACCTTTTGTGATTCATGACACCCAGATCCCTCTGCATCTCAGACTCTGCAATCTCTCAACATTTAGATACGACGCTTTTTAAAATTTTCCTGCCAAAATTACATCATTTAGATCTTTAACCCTAACAATGACATAATCGAGGAGGTGCCAATGCTTTAATCTAAGATGCCTCCATATAGTTTTGTATTTGTCCTTCTGGCAGGAGACAGTGTTTGTTATAATGAGGCCAAGGTGAGCACACGTTGTCAGCAGGAGGATGCCATTTACATTGGACTGTTTATACCAATGGTTCCACTCTGGACGTTGGAGTCAAGCCCAACCTTAGCATTAAAATCCCCCAGAAGGATGAGCTTTTCTTCTTTTCGGATGGCAACTCATCAGCACCTTGTCAAGGGGCAATTAGGGATGGGCAATAAATGCTGGCCTGGCCAGTGACGCCCACATCCCATGAATGAGTAAAAAAAAACGTCATCAAGTCAGAACCCGCCTTTTCCTTAATATCTTCATTGGAGACAAGGGTCGGGGCATATTGGCTGATGTCAGTGGCATATTGGTTACAGCTGAGCTGTAGGTGAAGTGTCTTGAGTCTTCCAACTGGGGAGCTCAGGAGTTCTGGCAATGCAGCCAAGATCCTATTCCAGATGGAAAAACCAACTCCATGGAAACAAGGGTCACTGTCAGCCTTTCCTTTCCAGCAGAGGGTGTATTCCTGTGCCTGTACCTTCAGCTGCCTCTCCCCAAGAAGGTGGTCTCACTGAGGGTGGAGATGTCAAGTTTGGAGTCTTGCTAATTCACGTGATACAATTGCAGTTCTTCTTTCCAGATTGTCACTCTTGAGATTATCCATGCGTGTTCTAAGATTCCAAGTTTTTTAAATAGTCATTCACGGGATGTGGGCTTCGCTGGCTGGGCCAGCATTTATTGCCCATCCCTAGCTGCCCTTGAGAAGGTGGTGGTGAGCTGCCTTCTTGAACCACTGCAGTCCATGTGGTGTAGGTACACCCACAGTGCTGTTAGGCAGTTCCAGGATTTTGACCCAGCAACAGTGAAAGAACGGCGATATATTTCCAAGTCAGGATGATGAGTGACTTGGAAGGGAATTTTCAGGTGGTGGTGTTCCCATCTATCTGCTGCCCTTGTCCTTCTAGATATTAGTGGCCGTGGGTTTGGAAGGTGCTGTTGAAGGAGCCTTGGTGATGTAGATGGTACATACTGCTGCTACTGTGCATCGGTGGAGGGAATAAATGTTTGTGGATGTGGTGCCAATCCAAACATTCACTCCCTTCACCACACACATCTACAAGTTGTAAAATTTAGAGTTTTCTTTCCATCACCACCATAGGGTGTAGTTTCCCAACTGGAAGAGAATGGGACAGCCTATTTTTAGGGCACCTTTTCTAGCATCCTCCCTCTTTGGAATTAGCAGAGGGCATCCTGAAGAGAACTGATCAGTTACAGATGCTGCTGCCCAAAGACACCTCTGTCCAACAACCTTCATTCACCTGTCGCCTTAACTAGGGACTCCCAGATTCTCAGCCCCGTCTCCATCACCAATTCTCCATCGTCACAGGACTTGGCAAGTGGACTCTGGTAGAAGCATGCATGTGACTTTGTTTGATGTGGGGATCTTAGGGTGCTGTCATTGTCCACATGATCATGACAGGTTGGTGTCAGATTTCAGTAATATGTCGAACCACAATGACCTTGCCTTCACAATCAGTGAGATGCACAGTCTCCCTTCACCTGTTCTGCTGTTGAGAACTTTTTAGACTGCACTTTGTCTGGCACCTCCCCTGACCTTACCACCGTGGTGGCCCTACGAGGAGCAAGGAGCTCCTGACGGCATCGCGCAGGGAATGGAAAGCGTGAGCCTCACCACCACATCGAGGTGGTGATCCAGAGAGAGACAATGATCACTGTCCCCAAAATGTGCAACATGTGCTATGGACACTTTCTTGTGCCACTCTCAAGCTGAATTTTCAATATCAGATTATGTGTTCCAAGTGGAGCAAAAGAGAACGATTATGTCAGCAATCCTTAATACAAAAAAAAAGGATTTGTGGAACGAAACAGAGATGAGCACAAGGAAGGAATGTAGACGAGAGCAAGAATGCCTACAAAGGTGTCTCAGCGTAGATTGGGATATAGAAAAGAATGTAGGGATTGAAAAGCATTTGGTATGAGGGGAGATGGGTGAGAGGAGGGGATAAAGGAGAGAAGATGAGGTGTAAATCTATAGATATGGATGGAAATTGATAAAAATGGGGATTGAAGAGAAAGGATGTGGAAATGCAGGTAGTAAAAGGATAGTGTAAAGGTAGGAGCTGGGGGTGGAGTGTGAGAGAGGGGGAATGACCAAGAGCAAGATGAGGAAATAAAAGGGCTGGAGGTGAGACGAAAGATAGGGAGAGGGCTGGGTGCTGGGAATGTGGACAGAGAAGGAAATGGGAAGCAGCTGATGGGGCAGTGATGGGGGTTTGTGAGGGTGCAGGGTGAGTACTGTTGGGTTGACGGCCACAAATAGTGAAAATGAGCAAGGCGGCGGGGGCAATAATGACTGTGTGAGGAAGCTGAGAGACAACAGCTCGACCTCTCTGTCTCAATTTCTGGTGATAGACTGTCCACCAATATTCATTACAAGTCTACCGACTCCCACAGCTACCTTGACTACAGCTCCTCACACCCTGCTTCCTGTAAGGACTCCATCCCATTCTCTCAATTCCTTCACCTCCGTCGCATCTGTTCTGATGATGCTACTTTCAAAAACAGTTCCTCTGACATGTCCTCCTTCTTCCTTAACGAAGTGTTCCACCCCCGGTGGTGGACAGGGCCCTCAACCGTGTCCGGCCCATCTCCCGCGCATCCGTCCTCACACCTTCTTCTCCCTCTCAGAAACATGATAGGGTCCCCCTTGTCCTCATTTATCACCCCACCAGCCTCTGCATTCAAAGGATCATCCTCCGCCATTTCCGCCAACTCCAGCATGATGCCACCACCAAACACATCTTCCCTTCACCCCCCCGGCAGCATTCCACAGGGATCGTTCCCTCCGGGGCACCCTGGTCCACTCCTCCATCACCCCCTACCCCTCAACCCCCTCCCACAGCACCTTCCCATGCAACCGCAGAAGATGCAACACCTGCCACTTTACTACCCCCTCCTCACCGTCCAAATGCCCAAACACTCCTTTCAAGTGAAGCAGCATTTCACTTGCACTTCCCTCAGTTTAGTCTACTGCATTCGCTGCTCCCAGTGTGGTTTCCTCTACATTGGAGAGACCAAACGCAGACTGGGTGACCGCTTTGTGGAACACCTTCAGTCTGTCCGCAAGCATGACCCAGACCTCCCTGTCGCTTGCCATTTTAACACTCCACCCTGCTCTCATGCCCACATGTCCATCCTTGGCTTGCTGCATTGTTCCAGTGAAGCTCAACGCAAACTGGAGGAACAGCACCTCATCTTCCGACTAGGCACTTTACAGCCTGCCGGACTGAATATTGAATTCAACAATTTTAGATCATGAACTCCCTCCTCCATCCCCACCCCCTTTCCGATCCCCCCCTTTTTCCAATAATTTATATTTTAAAAGAAATATATTTTTCTTTTCCCACCTATTTCCATTATTTTTAAATGTATTTCCACCCATTGTTTTATCTCTACCTTTTAGCCTATTTCAATCCCTTCCCCCCACCCCCACTAGGTCTATCTGTACCTTGCTTGTCCTGCTTTCTACCCTTAATTAGCACATTCCTTAGATAATATCACCACCTTCAACACCTCTTTGTTCCTTTTGTCTGTGACATCTTCTGGTTATCTCCACCTATCACTGACCCTCTATCCAGCGCTACCTGTCCCCCCCCCCACCCTTAAACCAGCTTATATTTCACCTCTTTTCTATTTTTACTTAGTTCTGTTGAAGAGTCATACGGACTCGAAACGTTAACTGTTCCTCTCCGCAGATGCTGCCAGACCTGCTGAGTTTTTCCAGGTATTTTTGTTTTAGCTCCAACCGTCAGCGCAATTCAAAACACACGGGACCTCACAACCCAGCCAGCCGGCCGCGCAGCCGCACAACCCAGCCAGCCGGCCGCGCAGCCGCACAACCCAGCCAGCCGGCCGCGCGGCCGCACAACGCAGCCCCCGCTCATCCAGCCCTCTGGTTGCGCAGGCGCACAACACAAACAACACGTAGCCTCGCACAATGCGCGCGCGCAGGGCGGTGTGAGCGGGAAAGTGAAGCGCGGGCGAATCACGTGGAAGAGATTTGAACATCCAGATTTTCCAGCGTGATGGACGATTTCAAAAGTTGAGTGGAAGAATGCAGACAAAAAGCCAATGATGGTGGGGGGCTGCTCTGATGGTGTAAAATAGATGAACTGTGTTGAGTGCAGAAAGCTGTAGTGTGTTGAGTAGAAAGATGAGGGGCTGTTCCTCCAGCTTGACTGGGACAGGGCAGCAGACCGAGGACAGGAAGGCCAGACTGGGAGCAAGGAGGGGAATTGAAATGACAAGTGACCGGTATCTGAGGGCCATGTTTAACGGCGTTCCACTAAACCGTCACCCAGTCTGTGTTTGGTCTCCCCAATCTAGAGGAAGCCACATTGTGAGCAGACAATTTATTTAATACTTACGCGTGTGCGTAGCCACAGAGTCCAGCAAGAGCCGTGACAATGACTAAAACATACAAAGGTACAAATTAGGAGCAGGAGTAGGTGACTCGGTCCCTCCACCTGCTCCGCCATTCGCTGAGATCATGACTGATCTGATTGTAACATCAACTCCACGTTCCTGCCAACCCCCAATAACCTTTCACCCCTTTGTTCATCAAGGATCTATCTCGCTCTGTCTTAAAAATATTCAAATATTCTGCTTCCACCGCCTTTTGAGAAAGAGAATTCCAAGGACTCATGATCCTCTGAGAGTAAAATAAAATCTCCTCATCTCTGTCTTAAATGAGTGACCCCTTATTTTTAAACAGTGGCTCCCTAGTTCTAGATTCTTCTACAAGAGGAATCATCCTCTCCACATCCACCCCGTCAAGACCCTTCAGGACCTTAAAGGTTTCAATCAAGCCTCTTACTCTTCTAAACTCCAGCGATACAAGCCTAATATGTCCAACCTTTCCTCATAAGCGAACCTGCCCATTCCTGGAATTAGTCTAGTGAACCTTCTCTGAACTGCTTCAAATGCATTTACATCTTTCTTTAAATAAGGAGACCAACACTGTACACAATATTCCAGATGTGGTCTCACCAATGCCCCGTACAACTGAAGCAAACCTCCCTGCTTTTGTGTTCAATTCCCCTCACAATAACTGATAACATTTTATTAGCTTTCCAAATAACTTGCTATACATGCATACTACTCTTTTGGGATCCAAGGCAATTTGGCAAATTGGATCCAGAATTGGCTGAGTGGCAGGAAGCAGAGGGTGATGGTCGAGGGGTGTTTTTGTGACTGGATGCCTGTGTCCAGTGGGGTTCCACAGGGATTGGTGTTGGGTCCCTTGCTGTTTGTGGTATATATAAACGATTTCGACTTGAATGTAGGAGGGTTGATCAGTAAGTTCGGGAATAACACAAAAATTGGTGGGGTGGTAAATAGTGAGGAGGATAGCCTTAGATTACAGGAGGATATAGATGGGCTGGTCAGATGGTCTGATCAGTGGCAAATAGAATTTAATCCAGATGAGTGTGAGGTGATGTACTTGGGCAGGACAAACAAGGCACAGGAATACACGATGAATGGTAGGGCCCTGGGAAGTACTGAGAATCAGAGGGACCTTGGTGTGCATGTCCACTGGTCCCTTAAAGTAGCGGGACAGGTAGATAAGGTGGTTAAGAAGGCATATGGGATACTTGCCTCTATTAGCTGAGGCATATAATATAAGTACAGGGAGGTTATGCTGGAACTGTATAAAACGCTGGTTAGGCCACAGCTAGAGTATTGCGTGCAGTTCTGGAATCCGCATTATAGGAAGGATGTGACTGCACTAGAGAGAGTGCAGAGGAGATTTACCAGGATGTTGCCTGGGCTGGAGAGTTTTAGTTATGAGGAGAGATTGGATAGACTGGGGTTATTTTCCCTGGAGCAGAGGAGATTGAGGGGGGACATGATTGAGGTGTATAAAATTATGAGGGGCATAGATGGGGTAGACAGGAAGGAACTTTTGCCCTTGGTGGAGGGATCAATAACCAGGGGGCATAGGTTTTAGGTAAGGGACAGGAGGTTTAGAGGGGATGTGAGGAAGAACGTTTTCACCCAGAGGGTGGTGGGAATCTGGAACTCACTGCCTGAAAGGGTGGTAGAGGCAGAACCCCTCATAACATTTAAGAAGTATTTGGATGTGCACTTGTGATGCCATGGCATACAAGGCTATGGGCCTAGTGCTGGAAAATGGGATTCGAATACTTAGGTACTTGTTTGACTAGTGCAGACTCGATGGGCCGAAGAGCCTTTTTCTGTGCTGTAGACCTCTATGACTCTATGAATCTATGTGTGAGGACACCCAGATCCTTCTGAATTTCAGAGCTCTGCAATCTCTCACCGTTTAGATAATAAGCTTTTTTATTCTTCCTGCCGAAATGGACAATTTCACTTTTGCCCACATTATTCTCCATTTGCCAGATCTTTGCCCACTCACATAACCTATCAATATCCCTTTGTAACCTCCTTATGTCCTCTTCACAACTTACTTTCTGACCTACCTTTGTGTCATCAGCAAACCTAGGACCACACCTTCAGCCCCTTCATCCCTTCATTTATATAGGTTGTAAAGAAATTGATGCCCCATTGCTGATCACTGTAGCACACCACTCGTGACACCCTACTAGCAAAAGAAATACCTATTTATGCCTACTTTCTGTTTCCTGTTAGCTAGCCAATCTTCCATTCATGCCAATATGCTATCCACTACACCATGAGCTTTCATTTTCCACAATAACCTTTGATGTGGCACTTTATCGAGTGCCTTCTTGAAAGCTAAGCATAGTACATCCACCAGTTCCCCTTTATTCACAGCACATGTGAGTCCTTCAAATAACTCCAATAAATTTTTTAAACATGATTTCTCTTCCTCACAACAATGTCGACTCTGCCCGATTGCCTTGCTTTTTTTTCTAATTGCCCTGCTATAACATCTTTAATAATAGCTTCCAACATTTTCCCCATGACAGATGTTAAGCTAACTGGCCTGCAGTTTCCTGCTTTCTGTCTCCCACCCTTTTTTTAATAAAGGAGTTATATTTGCTATTTTCCAATCTAATGGTACATTCCCGGAATCTAGGGAATTTTGGAAAATTAAAACCAACGCGTCGACTTTCTCACTAGCCACTTCTTTTAAGGCCCTAGGATGAAGTCCATCAGGATTTGTCAGCACACAGCTCAAACAATTTGCTAAGTAGCACTTCCCTGGTGATTATAATTTCCCTAAGTTCCTCCCTCCCTTCGAATTTGTGATTTACAGCTATTTTTGGGATGTTTCTTATAACCTGTATGGTGAAGACCGATGTAAAATGCCTTTTCAATTCCCCTGTCATCTGCTTAACTTCCATTATTAATTCAATAGACTCACTTTGTTAACTCTTTTCTTATTTAAATATTTTTCAAAACTCTTACTATCCATCTTTATATTTCTAGCTGGCTTTCTATTGCACTTTTTTTTCTCTCTCCTTATTAATCTTTTTGTCATTCTTAGCTGTTCTTTATATTCTGTCCAATCTTCTGCATTCTAACTTTTTGTGACCAAGTCAGACAGGAAGTGATTAAGAAGGCGAATGGAATGCTCTCCTGTATCACGAGAGGAATTGGAAATACGGATGTTATGCTTCAGTTATACAGGATATTGGTGAGACCGCACCTCGAATACTGTGTGCAGTTTTGGTCTCCTTATTTAAGGAAGGATGTAAATGCATTGGAGGCGGTTCAAAGGAGGCTTACTAGATTGATACCTGTCTTTTGAGGAAAGGTTGGATAGACTGGGCTTGTTTCCACTGGAGTTTAGAAGAGTGAGGGGTGATTTGATTGTAGTATATAAGATCCTGAGCATATTGACAAGGTGGACGTGGAAAGGATGTTTCTTCTTGAGGGTGAGTCCAGAACTAGGGTTAACTTTAGGGGTCGCCCTTTGAGGACAGAGATGAGGAGAATTTTTTTCTCCCAAAGGGTTGTGTGACTTTGGAACTCTCTGCCTCAGAAGGTGGTGGAGGCGGGATCATTGAATATTTTTAAGGCCAAAGTAGATAGATTCTTGTTAGGCAAGGGAATCAAAGGTTATCGGAGGTAGATGGGAATGTGGAATTTGAAAGAGAAACAGTTCAGCCATGATCTTATTGAATGGCAGAGCAGGCCCGAGGGGCTGAATGGCCTACTTCTGCTCCTATTTCGTATGTTTGTATGACTTTCTGATACTGACTTTTTAATTTAACCATGGATGGTGTGCCCACCCCTTGGAATTTTTCTGAAATGTCCCCTAAAATATCTGTCATTTCTTCTCTATTGACCTACCCTTTTAACCTAATTTTCCAGTTCACTTTAGCGAGCTGTGCTTACAGCCCTCATAATTGCCCTCATTTTAGTTTAAAATACGCATCCTGGACTCACTCTTCGTTCCCTCAAACTGAATGTAAAATTCAATCATATTATGATCACTGCTACCTAGAGATGTCTTCCCTGTGAGGCTATCAATTAACCCTATCTTGTTGCACAATACCAGGTCTACTATAGCCTGCTCCCTGGTTGGCTCCATAAAGTGTTGTTGTAAGAAACTATCCTGAAAACATTATATGAGCTCCTCATCTAGGCTGCCTTTGCCCACCTGACTCTCTAGTCTATATGTAGATTAAAATCCACCCCCTTTCCAACTAGCTCCCATTATCTCTTCTTTTATTATTCTGTCCGACTGTGTAGTTACAATTAGGAGGCCTGTACACCACTCCCACAAGTCACTTATTGCCTTTATCATACCTCATCTTTACACCAACTGTTTCTGCATCTTAGTTTCCTGGGCTTTGGTCAACCCTCTCTAAAGTGTTAATACCATCATTAATTAACAGAGCCACCCCTCCACATTTTCTTAGCTTCCTCTCCTTCCTAAATGACATGTACCCTTCAATAGTCAGATCTTAATCTATGACAACCTGCAGCCATGTCATGTAATGGCTATCAGATTGTATTTATTTTTATTTTCACTATCAAATCAGTTCATCTGTTTTATTTCAAATACTATGTGCATTTAGATACAGAGCCTTTAGTTCTGCCCTTTTATTATTTTTGTAACTGCTGCTTTACTCTTAGATTTGCATTCTCTATCCTCTATCCATTCTCTATCCATTCCTGTCATGTTCTGTTTATCATTTCCCATATTAATATCTTTCTCTCTTGCCTTGTCTCTACTCTTTAGTTTACAAAATCTTACCAGTTTACATGCTTATGCCCACTATTTAGTTTAAAACCCTGTGTACTAGGTTTAGTCAGCAGACATTCCTCGACAGTGTGAGTCACTGTTTGAACTGCCAATTGTCATGACCCCAGTTGATGCCAATCGTAGACAAGACAGGTCCCAGAGTGGAACCTGGCTAGATTGATTGCAACTTTGTTGTTTCTTTAGGAACCATGGAGGTCAGTTACTGAACACATTCAGAAGACTCTGTCAGTATACTTTTAACACAAAGGATAAAACATTTGTTAAACTAGAAAAATTAACAAATTACACCAGTCGAACAGGTTGGAAAGATTTCAATACAGACACCAGGAAACGATTCAAACTCACACTCTTCCAATAATCCTTACAGGGACAAAAAACCCAATGAAAGATTTATTACTATCTCAACACCAAGGTTTCGTACTTGAGTTAGGTCAGTTTCAAACAGTTTTCTTCAGGCCAACTCCTGAGCACTCAATATATGTTTTTCTTCAGCTGGTATCTCTCCCTGAGACACCCAAAACCTGTAATCTAATCTCACTGTTATTCCAATTTAAGAGAAAACACACAAGTTCCCTAAACTCATTTCTCCAGCAGGCTTGCACAATTTCTTATTAAAGAGATCAGACCTTCTGCCTTCCCCCTCTGGTATAATAGAGACAGATAAACTGGGAGAATGGAACAGGGTCCTTACTGGAAGCAGGATGTGAGGAACTGTAGCCAAGCTAGCTGTGGGAGAGCGTGGACTTGGAGTGAATAATAGCTGATTATCTCCATTTCTGGGGATAGGATGAGAAGCCAGAGATGCATCAAGTGACGGTGAGAGCTGGATGGAAATTAAAAACTAAGTCAATGAGATTTTCTGGTTTATGGCAAGAGCAGAAAATGGCCCGAAAACAGTCATTGATGAGGGCCTGAGTCACACTGGAATAAAGAATGATCAAAAAGGCAGGGCAGGCAGAGCGAGGATCCAAGCAAGTACCCACTTTATTTGGAGAATATGGATTTGAAGGAGAAGTTTCAATGTGAGAAACAGTTCAACCAGGCAGGGTAAGATGGTGCTGGATGGTGACCACTCTGGCCTCTATTGAAGGAAGTATTGGAGAACCTTCAGACTATCCTGGTGGCTGGTAGAGGTGCTGAGGGATTGGATATCCGTAAAGAAAAGGAGCCATATGGGCAGGAAACTGGAAACTGTTGAAGTGACACAGGGCACCAAAAGAGACACAGATCTTAGTGTGAAGAGACTAGACAAGGGGCGAAAAAATAGAGTTTCAGATAGGAAGAGATAAATTCATTGGCAAGGAACAGAAGAACAATGGGTCAATCAGGGAAGTCCTGTTTATGGATTTTGGGAAGGAGTTGGAAGCAAGCTGTTCAGGATTCCAGGGCTATGAGGTTGGAAGTTGTGGAGAAGAAATCTCCAGATCAAATGAGGTTAGTCAAAACCCTGGATACAGTTGCTGGATGGTTCGGAAATGGGGGTCATGGAATCTTAGAATTGTTACAGCATGGACGAAGGCTATTTGGCCCATCATGTCCTTGCTGGCTCTTGTCACGACTGACTGGGGATAGTGCGCTGCAATATCGAGCCCCACTGCTCCCCGAGCCACGGCCAATGTGGAAAAGTTTGACCAACCCACCTACTTGTTTAATTCAGGATAACAGAATAACAGCTCAGGTTTGTAAACTTAATAAGTAAATAACTGCTTATTGAACAAATTGTCTTTAACCAGTGGCCAGATAAAGAAATATGAACTGCTAATTTCTAACTCTATAACCTAAATCCTATGCCTTCATAAATCTCTATTCACACACATACAAGACACATAAAACACACAAAAAAACATGGATTTTAAGGGTGGGATCACAGAATCACAGAATCACAGAGTGCAGAAGAGGCCCTTCGGCCCATCGAGTCTGCACTGACACATGAGAAACACCTGACCTACCTACCTAATCCCATTTACCAGCACTTGGCCCATAGCCTTGAATGTTATGATGTGCCAAGTGCTCATCCAGGTACTTTTTAAAGGATGTGAGGCAACCCGCCTCCACCACCCGCCCAGGAAGCACATTCCAGGCCGTCACCACCCTTTGGGTAAAAAAGTTTTTCCTCACATCCCCCCTAAACCTCCTGCCCCTCACCTTGAACTTATATCCCCTTGTGACTGACCCTTCAACCAAGGGGAACAGCTGCTCCCTATCCACCCTGTGCATGCCCCTCATAATCTTGTACACCTCGATCAGGTCGCCCCTCAGTCTTCTCTGCTCCAACAAAAACAACCCAAGTCTATCCAGCCTCTCTTCATAACTTAAATGTTTCATCCCAGGCAACATCCTGGTGAATCTCCTCTGCACCCCCTCCAGTGCAATCACATCCTTCCTATAATGTGGTGACCAGAACTGCACACATTACTCCAGTTGTGGCCTCACCAAGGTTCTATACAACTCCAACATGACCTCCCTACTTTTGTAATCTATGCCTCGATTGATAAAGGCAAGTGTCCCATATGCCTTTTTCACCACCCCACTAACATGCCCCTCCGCCTTCAGAGATCTATGGACACACACGCCAAGGTCCCTTTGTTCCTCAGAACTCCCTAGTGCCATGCCGTTCATTGAATTCTTCCTTGTCAAAATACTCCTTCCAAAGTGTATCACCTCACACTTTTCAGGGTTAAATTCCATCTGCCACTTATCTGCCCATTTGACCACCCCATCTATATCATCCTGTAGCCCAAGACACTCAACCTCACAACCACCCGGCCAATCTTTGTGTCATCCGCATTTCGATATGTTCGATAGCACCAATTCCTGAGTACAGGATTCAATGGGTTAATTTTGATCGACGTCTTCCAAATTCCTTTCAGTTCTTTACTGATGACACGA
Source organism: Cetorhinus maximus (assembly GCF_964194155.1). Lineage (NCBI taxonomy): Eukaryota > Metazoa > Chordata > Chondrichthyes > Lamniformes > Cetorhinidae > Cetorhinus > Cetorhinus maximus. The sequence goes on from NC_135879.1 coordinate 248,103,342, forward strand.
TTTGGTCTTCCAGCACTTTCAGTCTTTAGTTTACTGGTTGAGCACTTGCCTTTCAATGTCTCTAGCAGTGATTTTCCCCATTGCCTCTTGACAGGGGTTTTCAGAGAGCGAGCAGGTTATAGAGATATGAGGAGAAAAAGCCAGCTAGCTATTATTGTAGAATTACTGGAATCTTACACACACAGCAGAGAGAGGTTTTAGGTCTTTCTTCCTTTCAGACTAGGGGCTATTCTACTGCACTGCTCTCACACAAACCCTGGTCACCTGGAGCCAATTAAAACATTGTTGTCAGGCAGTTCCCCATTAGACCAGACTCCTCCTTGGCAACATCCTACCTTTCATGGCACACTCTGTTCCAGGACAGCAACATTGTAAACATCCTTCACACTGTTCCAGTAGACGTGTCCTTCAAATGGCAGCCATTGTCATTTTAATCCACAGTCCAACAGAAATGAAAATATATGTTCTTTACACTCTCCTGAGGAGCAATTCCACATTGCCACTCCTCCACCCTCTCCCCGCATCCCTACATATTCCTCCTTTTCAGATATTTAGAAAATGTAGAAAAATTTACAGCACAGCAGGAGGCCACCCTGCCCATTGCAACTGTACTGGTGGAAAAACGAGCCATCCAGTCTAACCTCCTTTTCCAGCACTTGGTCTATCAGCCTGGAGGTCAGCACATCACCGTTTAAATGAGTTGAAGCTTTTTGCCTCCACTACCCTTTCAGACAATGAGTTCCAGGTCCTGGTCCAGGGAGAAGTAGGAGGAAGTGTCAGAAAATGCGGCCTCAGCTAGGTAGAAGTCAGGACATCAGACAATACGGACGCCAGACAACATTGCATGTGTGAGACGGTGTCATAGTGGAAATGTAGTAGACCAGCCCAGAGGTCAAGGCTGATGCTCTGGGACATGATATCAAACCCCACCATGATGGAATTTAAATTCAATTAGTTAATCAACAAATTATCTGGAATGAAAACTTATCTCAGCAATAGAGGCTATGAAATCCTCATAGGTTATCTTAAAAACCCATCTAGCAAAGGAAATCTGCCACGCTTACTTGGTCTGGCCTACATGTGACTCCAGACCACCAATATGGTTTACCCTTAACTGCCCTCAAAGGGGAATAAGGGATGGGCAAACAAATGCTGGCATTTCAGTGACACCCACATCCTATGAAAAAATAAATTAAATTTTAAAGAGTAACTCACCTCCTGATTCCCTAAAGCCTATTCACCATCTACAAGCCACAATTCAGGATTGTGATGGAATGCTCTCCACTTGCCTGGGTGAGTCCAGCTCCCACAACACTCAAGAAACTCCACACCATTCAGGACAAAGCAGCCCGCTTGATTGAGACCCCATTCACAACCTTCAACATTCATTCTCCCCACCACCGGCGCACAGTGGTAGCAGTATGTACTACCTTCAAGATGCACTGTAGCAGCTCACCAAGGTTCCTTAGACAGCACCTTCCAAACCCATGACCTTTATCGCCTAAGAAGGACAAGGGCAGCAGACATATGGGAACACCACCACTTACAAGTTCTCCTCCAAGCCACACATCATCCTGACTTGGAAATATATCATCATTCCTTTGCTATCAGTGAATAAAATCCTGGAACTCGCTCCCTAACAGCACTATGGGTGTATCTACCCCATATGGACTGCAGCGGTTCAAGAAGGCAGCTCACCCCCGCCTTCTCAAAGGCAACTAGGGATGGGCAATAAATGCTGACACAGCCAGCGAAGCCCACATCCCGTAAATGAATAAAGAAAGATAGGGATGGATAATAAAAATGCTGGCCTAGCCAGCGATGCCCATGTCCCATGAAAGAATGAAAAAAATACTGGCAGGCTTGATGATGATGTTAGGATTAGACCCGTGAGAAAGGAGTACCGCAAGTTCAGAGGGCGACAGGGTTGTGTACGTGAGCGGAGCAGAGAAATTGAGATGGCCGCTGTCATGCCGGCAGTTCTCAATGATAAGATCGAGAAAGTGGGAGTGGCCCAGGTGTGGGGGAGAATATTGGAGAGGGGTAAAAGTGTCTGCTAGATGGGGATAGATTCCCAACCAGGGAAGTGGGTGCAGAGGCAATGGAAGAAGAGCTCAGTGTCATGCCAAACTCAAAATTCGTTGAGGTGGGGGCATAAAGGGATGAAGCTGCCTCCTTTCCTGAGGACTTGTAGGTTAGTGCCATAAAGGGGAAGATCAGAAGGTACCGTACATTGTCAGAAAGGGATGATATTCAAAGAAGAGATAGGTTGGAGGGAAGATATTAACAAGGCATTTGACAAGGTCCCACATGGCAGATTGGTCAGGAAAGTAAAAGCCGATGGGATTCAGGGTAACGTGGCAAACTGGATAAAAGGTTGGCTTTGTAACAGGAAACAAAGGGTAATGGTCGATGGATGCCCTTGCGAATGGAAAGTTGTCTCAAGTGGTGTTCCACAGGTCTCGGTGTTGGGACCCTTGCTGTTTGTGTTATATGTTAACGATTTGGATGTGAACGTGGGGGGCATGATTGGGAAATTTGCAGATGACACAAAGATTGGCTGAGTAGTGGATAGTGTGGAGGATAGCCATAATCTCCAAAACGATATAGATGGGTTGGTGGAGTGGGCGGTAAAGTGGCAGATGGATTTTAACATAGAGAAGTGTGAGGTCATACATTTAGGGAGGTCAAACAGTTACAGGGATTACACAATAAGTACTAAGAGGGGTAGATGAAGTGAGAGATCTTGGCGTACAAGTACACAGGTCCCTGAAGGCAGCAGTTCAAGTAGACAAGGTTGTAAAGAAGGCATATGGAATGCTCTCCTTCATTGGCAGAGGTATAGAATATAAAAGTAAGGATATAATGTCGGAATTGTATAAAACACTGGTGAGGCCACAACTGGAGTATTGTGTACAGTTCTGGTCACCACATTACAGGAAGGAGGTAATAGTCTGGAGAGAGTGCAGAGGAGGTTTACAAGAATGTTGCCAGGGTTAGAAAAGTGTAGCTACGAGGAGAGATTGGATAGGTTGGGGTTATTTTCCTTGGAACAAAGAAGGCTGAGAGGTGACTTGATTGAGGTGTACAAAATTATGAGGGGAATAGATAGATTGGACAGGATAAAATTGTTTCCCTTGGTGGAGAATTCTAGAACCAGGGCACATAGATTCAAGATAAGTGGCAGAAGGTGTAGGGGGGACATGAGGAAGAACTTTTTTACACAGAGGGTAGTGGGTGTCTGGAATTCGCTACCCAAGTTGGTGGTAGAGGCAAAAACTCTAAACTCTTTTAAAAAGTACCTGGATCTGCACCTAAAGTGCTGTAAGCTGCAGGGCTATGGGCTGGGAGCAGGAAGGTGGGATTAGAAAGGGCACCTGGGTGTCCTCGGGCTGGCATGGACAAGATAGACCGAATGGCCTCCTTCTGTGCTGTAACTTTCCTATGGTTCTATGGTTCTAGGATAGGATCGGGTGGGGATCGGGTGGGGATTGGTATGCATAAGTTGATGAAGCTTGCGAACCGTCATACCTAAAGAGAAAGAATAGAAAAAAAAATGTTTCAGCACCAAATGAGCTGAAGGAGGAATCAAAACTGAACCAGGATATCGATGAGACACAGTGAGCTGGAACAAGGTAGAAGCTACAATCAGAATTTCTGGAGAGAAGAGTAGAACCATCTTGAAGGTGGAAATTCCTGGAAGAGAAGTGGCCGTGAATTAAACACAAATACAAAGGGAAAAGATTGCAGATGCTGGAAATCTGAAATCAAATAGAAAATGCTGGAAGCACTCAGCAGTCAGGCAGCATCTGTGGAGAGAAACAGTGTTAATAATGATACTTCGTCAGAATTGAGGAAAGATAGAACTCTAATAGGTTTTGAGCAAGTGAACTGGAGGAGGGAAGACAAAAAGGAAAGGTCTGTGATTGGGTGGAGAGCAGGAGAGATAAAATGACAAAAGGTTTTAAGGCTGTAGAAGTGGGAGCAAGGAGGAGAATTGAAATGACAAGCGGCAGGAAACTTCGGGTCATCAGAACGTAGGAAATAGTAGCAGGAATAGGCCATTCAGCCTTGGAGCCAGCTCCGCCATTCAATTAGATCATAGCTGATCTTCTAGCTTAACACTGTTTTCCCACGCTGCCCTCATATCCCCTGATGTCTTTACAATCTAGAAATCTGTCGATCTCTGTCTTGAAAATACTCAATGACTGAGCCTCCACAGCCCTCTGGTGTAGAGAATTCCAGAGACTGAACACCCTCTGAGTGAAGAAATTCCCTCTCATCTAAGTCCTAAATGGACTTATTGAGACGATCTTCCGTTAGTTTCAGAACCCCAAGCCAGAGGAAACATTTTCCTGCATCTATCTCGTCGAGCCCTGTAAGAATTTTATATGTTTCAATAAGAGATCGCCTCTCATTCTTTTAATTTCTAGAGAACACAGGCCTAGTCTCCTCAATCTCTCCTCATTGGATAATCTCAGCATCCCAGGAATCAAACCGGTCCTGGGTTGCACCCTGTCTACGGCAAGTGTATTCTCCCTTAAGTAAGGAGTCCAAAACTGTCAACGATAGTCCAGGTGCGGTCTCAACAAAGCTCTATACAATTGCAGCAAGACATCTTTACTCCTAAACTCAAACCTAGCAATAAAGGCCTTCCTAGTTGCTTGCTGTAACTGCACGCTTGCTTTTAATGACTCATTTAAGGGGGAAAAGAGTAAGTAAAATGGTCCTTCAGAGCGTGGGAACGGGGAATTAATACGAGAAAATAAGGAAATGGTGGATGAACTGAAGAGATATTTTGCATCTGTCTTCATTGTAGAGGATACAAATAACATGCCTGAAATAATTGTGAATCAGGAGACGAAAGGGAGGCAACGGGCGCTGAGAAAATGATTGAAACTAAAGGTGACGAGTCCTCAGGCCCTGATGGCCTGAGAGCATTAAAAGAAGTGGCTTCCACAATAGTTAGACACATTGGTTTCCGTTTTCCAAAATTTCCTAGACTCTGGAAAGGTCCCATCAGATTGGAAAATAGCAAATCAGACTCCATTATCCAGAATTTGCTGGAAGTTATTATTAAGGAGGTTATAGTGGCGCATGTAGAAAATCTCAATACCATCAGGCAGAGTTCACATGGTTTTGTGAAAGGGTAATCGTATTTGACTAATCCTTTTGCAGTTCTTTGAGGAAATAACAAGCAACGTGAATAATGGGAACCTTTGGAATTGCTGTACTTAGATTTCCAGAAAGCATTTAACAAAGAACCACATCAAAGGCTACAATGTAAAACTAGAGCACATGGTGCAAGGGGATAACATATTAGACTGGATAGAGGATTGGTTAGCTCACAGGAAACAGAGAGTACATATAAATGGGTCATTTTTGACCCAAGCCCACCACGACCCGACCTGACCCCGCTCGACACGACCCAAACCGATCTGACCCCACCCCTCCCATAACCAACACCCCACCCCTACCACAAGCAGGCCCAACCTGACTTGTTCTCCCACAAACCCTAACAAGGTCCGATCCGCCCACTGAGCTCCGAACCTCCCCCACACCCCTCCTCCGAGGTCTGACACACCCACACCCCTCCCCCGAGGTCTGACACACCCACACCCCTCCCCCGAGGTTCGAAACTCCCCCACCCTCACACAGACCCCAAGGTCCGACCACCCCATCACCCCAGCCCAGGGTCTAACCAACGGCCCTGCCCCCAACCTCCCCCACTCCCACCCCATTGAGGACTGACACTCCCGCCGTCTCCACCAAGCTCCGACACCCCCACCCCACCATCGCACACCCCCACCGAGGACCGATCCCTTTAACCGGCACCCCTCGAGTTCCGGCACCCCCGACAGCAAGGTCCATCCCCCTAACCCACAAGGTCCGCCACCCCCACTATGCCCCCCCAACCCCTCGAAGTCCAACTCTCCCTAGGCCCCACCCCCTTAAGGCCCGAACCCCCTGACCTCCCACATCCCACAGCCCCTGATCCTCTCAAATCCTATCCACCTACCTTAGGCACTTACCTTCTCCCTGGCCTGTCAAGGACCTTTACATTTTGTGGGATCTTTTAACCAACCTGGTTTATGGCAGCTATGCTGTATAAAAGAGGGTGTGTCTCCTCCACTTCAATGGAGCTGGACTTTGACACTGAGCCTCGGGGTGAGCTGCACAGCCTGGATCTTGCTCAGCCTGAGTCAGGCTTGGAGGGGATCTTCCAGTTGGGGTTGCTCCCAGCTATCTGCTGCCCTTGTCCTTCTAGCTGGTAGTGGTCATGGATTTAGAAGCTGCTGTCGAAGGAGCCTTGGTGAATTTCTGCAGAGCATCTTGTAGATGCAGACACACTGCTGCTACTGTGCGTCGGTAATGGAGGGAGTGAATGTTATGGATGTGGTGCCAATCAAGCTGCTGCTTTGTCCTGGACGGTATGAAGCTTCTTGAGTGCTGTGGGAGCTGCACTCATCCAGGCAAGTGGGGAGTATTCCATCACACTGCTGACTTGTGCCTTGTAGATGGTGGACAGGCTTTGGGGAGTCAGGAGGTGAGTTACTCGTCACACGATTCCTAGCCTCTGACCTGCTCTTGTAGCCACAGTATTTATATGGCTAGTCCAGTTCAGTTTCTGGTCAATGGTAACCCCCAGGATATTGATAGTGGGGGATTCAGTGATGGTAATGCCTTGAATGTCAAGAGGTGATGGTTGGGTTCTCTCTTGTTAGGGATGGCCATTGCCTGACACTTGGGTGGCACAAATGTTACTTGCCACTTGTCAGCCTAAGCCTGGATATTATCCAGGTCCAGGTCCAGGACATGGATGCTTCTGTATTGGAGGTGTTGCGAACGGTGCTGAACATTGTGCAATCATCAGCGAACATCCCCACTTCTGACATTATAATGGAAGGAAGGTCATTGATGAAGCAGTGGAGTGGTGGCTTATCTTAAGAGGAAAAGTTGGACAGACTGCGATGGCATCCATTGGAGTTTAGAAGATTGAGAGGTGATCTTATTAAAACATATAAGATCCTGAGGGGACTTGTCAGGGTGGATACTGAAAGAGTTTTCCTCATGTGGGAGAGACAAGAACTAGGGGACACAGCTTCTAGATCAGGAGTCTCCCATTTATGCTGGAGGTGAGAAGTCGTGAATCTTTGGAACTCTCTTCCCTGAAGAGCAGTGGAAGCAGGGCTATTCAATATTTTTAAGTCAGAGGTAGATAGATTCTTGACCAACAAGGGAGTCAACAGGAAATTACAGGCCAGTTAGTTTAACATCTGTCATAGTGAAAACGTTGGAAGCTATAGTTAAAGATGTTATGGTAGGGCACTTAGAGAAATTCAAAGCAAACAGTCAACATGGTTTTGTGAAAGGGAATCATGTTTAACCACTGTATTGGAGTTCTTTGAAGGAGTCCTGTGTGCTGTGGATAAAGGGGAACCGGTAGATGTACTGTACTTAGATTTCCATGAGGCATTTGGTAAAGTGCCACATCAAAGATTATTGTGGAAAATAAAAGCTCATGGTGTAGGGGGTAACGTCTTGGCATGGATAGAAGATTGGCTGGCTAACAGGAAACAGGGGCCAGGATTTTCTGGTCCCGTTGCGGGCGGGACATACCACCAGCGAGGCGGCGTCCCAGCTAGAAGTCCATTGACTTACGATGTGACTGGAAGATCCCGGCGGCGGACAGATGCAGAAAATCCCGCCTAGGGAGTATGCACAACTTGGTCCTTTGCTGGTTGGCAAGATGTGATGAGTGGTGTGCCACAGGGATCAATGCTGGGGCCTCAACATTTTACAAAGTATATAAATGACTTGGATGAAGAGACCGAAGGAATGGTTGCTAAATTTGCTGATGATATAAAGATAGGTTGGAAAGTAAGTTGTGAACATTTAAAAAAGTGTGTCTTTTTCAATAAAAGTGGCTACACAAAATAAGTAAAATGATAGAAGCAGAAGGGAAGTAAAGTTAAGACAAAATGAAATAAAGGTAAGTAAAGTTAAGCCAAAGCAGGCTAGCTCGATCATGTGGATGCTCATTGTGTAACATGTGGGAAGTTGTGTATGCATCCTGTGGCCTAGAAGACCAGGTGTATAAAGTGTCACCAGTTGCAGAAACTTGAGCTTCAGATTTAGGAACTTGAGCGATGATTGGGATCACTGTGGCATATCCACGAGGCATATCTTACAGTGTTGACTTTGTCTGCACTGGAGTTCTGCCTTGGGCTGCAGTAGAGTGCTTAAGTTCGAGTTTAGTGAGTGAGAGAATTTAAGGGTTAATTTCTATCTAAAGTCTAGTCTTTCTTTAATTTAATAATTAAATAAAAATTGCTGTTTGGGGCAGAAGAAGGTGAGTTTTAGGCCAGCTTTAAAATAGGGTTTATACAGGCTCTGCTTGCGGCAACAATGAATCAATTAGATAACTGGCTTAAACAGGTTTTCAGAGGCTAGATTCAGAGAGTATAAAAACAGGCCATCTTACAGTGCTGACTTTGTCTGCACTGGACTGCTGCTCTGGGCTACAGTAGAGTGCTTAACTTGGAGTTTGGTGACTGAGGGAGATTGGTGAGGAGGGAATGAGGTGATCCTTTGAGTACTGTGTGTATGGTCGGGTAAGTACTACTTAAATCGCTTATAGTTTTTAAGGTCTTATTTTGTGGTTCATCGTTTATAAGGGCTATGTTCTGTAACAACGAGAAGCAGGGAAGAAGGGCCCTGGAGCAATTGATATTATTTGATATTAAGTATCTTCCAAAAGGTTTAATTTAATTTAAAGGGGTAAGTCATGGCAGGAGAGCTCAAAGCCGTGGTGTGCTCCTCCTGCTCTATGTGGGAAGCCGGGAACATTTCCAGTGCCCGGGGCCCGCATGTGTGTGGGAAGTGTCTCCAGCTGCAGTTCCTGGAAGCCCGGGTTTCAGAGCTGGAGCAGCGGCTGGGGACACTGCGGAGCATCCATGAGGTGTAGAGTATCATAGATAGCATGTATAGAGAGGTAGTCACACCGCAGGCTAAGAGTCTATAGGCAGGAAGGGAATGAGTGACCACCAGGCAGAGCAAGAGGACTAGGCAGGCAGTGCAAGAATCTTCTGTGGCTGTTCCACTGCAAAATAGATATGCTGCTTTGGATGCTGTTGAGGGGAATCCTGGGCAGGACCGGGACTGATGTTCTTGGGGGAATATTTGCTAGAGTGGTTGGGGAGGGTTTAAACTAAAATGGCAGGGGCTGGGAACCTATGCAAGGAGTCAGAGGAGGGGGAATCAAAGACAAGAACAAAAGACAGAAAGCGGAATAAGAAAAGTGAGAGTCAGAGAAATCAAGGGCAAGATTCAAACAGGGCCTCAGTGAAAAATAGTGGTAACGGGACAAGTAATGTTAAAAAGACAAGCCTTAAGGCTTTGTGCCTTAACGCAAGGAGCATTCGCAATAAAGTGGATGAATTAACCGCGCAAATAGATGTAAACAGGTATGATATAGTCGGGATTACAGAGACATGGCTGCAGGGTGACCAGGGATGGGAACTGAACATCCAGGGGTATTCAGTATTTAGGAAGGACAGACAAAAAGGAAAAGGCGGTGGAGTTGTATTGCTGGTTAAAGAGGAAATTAACGCAATATTGAGGAAAGATATTAGCTCCGACGATGTGGAATCTGTATGGGTAGAGCTGAGAAACACTAAGGGGCAAAAAGCGTTAGTGGGGGTTGTATACAGATCCCCAAACTGTGGTGGTGATGTTGGGAATAGCAGTAAACAGGAAATTAGAGACGCATGCAATAAAGGAACATCTGTAATTATGGGTGGCTTTAATCTGCATATAGATTGGGCAAATCAAATTAGTAACAATACCGTAGAGGAGGAATTCCTGGAGTGTATACGGGATGGTTTTCTGGACCAATACATTGAGGAACCAACTAGAGAACAGGCCATCCTCGACTGGGTATTGTGTAATGAGAAAGGAATAATTGGCAATATAGTTGGGGATGAGCGACCATAATATGATAGAATTCTTCAACAAGATGGAGAGTGATGTAGCTGATTCTGAGACTTGGGTCCTGAATTTTAATAAAGGAAACTATGATGGTATGAGGTGCGAGTTGGCTATGATGGATTGGGAAACGTTACTTAAAGGGATGACAGTGGATAGGCGATGGCAGACATTCAAAGAGTGCATGGGTGAACTGCAACAATTGTTTATTCCTGTCTGGTGCAAAAGTAAAACAGGAAAGGTGGCCAAACCATGTCTTACAAGGGAAATTAGAGATAGTATTAGATCCAAGGAAGAGGCATACAAATGGGCCAGAGAAAACAACAGACCTCAGTAGATGCATTGGTGGTCATCTTCCGAGATTCTATAGACTCTGGAAAGTTGCTACAGATTGGATGATAGCTAATGTAACCCCACTATTTAAAAAGGGAGGCAGAGAGAAAACAAGGAATTATAGACCAGTCAGCCTGACGTCGGTAGTGGGGAAAATTCTAGAGTCCATTATAAAAGATTTAAGAGCTGAGCACGTGGAAAACAGTGGCAGAATCGGACAGAGTCAGCATGGATATATGAAAGGGAAATCATGCTTGACAAATCTACTGGAATTTTTCGAGGATGTAACTAGTAGAGTTGATGAGGGGGAGCCAAAGGATGTGGTTTATTTGGACTTTCAGAAGGCTTTCAACAAAGTCCCACATAAGAGATTAGCGTGTAAAATTAAAGTGCATCGGATTGGGGGTAGTGTATTGAGATGGATAGAAAACTGGTTGGCAGACAGGAAACAAAGAGTAGGAATAAATGGGTCTTTTTCCGAATGGCAGGCAGTGACGAATGGGGTACCGCAGGGATCGGTGCTGGGACCCCAGTTATTCACAATATATATTAATGATATAGATGAGGGAATTAAATGTAATATCTCCAAATTTACAGATGACACAAAGCTGGGTGGGAGGGTGAGCTGTGAGGAGGATGCAGAGATGCTTCATTGTGATTTGGACAAGCTGAGTGAGTGGGCAAATGCATGGCAGATGCAGTATAATGTGGATATATATGAGGTTATCCATTTTGGTAGCAAAAACAGGAAGGCAGATTGTTATCTGAATGGCTATAAATTGAGAGAGGGGAATGTTCAACGAGACCTTGGTGTCCTCATAAACCAGTCGCTGAAGGTAAGCATGCAGGTGCAGCAGGCGGTAAAGAAGGCAAATGGTATGTTGGCCTTCATAGCCAGAGGATTCGAGTACAGGAACAGGGATGTCTTGCTGCAATTGTACAGGGCCTTGGTGAGACCACACCTGGAATATTGTGCGCAGTTTTGATCTCCTTACCTGAGGAAGGATGTACTTGCTACAGAGGGACTGCAGCGAAGGTTTACCCGACTGATTCCTGGGACAGCGGGACTGACATTTGAGGAGAGATTGAGTCGGTTAGTATTATATTCGCTGGAGTTCAGAAGAATGAGGGGGGAATCTCATAGAAACCTATAAAATTCTAACAGGACGAAACAGGGTAGATGCAGGAAGGATGTTCCCTGTGGTGGGGGAATCCAGAACCAGGGGTCACAGTCTGAGGATATGGGGTAGACCATTTAGGACTGAGATGAGGAGAAATTTCTTCAGCCAGAGAGTGGTGAGCCTGTGGAACTCGTTACCACAGAAAGTAGTTGAGGCCAAAACTTTGCATGTTTTCAAGAAGGAGTTAGATATAGCTCTTGGGGCGAAAGGGATCAAAGGATATGGGGAGAAAGCGGGAGCAGGCTATTGAGTTGGATAATCACCCATGATCATAATGAATGGCGGAGCAGGTTCGAAGGGCCGAATGGCCTACTGCTGCTCCTAGTTTTTACGTTTCTATGAGGCAGAGAACTACGTGGATAGCACATGTCGAGAGGTGGTCACATTTGAGGTTATGCAAGTGCAGGTAGAGAGGGAATGGGTGACTTACACTTTTCATGTGATGTCACATATCCGCACCATCACTTGGATTACCTATTACCTCCATAATATCATCTGACTCCACTCCTGCCTCAGCTCATCTGCTGAAACCATAACCTCTGAACTAGTTGCCTCTAGACCAGACTGTTCAAATGCACTTCTGGCTGGCCTCGCTATGTTTAAGGCCATTAAAATCCTGCTGTCCATGTCCCAACTTGAACCAACTCCAGTTCACCCATCACCCCATGTGCTGACCTACTTTGGCTATTTTTGTAATTCACTCATGGGATGTGAACTTCGCTGGCTGGGCCAGCATTTATTGCCCATCCCTAGTTGCCCTTGAGAAGATGGTGGTGAGCTGCCTTCTTGAACCGCTGCAGTCCATGTGGTGTAGGTACACCCACAGTGCTGTTAGGGAGGGAGTTCCAGGATTTTGACCCAGCGACAGTGAAGGAACGGCGATATATTTCCAAGTCAGGATGGTGAGTGACTTGGAGGGGAACTTCTAGGTGGTGGTGTTCCCATCTATCTGCTGCCCTTGTCCTTCTAGATGGTAGTGGTCATGGGTTTGGAAAGTGCTGTCGAAGGAGCCTTGGTGAATTTCTGCAGTGCATCTTGTAGATGGTACACACTGCTGCTACTGTGCGTCGGTGGTGGAAGGAGTGAATGTTTGTGGACGTGGTGCCAATCAAGCAGGCTGCTTTGTCCTGGATGGTGTAAAGCTTCTTGAGTGTTGTGGGAGCTGCACTCATCCAGGCAAGTGAGGAGTATTCCATCACACTCCTGACTTGTGCCTTGTATCACAGAATCACAGAATCTTAACAGCACAGAAGTAGGCCGTTTGGCCCATCATGGCTGTACGGGCTCTCCAAATGAGCATCATGACCTGGTGCCATTGCTCTGCCTTTTTCCGTACCCCTTTTTAAATAACCATCTAATGCCGTATTGAATGCTTCGATTGAACCTGCCTCGACCACACTTCCAAGCAGTACCTTCCAGACCACTCCTGTGAAAAAATTGTGGACAGGCTTTGGGGAGTCCGGAGGTGAGTTACTCGCTGCAGGATTCCGAGCCTCTGACCTGCTCTTGTATCCACAGTGTTTATCGAGCTGATCCAGTTCTGGTTTGGGTCAATGGTAACCCCAAGGATGTTGATAGTGGGAGCGAATAATAGTAATGCCATTGAACGTCAATGGGCGATGGTTAGATACTCTCTTGTTGAAGATGGTCATTGCCTGGCACCTGTGTGGCACGAATGTTACTTGCCACTTGTCACCCAAGTCTGGATATTGTCCAAGTCTTGCTGTATTTGGACATGGGCTGCTGGTTAAGGACTGCCTCAATTTTAGAATTCGCATCCGTTTTTAATTCCCTCCAGGGCCTTATTCCTCAATATCTCTGTATTCTCCTCCAGTCCTACAATCCTCTGAGATATCTGTGTCCCCCCCCCCAGCTCAATCATCTGAGCATCTTGGTTTCAATTGCTCCTCCATTGGTGGCTATGCCTTCAGCTTCCAAGGCCCTAAGGACTGGAATTCCTTCCCGAAACCTCTCCACCTCTCGACTCCTCTTTCCTACTTTATCACGCTCTTTAAAACCTACTTCCTTGGCCAAGCTTTTGGTCACTTGCACTAAAATTTTCTGATGTGACTAAATGTAAATCTTGTTTATCGCCCGTTTGTGAAGTGCCTTGGGATGCTTTATAAATACATGTTCTTGTTAAATTGTAATCTAATTTTGCAAGAGGTTTGAATAAGCAGCACAGAATCCTCCAATATAAACAGGCAAATCATTGTGTAAATACAGTCACAGCAATCTCCCAAACTGATCGCTGAGGAGAGAGATTAATTAAGTTGCAAATTCTGGGAATTTCAAAAACAGAAATGACTGATGATGTAAATTGTTCAGAACAGTGAGTTTGTTCCTGAATGTTACAGAATCGGTCCTGGACTCGGAGTGATATCTGCTGTGTGCTCTATTCCCAACGTCAGAGAGCAGACAGACAAATGTTCTGTTTGGGTTTCTTTATCTGAACATGGAGCATGTCTCCAACTGAAATGACAAAGTATATCTGCACTGCTCTCTGATATAACAGTATGTACCATAGTGTTTCACAAGGGATCAAGATCAGTCAGCAGAAAGTAGGGGAAAAGTCATGAGAATTGAATGCAAGAACAGTCAGAAAGGGAAGTTATGAGAAGGGGTTTACAGTTGGGTGAGGGGGCAGCCGGACAGGGGTCTCAGGAGAATGTTCCAGAGTGAGGGGTGTGAGAGCTGAATGTTCCACCAGTGATGGAGTGAGAGGGGGAGAATTACAGAGTTAGAGGCTCTGCTTCCTTCAAAGGGGACCCAGACATCCCTTCCATAGAAGCATGGAAATTTACAGAGTGGAAGGAGGCCATTCAGCCCATCATGTCTATACTAGCTTGTTGAAAGACCTGTCCAATTTGCCTTACCTCCTTGCTCTTTCCCCATAACCTCACATATTTTTCCTTTTCAAGTATTTATGTAATTTACCTTTGATTCTGCCTTCCTTAACTTGCTGTGTAATAAAATCTCCTCTTGTCTCTGGTTCTTCTGCTAGTTGGAGAATTGGCTGAGGTTTACAAACACTGCAGTCTTTCTAACTTTGGGTTTTCCCACCACTGTGCATTGGTGGTGTTCTCTGTTGCTGCACCACTCCTTTTTCCTTGGCAGCAGGACTCCCACTTGCTACTCAACCCCCATGCCGCCAACCCCCCTCCCAATAGCCCCAACTCTCCAGCTCTCAGTAGCGGTCAGTAATCCTGGTCCAATAAGCGGCTTGAAGTTTCAGCTGTGTCAGAGAGGCAAGTTGGTGTCTCAAAGAAGGAAACCCCACTCTCAATATCTGGCTTCGCATCAAAAGATGGCAACTCTGACAATGCAACAACTCCCTCAGTAATGTACATGAAATCAGAAAGCTACCTCTGTGTATTCTGTGTCTGCACTGTCGGAGTTTACAGTGTAGCAGCAGAATGCATTGCTTGGTCCTGCTCCCAACTTGTTCATACCTATCTTCTGTTTAGGGTCTCCATGTTTTACTTCCTCCTCCTACTTCCTGGGTAAGACAGGGGCCGTTACAAAGTTGCTTCTGACATGAATCACAGAATTGACATTTAAAAACAAGCTGGGAGCCCAGACCTGGGACAGAGGGAGATTGACAGTGCAAAGTACAGAGTCAGAAAGGCAGAGAAAACTGTGTTAATAAAGGGAGAGAACTTTGAGGTGGAGAGTAAAAGGGTTGTGATCATTCACAATGTTTGCCAGCAACGTGTGTTTGGTATTTCTGATCTGGTGCCAGGTTTTAAATCTTTCAGCAGCAGCGAATGAAGAGACTCCAGCTGACGATGTGATAACTCTCAGGAGTGGAACATTGTTAACTGGCCCCAGTAACAGACCCGCCGATCATTCACCAGTAGCTGATTGGGAAACTGAGATTAAAGGAGCTGCTTCAAGTGGACAAGGAACTGCTTCAGGTGAGGAAGAACACTGATGGTTTTAGACTCAGTAATTCTGTTCTATAAATATTGAGAACACTGCAATGACAAAAATATCCAAGGTACAGTTCAGGGATACATCACAGGCTTAGTTCAGGGTTACAGCTCTTCAGGGGTGCAACACTGGTTCAGGTCAGGGGTACAGCTCTGCAAGGGTACAGCACAGGTTTAATTCAGGGGTACTGCTTCAGGTGAGGAAGAACAGTGATGGTTTTAGACTCAGTAATTCTGTTCTATAAATATTGAGAACACTGCAATGACAAAAATATCCAAGGTACAGTTCAGGGATACATCACAGGCTTAGTTCAGGGTTACAGCTCTTCAGGGGTACAACACCGGTTCAGGTCAGGGGTACAGCTCTGCAAGGGTACAGCACAGGTTTAATTCAGGGGTACAGCTCTTCAGGGGTATAACATGGGTTCAGGTCAGGATTGCAGCTCTTCAGGGGTACAACATGGGTTCAGTTCAGGGTTACAGCTCTTCAGGGGTATAACACAGGTTTAATTCAGGGGTAGAGCTCTTCAGGGGTATAACATGGGTTCAGTTCAGGGGTACAGCTCTTCAGGGGTATAAAATGGGTTCAGTTCAGGGTTACAGCTCTTCAGGGGTATAACATGGGTTCAGTTCAGGGGTACAGCTCTTCAGGGGTACAGCATGGGTTCAGTTCAGGGGTACAGCTCTTCAGGGGTATAACATGAGTTCAGTTCAGGGTTACAGCTCTTCAGGGGTATAACATGGGTTCAGTTCAGGGTTACAGCTCTTCAGGGGTATAACATGGGTTCAGTTCAGGGGTACAGCTCTTCAGGGGTATAACATGGGTTCAGTTCAGGGTTACAGCTCTTCAGGGTTATAGCACAATGTTATGACCGATGCAATAGGCAAAGCTGAGTTATTTAAAAATCCCAGAGGGAAACTTTAAACAACTGTCATAACCTATAATTTTAAGTGTTATGTTTGAGATACGACTCTAAACTCAGGAATCAGACCACTCGTTCTCGAGGTTTTATATTAAACAAAATGAGACGTTTTATTAATTTACACAGGTTAAAACATATGTACACATGGCTATAAATTACTACTATGATAACTTTTAACACATTCCCAAACTAATTCCCATTAAGGCTACAGCAACCCATAGACTTAACCAAACACCAGGCAAAGCATTTTCACCTTACGAATTCAAAATGAGGTCCTTTCCACTGTGGAGCCGGTTGGAGGTTTGCAGCTGCCTTTTGATCATAAATTGCCTCTGCTCTGCACACCCGAAAACTGCTGAAGTTATACCTACCACCACTGATTGAATTCAAATTCTCATTGTCTCACCAGCCTCTTTGAACTTTACCTTTTAACAATGAAAACCCATTCATTGTACCAATTTCATGAGAAATATAAAAATATTGCTTGGTATCTGTTAGAAAGGAGTCAAGTTTTCACTCCGCTTGTTGAATGCTCTATTCTAAAATAGAAAATTCACCCTATCTCTCTTCCATATCAAAACTAGTACATATCGAAGCATCTAGACTAGCTGGCTTTAATCCAATTAAGACATTCACACAAAATAAAAATCTATTTTAGAAGAAAAATATTTTCCAAAACATTATATACATTAATAGCTTCATAACATAGAGTGACAATGAGAGATCAAAATACAGGAACGTAGTGACACTGAGAGATCACAGTAATGGAAGGTAGTGACACTGAGAGATCACAGTGATGGAACATAGTGACACTGAGAGATCACAGTGATGGAACGTAGTGAAACTGAGAGATGACAGTGATGGAACGTAGTGACACTGAGAGATGACAGTGATGGAACGTAGTGACACTGAGAGATCACAGTGATGGTACGTAGTGACACTGAGAGATCACAGTGAT
The DNA here is from genome assembly GCF_964194155.1 of Cetorhinus maximus. Classification (NCBI taxonomy): domain Eukaryota; kingdom Metazoa; phylum Chordata; class Chondrichthyes; order Lamniformes; family Cetorhinidae; genus Cetorhinus; species Cetorhinus maximus. The sequence goes on from NC_135879.1 coordinate 248,120,656, forward strand.
AGCACGTAGAGACACTGAGAGATCACAGTGATAGCACGTAGAGACACGGAGAGATCACAGTGATAGCACGTAGTGACACCGAGAGATCACAGTGATAGCACGTAGTGACACTGAGAGATCACAGTGATAGCACGTAGTGACACTGAGAGATGACAGCGATAGCACGTAGAGACACTGAGAGATCACAGTGATAGCACGTAGTGACACTGAGACATCACAGTGATAGCACGTAGTGACACTGAGAGATCACAGTGATAACACGTAGAGACACTGAGAGATCACAGTGATAGCACGTAGTGACACTGAGAAATCACAGTGATAGCACGTAGTAACACTGAGAGATCACAGTGATAGCACGTAGTGACACTGAGAGATCACAGTGATAGCACGTAGTGACACTGAGAGATCACAGTGATAGCACGTAGTGACACTGAGAGATCACAGTGATAGCACGTAGTGACACTGAGAGATCACAGTGATAGCACGTAGTGACACTGAGAGATCACAGTGATAGCACGTAGTGACACTGAGAGATCACAGTGATAGCACGTAGTGACACTGAGAGATCACAGTGATAGCACGTAGTGACACTGAGAGATCACAGTGATAGCACGTAGTGACACTGAGAGATCACAGTGATAGCACGTAGTGACACTGAGAGATCACAGTGATAGCACGTAGTGACACTGACAGATGACAGTGATAGCACGTAGAGACACTGAGAGATCACAGTGATAGCACGTAGTGACACTGAGAGATCACAGTGGTAGCACGTAGTGACACTGAGAGATCACAGTGATAGCACGTAGAGACACTGAGAGATCACAGTGATAGCACGTAGAGACACTGAGAGATCACAGTGATAGCACGTAGTGACACTGAGAGATCACAGTGATAGCACGTAGAGACATTGAGAGATCACAGTGATAGCACGTAGAGACACTGAGAGATCACAGTGATAGCACGTAGAGACACTGAGAGATCACAGTGATAGCACGAAGTGACACTGAGAGATCACAGTGATAGCACGTAGTGACACTGAGAGATCACAGTGATAGCACGTAGTGACATTGAGAGATCACAGTTATAGCACGTAGTGACACTGAGAGATCACAGTGATAGCACGTAGTGAAACTGAGAGATCACAGTGATAGCACGTAGTGACACTGAGAGATCACAGTGATAGCACGTAGTGACACTGAGAGATCACAGTGATAGCACGTAGTGACACTGAGAGATCACAGTGATAGCACGTAGTGACACTGAGAGATCACAGTGATAGCACGTAGTGACACTGAGAGATCACAGTGATAGCACGTAGTGACACTGAGAGATCACAGTGATAGCACGTAGTGACACTGACAGATCACAGTGATAGCACGTAGAGACACTGAGAGATCACAGTGATAGCACGTAGTGACACTGAGAGATCACAGTGATAGCACGTAGTGACACTGAGAGATCACAGTGATAGCACGTAGAGACACTGAGAGATCACAGTGATAGCACGTAGAGACACTGAGAGATCACAGTGATAGCACGTAGTGACACTGAGAGATCACAGTGATAGCACGTAGTGACACTGAGAGATCACAGTGATAGCACGTAGAGACATTGAGAGATCACAGTGATAGCACGTAGTGACACTGAGAGATCACAGTGATAGCACGTAGTGACACTGAGAGATCACAGTGATAGCACGAAGTGACACTGAGAGATCACAGTGATAGCACGTAGTGACACTGAGAGATCACAGTGATAGCACGTAGTGACATTGAGAGATCACAGTTATAGCACGTAGTGACACTGAGAGATCACAGTGATAGCACGTAGTGACACTGAGAGATCACAGTGATAGCACGTAGTGACACTGAGAGATCACAGTGATAGCACGTAGTGACACTGAGAGATCACAGTGATAGCACGTAGTGACACTGAGAGATCACAGTGATAGCACGTAGTGACACTGAGAGATCACAGTGATAGCACGTAGTGACACTGAGAGATCACAGTGATAGCACGTAGTGACACTGAGAGATCACAGTGATAGCACGTAGTGACACTGAGAGATCACAGTGATAGCACGTAGTGACACTGAGAGATCACAGTGATAGCACGTAGTGACACTGAGTGATCACAGTGATAGCACGTAGTGACACTGAGAGATCACAGTGATAGCACGTAGTGACACTGAGAGATCACAGTGATAGCACGTACTGACACTGAGAGATCACAGTGATAGCACATAGTGACACTGAGAGATCACAGTGATAGCACGTAGTGACACTGAGAGATCACAGTGATAGCACGTAGAGACACTGAGAGATCACAGTGATAGCACGTAGTGACACTGAGAGATCACAGTGATAGCACGTAGTGACACTGAGAGATCACAGTACTGGCACGTAGTGACACTGAGAGATCACAGTGATAGCACGTAGTGACACTGAGAGATCACAGTGATAGCACGTAGTGACGCTGAGAGATCACAGTGATAGCACGTAGTGACACTGAGAGATCACAGTACTGGGACGTAGTGACACTGAGAGATCACAGTGACAGCACGTAGCGACACTGAGAGATCACAGTGATGGAACATAGTGACACTGAGAGATCACAGTGATGGAACGTAGTGACAATGAGAGATCAAAATACTGGAACGTAGTGACACTGAGAGATCACAGTGATGGAACGTAGTGACACTGAGAGATCACAGTGATGGAACATAGTGACACTTAGAGATCACAGTGATGGAACGTAGTGACACTGAGAGATCACAGTGATGGAACGTAGTGACACTGAGAGATCACAGTGATAGCACGTAGCGACACTGAGAGATCACAGTGATGGAACATAGTGACACTGAGAGATCACAGAGATGGAACGTAGTGACAATGAGAGATCAAAATACTGGAACGTAGTGACACTGAGAAATCACAGTGATGGAACGTAGTGACACTGAGAGATCACAGTGATGGAACATAGTGACACTGAGAGATCACAGTGATGGAACGTAGTGACACTGAGAGATCACAGTGATGGAACGTAGTGACACTGAGAGATCACAGTGATAGCACGTAGTGACACTGAGAGATCACAGTGATAGCACGTAGTGACACTGAGAGATCACAGTGATAGCACGTAGTGACTCTGAGAGATCACAGTGATAGCACGTAGTGACACTGACAGATCACAGTGATAGCACGTAGAGACACTGAGAGATCACAGTGATAGCACGTAGTGACACTGAGAGATCACAGTGATAGCACGTAGTGACACTGAGAGATCACAGTGATAGCACGTAGTGACACTGAGAGATCACAGTGATAGCACGTAGTGACACTGAGAGATCACAGTGATAGCACGTAGTGACACTGAGAGATCACAGTGATAGAATGTAGTGACACTGAGAGATCACAGTGATAGCACGTAGTGACACTGAGAGATCACAGTAATAGCACGTAGTGACACTGAGGGATCACAGTGATAGCACGTAGTGACACTGAGAGATCACAGTGATAGCACGTAGTGACACTGAGAGATCACAGTGATAGCACGTAGTAACACTGAGAGATCACAGTACTGGGACGTAATGACACTGAGAGATCACAGTGATAGCACGTAGTGACACTGAGAGATCACAGTGATAGCACGTAGTGACACTGAGAGATCACAGTGATAGCACGTAGTGACACTGAGAGATCACAGTGATAGCACGTAGTGACACTGAGAGATCACAGTGATAGCACGTAGAGACATTGAGAGATCACAGTGATAGCACGTAGAGACACTGAGAGATCACAGTGATAGCACGTAGTGACACTGAGAGATCACAGTGATAGCACGTAGTGACACTGAGAGATCACAGTGATAGCACGTAGTGATACTGAGAGATCACAGTGATAGCACGTAGTGACACTGAGAGATCACAGTGATAGCACGTAGTGACACTGAGAGATCACAGTGATAGCACGTAGTGACACTGAGAAATCACAGTGATAGCACGTAGTGACACTGAGAGATCACAGTGATAGCACGTAGTGACACTGAGGGATCACAGTGATAGCACGTAGTGACACTGAGAGATCACAGTGATAGCACGTAGTGACACTGAGAGATCACAGTGATAGCACGTAGTGACACTGAGAGATCACAGTGATAGCACGTAGTGACACTGAGAGATCACAGTGATAGCACGTAGTGACACTGAGAGATCACAGTTATAGCACGTAGAGACACTGAGAGATCACAGTGATAGCACGTAGAGACACTGAGAGATCACAGTGATAGCACGTAGTGACACTGAGAGATCACAGTGATAGCACGTAGAGACACTGAGAGATCACAGTGATAGCACGTAGTGACACTGAGAGATCACAGTGATAGCACGTAGTGACACTGAGAGATCACAGTGATAGCACGTAGTGACACTGAGAGATCACAGTGATAGCACGTAGAGACACTGAGAGATCACAGTGATAGCACGTAGTGACACTGAGAGATCACAGTGATAGCACGTAGTGACACTGAGAGATCACAGTGATGGCACGTAGTGACAATGAGAGATCACAGTGATAGCACTTAGTGACACTGAGAGATCACAGTGATGGCACATAGTGACACTGAGAGATCACAATGATAGCACGTAGTGACACTGAGAGATCACAGTGATGGCACGTAGTGACGCTGAGAGATCACAGTGATAGCACGTAGTGACACTGAGAGATCACAGTGATAGCACGTAGTGACACTGACAGATCACAGTGATAGCACGTAGAGACACTGAGAGATCACAGTGATAGCACGTAGTGACACTGAGAGATCACAGTAATAGCACGTAGTGACACTGAGAGATCACAGTGATAGCACGTAGAGACACTGAGAGATCACAGTGATAGCACGTAGAGACACTGAGAGATCACAGTGATAGCACGTAGTGACACTGAGAGATCACAGTACTGGGACGTAGTTACACTGAGAGATCACAGTGATAGCACGTAGTGACACTGAGAGATCACAGTGATAGCACGTAGTGACACTGAGAGATCACAGTGATAGCACGTAGAGACACTGAGAGATCACAGTGATAGCACATAGAGACACTGAGAGATCACAGTGATAGCACGTAATGACACTGAGAGATCACAGTACTGGGACGTAGTGAAACTGAGAGATCACAGTGATAGCACGTAGTGACACTGAGAGATCACAGTGATAGCACGTAGTGACACTGAGAGATCACAGTGATAGCACGTAGTGACACTGAGAGATCACAGTGATAGCACGTAGTGACACTGAGAGATCACAGTGATAGCACGTAGTGACACTGAGAGATCACAGTGATGGCACGTAGTGACACTGAGAGATCTCAGTGATAGCACGTAGTGACACTGAGAGATCACAGTGATAGCACGTAGTGACACTGAGAGATCACAGTACTGGAACGTAGTTACACTGAGAGATCACAGTGATAGCACGTAGTGACACTGAGAGATCACAGTACTGGGACGTAGTGACACTGAGAGATCACAGTGACAGCACGTAGCGACACTGAGAGATCACAGTGATGGAACATAGTGACACTGAGAGATCACAGTGATGGAACGTAGTGACAATTAGAGATCAAAATACTGGAACGTAGTGACACTGAGATATCACAGTGATGGAACGTAGTGACACTGAGAGATCACAGTGATGGAACATAGTGACACTGAGAGATCACAGTGATGGAACTTAGTGACACTGAGAGATCACAGTGATGGAACGTAGTGACACTGAGAGATCACAGTGATAGCACGTAGCGACACTGAGAGATCACAGTGATGGAACATAGTGACACTGAGAGATCACAGAGATGGAACGTAGTGACAATGAGAGATCAAAATACTGGAACGTAGTGACACTGAGAAATCACAGTGATGGAACGTAGTGACACTGAGAGATCACAGTGATGGAACATAGTGACACTGAGAGATCACAGTGATGGAACGTAGTGACACTGAGAGATCACAGTGATGGAACGTAGTGACACTGAGAGATCACAGTGATGGAACGTAGTGACACTGAGAGATCACAGTGATGGAACGTAGTGACACTGAGAGATCACAGTGATAGCACGTAGAGACACTGAGAGATCACAGTGATAGCACGTAGAGACATTGAGAGATCACAGTGATAGCACGTAGTGACACTGAGAGATCGCAGTGATAGCACGTAGTGACACTGAGAGATCGCAGTGATAGCACGTAGTGACACTGAGAGATCACAGTGATAGCACGTAGTGACACTGAGAGATCACAGTGATAGCACGTAGTGACACTGAGAGATCACAGTGATAGCACGTAGTGACACTGAGAGATCACAGTGATAGCACGTAGAGACACTGAGAGATCACAGTGATAGCACGTAGTGACACTGAGAGATCACAGTGATAGCACGTAGTGACACTGAGAGATCACAGTGATAGCACGTAGTGACACTGAGAGATCACAGTGATAGCACGTAGTGACACTGAGAGATCACAGTGATAGCACGTAGTGACACTGAGAGATCACAGTGATAGCACGTAGTGACACTGAGAGATCACAGTGATAGCACGTAGTGACACTGAGAGATCACAGTAATAGCACGTAGTGACACTGAGGGATCACAGTGATAGCACGTAGTGACACTGAGAGATCACAGTGATAGCACGTAGTGACACTGAGAGATCAAAGTGATAGCACGTAGTAACACTGAGAGATCACAGTACTGGGACGTAATGACACTGAGAGATCACAGTGATAGCACGTAGTGACACTGAGAGATCACAGTGATAGCACGTAGAGACACTGAGAGATCACAGTGATAGCACGTAGTGACACTGAGAGATCACAGTGATAGCACGTAGTGACACTGAGAGATCACAGTGATAGCACGTAGTGACACTGAGAGATCACAGTGATAGCACGTAGAGACACTGAGAGATCACAGTGATAGCACGTAGTGACACTGAGAGATCACAGTGATAGCACGTAGTGACACTGAGAGATCACAGTGATGGCACGTAGTGACAATGAGAGATCACAGTGATAGCACTTAGTGACACTGAGAGATCACAGTGATGGCACATAGTGACACTGAGAGATCACAGTGATAGCACGTAGTGACACTGAGAGATCACAGTGATGGCACGTAGTGACGCTGAGTGATCACAGTGATAGCACGTAGTGACACTGAGAGATCACAGTGATAGCACGTAGTGACACTGACAGATCACAGTGATAGCACGTAGAGACACTGAGAGATCACAGTGATAGCACGTAGTGACACTGAGAGATCACAGTAATAGCACGTAGTGACACTGAGAGATCACAGTGATAGCACGTAGAGACACTGAGAGATCACAGTGATAGCACGTAGAGACACTGAGAGATCACAGTGATAGCATGTAGTGACACTGAGAGATCACAGTACTGGGACGTAGTTACACTGAGAGATCACAGTGATAGCACGTAGTGACACTGAGAGATCACAGTGATAGCACGTAGTGACACTGAGAGATCACAGTGATAGCACGTAGTGACACTGAGAGATCACAGTGATAGCACGTAGTGACACTGAGAGATCACAGTGATAGCACGTAGTGACACTGAGAGATCACAGTGATAGCACGTAGTTACACTGAGAGATCACAGTGATAGCACGTAGTGACACTGAGTGATCACAGTGATTGCACGTAGTGACACTGAGAGATCACATTGATAGCACGTAGTGACACTGAGAGATCACAGTGATAGCACGTAGTGACACTGAGAGATCACAGTGATAGCACGTAATGACACTGAGAGATCTCAGTGATAGCACGTAGTGACACTGAGAGATCACAGTGATAGCACGTAGTGACACTGAGAGATCACAGTGATAGCACGTAGAGACACAGAGATCACAGTGATAGCACGTAGTGACACTGAGAGATCACAGTGATAGCACGTAGTGACACTGAGAGATCACAGTGATAGCACGTAGTGACACTGAGAGATCACAGTGATAGAACGTAGTGACACTGAGAGATCACAGTGATAGCACGTAGTGACACTGAGAGATCACAGTGTTAGCATGTAGTGACACTGAGAGATCACAGTGATAGCACGTAGTGACACGGAGAGATCACAGTGATAGCACGTAGTGACACTGAGTGATCACAGTGATAGCACGTAGTGACACTGAGAGATCACAGTGATAGCACGTAGTGACACTGAGAGATCACAGTACTGGGTCGTAGTGACACTGAGAGATCACAGTGACAGCACGTAGAGACACTGAGAGATCACAGTGATAGCACGTAGTGACACTGAGAGATCACAGTGATAGCACGTAGCGACACTGAGAGATCACAGTGATGGAACATAGTGACAATGAGAGATCACAGTGATGGAACGTAGTGACAATGAGAGATCAAAATACTGGAACGTAGTGACACTGAGAGATCACAGTGATGGAACATAGTGACACTGAGAGATCACAGTGATGGAACTTAGTGACACTGAGAGATCACAGTGATGGAACGTAGTGACACTGAGAGATCACAGTGATGGAACGTAGTGACACTGAGAGATCACAGTGATGGAACGTAGTGACACTGAGAGATCACAGTGATAGCACGTAGAGACACTGAGAGATCACAGTGATAGCACGTAGAGACACTGAGAGATCACAGTGATAGCACGTAGTGACACTGAGAGATCACAGTGATAGCACGTAGAGACACTGAGAGATCACAGTGATAGCACGTAGTGACACTGAGAGATCACAGTGATAGCACGTAGTGACACTGAGAGATCACAGTGATAGCACGTAGTGACACTGAGAGATCACAGTGATAGCACGTAGTGACACTGAGAGATCACAGTGATAGCACGTAGTGACAGTGAGAGATCACAGTGATAGCACGTAGTGACACTGAGTGATCACAGTGATAGCACGTAGTGACACTGAGAGATCACAGTGATAGCACGTAGTGACACTGAGAGATCACAGTGATAGCACGTAGTGACACTGAGAGATCACAGTGATAGCACGTAGTGACACTGAGAGATCACAGTTATAGCACTTAGAGACACTGAGAGATCACAGTGATAGCACGTAGTGACACTGAGAGATCACAGTGATAGCACGTAGAGACACTGAGAGATCACAGTGATGGCACGTAGTGACACTGAGAGATCTCAGTGATAGCACGTAGTGACACTGAGAGATCACAGTGATAGCACGTAGTGACACTGAGAGATCACAGTGATAGCACGTATTGACACTGAGAGATCACAGTGATAGCACGTAGTGACACTGAGAGATCACAGTACTGGGTCGTAGTGACACTGAGAGATCACAGTGACAGCACGTAGAGACACTGAGAGATCACAGTGATAGCACGTAGTGACACTGAGAGATCACAGTGATAGCACGTAGCGACACTGAGAGATCACAGTGATGGTACATAGTGACAATGAGAGATCACAGTGATGGAACGTAGTGACAATGAGAGATCAAAATACTGGAACGTAGTGACACTGAGAGATCACAGTGATGGAACATAGTGACACTGAGAGATCACAGTGATGGAACATAGTGACACTGAGAGATCACAGTGATGGAACGTAGTGACACTGAGAGATCACAGTGATGGAACGTAGTGACACTGAGAGATCACAGTGATGGAACGTAGTGACACTGAGAGATCACAGTGATAGCACGTAGAGACACTGAGAGATCACAGTGATAGCACGTAGAGACACTGAGAGATCACAGTGATAGCACGTAGTGACACTGAGAGATCACAGTGATAGCACGTAGTGACACTGAGAGATCACAGTTATCGCACGTAGTGACACTGAGAGATCACAGTGATAGCACGTAGTGACACTGAGAGATCACAGTGATAGCACGTAGAGACACTGAGAGATCACAGTGATAGCACGTAGTGACACTGAGAGATCACAGTACTGGGACGTAGTGACACTGAGAGATCACAGTGACAGCACGTAGCGACACTGAGAGATCACAGTGATGGAACATAGTGACACTGAGAGATCATAGTGATGGATCGTAGTGACAATGAGAGATCAAAATACTGGAACGTAGTGACACTGAGAGATAACAGTGATGGAACGTAGTGACACTGAGTGATCACAGTGATGGAACATAGTGACACTGAGAGATCACAGTGATGGAACGTAGTGACACTGAGAGATCACAGTGATGGAACGTAGTGACACTGAGAGATCACAGTGATAGCACGTAGCGACACTGAGAGATCACAGTGATGGAACATAGTGACACTGAGAGATCACAGTGATGGAACGTAGTGACAATGAGAGATCAAAATACTGGAACGTAGTGACACTGAGAGATCACAGTGATGGAACGTAGTGACACTGAGCGATCACAGTGATGGAACATAGTGACACTGAGAGATCACAGTGATGGAACGTAGTGACACTGAGAGATCACAGTGATGGAACGTAGTGACACTGAGAGATCACAGTGATAGCACGTAGCGACACTGAGAGATCACAGTGATGGAACATAGTGACACTGAGAGATCACAGTGATGGAACATAGTGACACTGAGAGATCACAGTGATAGCACGTAGCGACACTGAGAGATCACAGTGATGGAACATAGTGACACTGAGAGATCACAGTGATGGAACGTAGTGACAATGAGAGATCAAAATACTGGAACGTAGTGACACTGAGAGATCACAGTGATGGAACATAGTGACACTGAGAGATCACAGTGATGGAACATAGTGACACTGAGAGATCACAGTGATGGAACGTAGTGACACTGAGAGATCACAGTGATGGAACGTAGTGACACTGAGAGATCACAGTGATGGAACGTAGTGACACTGAGAGATCACAGTGATGGAACGTAGTGACACTGAGAGATCACAGTGATAGCACGTAGAGACACTGAGAGATCACAGTGATAGCACGTAGAGACACTGAGAGGTCACAGTGATAGCACGTAGTGACACTGAGAGATCACAGTGATAGCACGTAGTGACTCTGACAGATCACAGTGATAGCACGTAGTGACACTGAGAGATCACAGTGATAGCACGTAGTGACACTGAGAGGTCACAGTGATAGCACGTAGTGACACTGAGAGATCACAGTGATAGCACGTAGTGACACTGAGAGATCACAGTGATAGCACGTAGTGACACTGAGTGATCACAGTGATTGCACGTAGTGACACTGAGAGATCACAGTGATAGCACGTAGTGACACTGAGAGATCACAGTGATAGCACGTAGTGACACTGAGAGATCACAGTGATAGCACGTAATGACACTGAGAGATCACAGTGATAGCACGTAGTGACACTGAGAGATCACAGTGATAGCACGTAGTGACACTGAGAGATCACAGTGATAGCACGTAGAGACACTGAGAGATCACAGTGATAGCACGTAGTGACACTGAGAGATCACAGTGATAGCACGTAGTGACACTGAGAGATCACAGTGATAGCACATAGTGACACTGAGAGATCACAGTGATAGCACGTAGTGACACTGAGAGATAACAGTGATAGCACGTAGTGACACTGAGAGATTACAGTGTTAGCACGTAGTGACACTGAGAGATCACAGTGATAGCACGTAGTGACACGGAGAGATCACAGTGATAGCACGTAGTGACACTGAGTGATCACAGTGATAGCACGTAGTGACACTGAGAGATCACAGTGATAGCACGTAGTTACACTGAGAGATCACAGTGATAGCACGTAGAGACACTGAGAGATCACAGTGATAGCACGTAGTGACACTGAGAGATCACAGTGATAGCACGTAGTGACACTGAGAGATCACAGTGATAGCACGTAGTGACACTGAGAGATCACAGTGATAGCACGTAGTGACACTGAGAGATCACAGTGATAGCACGTAGTGACACTGAGAGATCACAGTGATAGCACGTAGTGACACTGAGAGATCACAGTGATAGCACGTAGTGACAGTGAGAGATCACAGTGATAGCACGTAGTGACACTGAGTGATCACAGTGATAGCACGTAGTGACACTGAGAGATCACAGTGATAGCACGTAGTGACACTGAGAGATCACAGTGATAGCACGTAGTGACACTGAGAGATCACAGTGATAGCACGTAGTGACACTGAGAGATCACAGTGATAGCACTTAGAGACACTGAGAGATCACAGTGATAGCACGTAGTGACACTGAGAGATCACAGTGATAGCACGTAGAGACACTGAGAGATCACAGTGATAGCACGTAGTGACACTGAGAGATCACAGTGATAGCACGTAGTGACACTGAGAGATCACAGTACTGGCACGTAGTGACACTGAGAGATCACAGTGATAGCACGTAGTGACACTGAGAGATCACAGTGATAGCACGTAGTGACACTGAGAGATCACAGTGATAGCACGTAGTGACACTGAGAGATCACCGTGATAGCACGTAGTGACACTGAGAGATCACAGTGATAGCACGTAGTGACACTGAGAGATCACAGTGATAGCACGTAGTGACACTGAGAGATCACAGTGATAGCACGTAGTGACACTGAGAGATCACAGTTATAGCACGTAGAGACACTGAGAGATCACAGTGATAGCACGTAGAGACACTGAGAGATCACAGTGATAGCACGTAGTGACACTGAGAGATCACAGTGATAGCACGTAGAGACACTGAGAGATCACAGTTATCGCGCGTAGTGACACTGAGAGATCACAGTGATAGCACGTAGTGACACTGAGAGATCACAGTGATAGCACGTAGTGACACTGAGAGATCACAGTGATAGCACGTAGAGACACTGAGAGATCACAGTGATAGCACGTAGTGACACTGAGAGATCACAGTGATAGCACGTAGTGACACTGAGAGATCACAGTGATGGCACGTTGTGACACTGAGAGATCACAGTGATAGCACTTAGTGACACTGAGAGATCACAGTGATGGCACATATGACACTGAGAGATCACAGTGATAGCACGTAGCGACACTGAGAGATCACAGTGATGGAACATAGTGACACTGAGAGATCACAGTGATGGAACGTAGTGACAATGAGAGATCAAAATACTGGAACGTAGTGACACTGAGAGATCACAGTGATGGAACATAGTGACACTGAGAGATCACAGTGATGGAACATAGTGACACTGAGAGATCACAGTGATGGAACGTAGTGACACTGAGAGATCACAGTGATGGAACGTAGTTACACTGAGAGATCACAGTGATGGAACGTAGTGACACTGAGAGATCACAGTGATGGAACGTAGTGACACTGAGAGATCACAGTGATAGCACGTAGAGACACTGAGAGATCACAGTGATAGCACGTAGAGACACTGAGAGGTCACAGTGATAGCACGTAGTGACACTGAGAGATCACAGTGATAGCACGTAGTGACTCTGAGAGATCACAGTGATAGCACGTAGTGACACTGAGAGATCACAGTGATAGCACGTAGTGACACTGAGAGATCACAGTGATAGCACGTAGTGACACTGAGAGATCACAGTGATAGCACGTAGTGACACTGAGAGATCACAGTGATAGCACGTAGTGACACTGAGTGATCACAGTGATTGCACGTAGTGACACTGAGAGATCACAGTGATAGCACGTAGTGACACTGAGAGATCACAGTGATAGCACGTAGTGACACTGAGAGATCACAGTGTTAGCACGTAGTGACACTGAGAGATCACAGTGATAGCACGTAGTGACACGGAGAGATCACAGTGATAGCACGTAGTGACACTGAGAGATCACAGTGATAGCACGTAGTGACACTGAGAGATCACAGTGATAGCACGTAGTGACACTGAGAGATCACAGTGATAGCACGTAGTGACACTGAGAGATCACAGTGATAGCACGTAGTGACACTGAGAGATCACAGTGATAGCACGTAGTGACACTGAGAGATCACAGTGATAGCACGTAGTGACACTGAGAGATCACAGTGATAGCACGTAGTGACAGTGAGAGATCACAGTGATAGCACGTAGTGACACTGAGTGATCACAGTGATAGCACGTTGTGACACTGAGAGATCACAGTGATAGCACGTAGTGACACTGAGAGATCACAGTGATAGCACGTAGTGACACTGAGAGATCACAGTGATAGCACGTAGTGACACTGAGAGATCACAGTGATAGCACTTAGAGACACTGAGAGATCACAGTGATAGCACGTAGTGACACTGAGAGATCACAGTGATAGCACGTAGAGACACTGAGAGATCACAGTGATAGCACGTAGTGACACTGAGAGATCACAGTGATAGCACGTAGTGACACTGAGAGATCACAGTACTGGCACGTAGTGACACTGAGAGATCACAGTGATAGCACGTAGTTACACTGAGAGATCACAGTGATAGCACGTAGTGACACTGAGAGATCACAGTGATAGCACGTAGTGACACTGAGAGATCACCGTGATAGCACGTAGTGACACTGAGAGATCACAGTGATAGCACGTAGTGACACTGAGAGATCACAGTGATAGCACGTAGTGACACTGAGAGATCACAGTGATAGCACGTAGTGACACTGAGAGATCACAGTTATAGCACGTAGAGACACTGAGAGATCACAGTGATAGCACGTAGAGACACTGAGAGATCACAGTGATAGCACGTAGTGACACTGAGAGATCACAGTGATAGCACGTAGAGACACTGAGAGATCACAGTTATCGCGCGTAGTGACACTGAGAGATCACAGTGATAGCACGTAGTGACACTGAGAGATCACAGTGATAGCACGTAGTGACACTGAGAGATCACAGTGATAGCACGTAGAGACACTGAGAGATCACAGTGATAGCACGTAGTGACACTGAGAGATCACAGTGATAGCACGTAGTGACACTGAGAGATCACAGTGATGGCACGTTGTGACACTGAGAGATCACAGTGATAGCACTTAGTGACACTGAGAGATCACAGTGATGGCACATATGACACTGAGAGATCACAGTGATAGCACGTAGTGACACTGAGAGATCACAGTGATGGCACGTAGTGTCACTGAGAGATCACAGTGATAGCACGTATTGACACTGAGAGATCACAGTGATAGCACGTAGTGACACTGACAGATCACAGTGATAGCATGTAGAGACACTGAGAGATTACAGTGATAGCACGTAGTGACACTGAGAGATCACAGTAATAGCACGTAGTGACACTGAGAGATCACAGTGATAGCACGTAGAGACACTGAGAGATCACAGTGATAGCACGTAGTGACACTGAGAGATCACAGTACTGGGACGTAGTGACACTGAGAGATCACAGTGATAGCACGTAGTGACACTGAGAGATCACAGCGATAGCACGTAGTGACACTGAGAGATCACAGTGATAGCACGTAGAGACACTGAGAGATCACAGTGATAGCACGTAGAGACACTGAGAGATCACAGTGATAGCACGTAGTGACCCTGAGAGATCACAGTACTGGGACGTACTGACACTGAGAGATCACAGTGATAGCACGTAGTGACACTGAGAGATCACAGTGATAGCACGTAGTGACACTGAGAAATCACAGTGATAGCACGTAGTGACACTGAGAGATCACAGTGATAGCACGTAGTGACACTGAGAGATCACAGTGATGGCACGTAGTGACACTGAGAGATCACAGTGATGGCACGTAGTGACACTGAGAGATCACAGTGATGGCACGTAGTGACACTGAGAGATCACAGTGATGGCACGTAGTGACACTGAGAGATCACAGTGATAGCACGTAGTGACACTGAGAGATTACAGTGATAGCACGTAGTGACACTGAGAGATCACAGTGATAGCACGTAGTGACACTGAGAGATCACAGTGATAGCACGTAGTGACACTGAGAGATCACAGTGATGGCACGTAGTGACACTGAGAGATCTCAGTGATAGCACGTAGTGACACTGAGAGATCACAGTGATAGCACGTAGTGACACTGAGAGATCACAGTACTGGAACGTAGTTACACTGAGAGTTCACAGTGATAGCACGTAGTGACACTGAGAGATCACAGTACTGGGACGTAGTGACACTGAGAGATCACAGTGACAGCACGTAGCGACACTGAGAGATCACAGTGATGGAACATAGTGACACTGAGAGATCACAGTGATGGAACGTAGTGACAATTAGAGATCAAAATACTGGAACGTAGTGACACTGAGAGATCACAGTGATAGCATGTAGTGACACTGAGAGATCACAGTACTGGGACGTAGTTACACTGAGAGATCACAGTGATGGAACTTAGTGACACTGAGAGATCACAGTGATGGAACGTAGTGACACTGAGAGATCACAGTGATAGCACGTAGCGACACTGAGAGATCACAGTGATGGAACATAGTGACACTGAGAGATCACAGAGATGGAACGTAGTGACAATGAGAGATCAAAATACTGGAACGTAGTGACACTGAGAAATCACAGTGATGGAACGTAGTGACACTGAGAGATCACAGTGATGGAACATAGTGACACTGAGAGATCACAGTGATGGAACGTAGTGACACTGAGAGATCACAGTGATGGAACGTAGTGACACTGAGAGATCACAGTGATGGAACGTAGTGACACTGAGAGATCACAGTGATGGAACGTAGTGACACTGAGAGATCACAGTGATAGCACGTAGAGACACTGAGAGATCACAGTGATAGCACGTAGAGACATTGAGAGATCACAGTGATAGCACGTAGTGACACTGAGAGATCGCAGTGATAGCACGTAGTGACACTGAGAGATCACAGTGATAGCACGTAGTGACACTGAGAGATCACAGTGATAGCACGTAGTGACACTGAGAGATCACAGTGATAGCACGTAGTGACACTGAGAGATCACAGTGATAGCACGTAGTGACACTGAGAGATCACAGTGATAGCACGTAGAGACACTGAGAGATCACAGTGATAGCACGTAGTGACACTGAGAGATCACAGTGATAGCACGTAGTGACACTGAGAGATCACAGTGATAGCACGTAGTGACACTGAGAGATCACAGTGATAGCACGTAGTGACACTGAGAGATCACAGTGATAGCACGTAGTGACACTGAGAGATCACAGTGATAGCACGTAGTGACACTGAGAGATCACAGTGATTGCACGTAGTGACACTGAGAGATCACAGTAATAGCACGTAGTGACACTGAGGGATCACAGTGATAGCACGTAGTGACACTGAGAGATCACAGTGATAGCACGTAGTGACACTGAGAGATCAAAGTGATAGCACGTAGTAACACTGAGAGATCACAGTACTGGGACGTAATGACACTGAGAGATCACAGTGATAGCACGTAGTGACACTGAGAGATCACAGTGATAGCACGTAGAGACACTGAGAGATCACAGTGATAGCACGTAGTGACACTGAGAGATCACAGTGATAGCACGTAGTGACACTGAGAGATCACAGTGATAGCACGTAGTGACACTGAGAGATCACAGTGATAGCACGTAGAGACACTGAGAGATCACAGTGATAGCACGTAGTGACACTGAGAGATCACAGTGATAGCACGTAGTGACACTGAGAGATCACAGTGATGGCACGTAGTGACAATGAGAGATCACAGTGATAGCACTTAGTGACACTGAGAGATCACAGTGATGGCACATAGTGACACTGAGAGATCACAGTGATAGCACGTAGTGACACTGAGAGATCACAGTGATGGCACGTAGTGACGCTGAGAGATCACAGTGATAGCACGTAGTGACACTGAGAGATCACAGTGATAGCACGTAGTGACACTGACAGATCACAGTGATAGCACGTAGAGACACTGAGAGATCACAGTGATAGCACGTAGTGACACTGAGAGATCACAGTAATAGCACGTAGTGACTCTGAGAGATCACAGTGATAGCACGTAGAGACACTGAGAGATCACAGTGATAGCACGTAGAGACACTGAGAGATCACAGTGATAGCATGTAGTGACACTGAGAGATCACAGTACTGGGACGTAGTTACACTGAGAGATCACAGTGATAGCACGTAGTGACACTGAGAGATCACAGTGATAGCACGTAGTGACACTGAGAGATCACAGTGATAGCACGTAGTGACACTGAGAGATCACAGTGATAGCACGTAGTGACACTGAGAGATCACAGTGATAGCACGTAGTGACACTGAGAGATCACAGTTATAGCACGTAGTTCCACTGAGAGATCACAGTGATAGCACGTAGTGACACTGAGTGATCACAGTGATTGCACGTAGTAACACTGAGAGATCACAGTGATAGCACGTAGTGACACTGAGAGATCACAGTGATAGCACGTAGTGACACTGAGAGATCACAGTGATAGCACGTAATGACACTGAGAGATCTCAGTGATAGCACGTAGTGACACTGAGAGATCACAGTGATAGCACGTAGTGACACTGAGAGATCACAGTGATAGCACGTAGAGACACAGAGATCACAGTGATAGCACGTAGTGACACTGAGAGATCACAGTGATAGCACGTAGTGACACTGAGAGATCACAGTGATAGCACGTAGTGACACTGAGAGATCACAGTGATAGCACGTAGTGACACTGAGAGATCACAGTGATAGCACGTAGTGACACTGAGAGATCACAGTGTTAGCATGTAGTGACACTGAGAGATCACAGTGATAGCACGTAGTGACACGGAGAGATCACAGTGATAGCACGTAGTGACACTGAGTGATCACAGTGATAGCACGTAGTGACACTGAGAGATCACAGTGATAGCACGTAGTGACACTGAGAGATCACAGTACTGGGTCGTAGTGACACTGAGAGATCACAGTGACTGCACGTAGAGACACTGAGAGATCACAGTGATAGCACGTAGTGACACTGAGAGATCACAGTGATAGCACGTAGCGACACTGAGAGATCACAGTGATGGAACATAGTGACAATGAGAGATCACAGTGATGGAACGTAGTGACAATGAGAGATCAAAATACTGGAACGTAGTGACACTGAGAGATCACAGTGATGGAACATAGTGACACTGAGAGATCACAGTGATGGAACTTAGTGACACTGAGAGATCACAGTGATGGAACGTAGTGACACTGAGAGATCACAGTGATGGAACGTAGTGACACTGAGAGATCACAGTGATGGAACGTAGTGACACTGAGAGATCACAGTGATAGCACGTAGAGACACTGAGAGATCACAGTGATAGCACGTAGAGACACTGAGAGATCACAGTGATAGCACGTAGTGACACTGAGAGATCACAGTGATAGCACGTAGAGACACTGAGAGATCACAGTGATAGCACGTAGTGACACTGAGAGATCACAGTGATAGCACGTAGTGACACTGAGAGATCACAGTGATAGCACGTAGTGACACTGAGAGATCACAGTGATAGCACGTAGTGACACTGAGAGATCACAGTGATAGCACGTAGTGACAGTGAGAGATCACAGTGATAGCACGTAGTGACACTGAGTGATCACAGTGATAGCACGTAGTGACACTGAGAGATCACAATGATAGCACGTAGTGACACTGAGAGATCACAGTGATAGCACGTAGTGACACTGAGTGATCACAGTGATAGCACGTAGTGACACTGAGAGATCACAGTTATAGCACTTAGAGACACTGAGAGATCACAGTGATAGCACGTAGTGACACTGAGAGATCACAGTGATAGCACGTAGAGACACTGAGAGATCACAGTGATGGCACGTAGTGACACTGAGAGATCTCAGTGATAGCACGTAGTGACACTGAGAGATCACAGTACTGGGTCGTAGTGACACTGAGAGATCACAGTGACAGCACGTAGAGACACTGAGAGATCACAGTGATAGCACGTAGTGACACTGAGAGATCACAGTGATAGCACGTAGCGACACTGAGAGATCACAGTGATGGAACATAGTGACAATGAGAGATCACAGTGATGGAACGTAGTGACAATGAGAGATCAAAATACTGGAACGTAGTGACACTGAGAGATCACAGTGATGGAACATAGTGACACTGAGAGATCACAGTGATGGAACATAGTGACACTGAGAGATCACAGTGATGGAACGTAGTGACACTGAGAGATCACAGTGATGGAACGTAGTGACACTGAGAGATCACAGTGATGGAACGTAGTGACACTGAGAGATCACAGTGATAGCACGTAGAGACACTGAGAGATCACAGTGATAGCACGTAGAGACACTGAGAGATCACAGTGATAGCACGTAGTGACACTGAGAGATCACAGTGATAGCACGTAGTGACACTGAGAGATCACAGTGATAGCACGTAGTGACACTGAGAGATCACAGTGATAGCACGTAGTGACACTGAGAGATCACAGTGATAGCACGTAGAGACACTGAGAGATCACAGTGATAGCACGTAGTGACACTGAGAGATCACAGTACTGGGACGTAGTGACACTGAGAGATCACAGTGACAGCACGTAGCGACACTGAGAGATCACAGTGATGGAACATAGTGACACTGAGAGATCATAGTGATGGAACGTAGTGACAATGAGAGATCAAAATACTGGAACGTAGTGACACTGAGAGATAACAGTGATGGAACGTAGTGACACTGAGTGATCACAGTGATGGAACATAGTGACACTGAGAGATCACAGTGATGGAACGTAGTGACACTGAGAGATCACAGTGATGGAACGTAGTGACACTGAGAGATCACAGTGATAGCACGTAGCGACACTGAGAGATCACAGTGATGGAACATAGTGACACTGAGAGATCACAGTGATGGAACGTAGTGACAATGAGAGATCAAAATACTGGAACGTAGTGACACTGAGAGATCACAGTGATGGAATGTAGTGACACTGAGCGATCACAGTGATGGAACATAGTGACACTGAGAGATCACAGTGATGGAACGTAGTGACACTGAGAGATCACAGTGATGGAACGTAGTGACACTGAGAGATCACAGTGATAGCACGTAGCGACACTGAGAGATCACAGTGATGGAACATAGTGACACTGAGAGATCACAGTGATGGAACATAGTGACACTGAGAGATCACAGTGATAGCACGTAGCGACACTGAGAGATCACAGTGATGGAACATAGTGACACTGAGAGATCACAGTGATGGAACGTAGTGACAATGAGAGATCAAAATACTGGAACGTAGTGACACTGAGAGATCACAGTGATGGAACATAGTGACACTGAGAGATCACAGTGATGGAACATAGTGACACTGAGAGATCACAGTGATGGAACGTAGTGACACTGAGAGATCACAGTGATGGAACGTAGTGACACTGAGAGATCACAGTGATGGAACGTAGTGACACTGAGAGATCACAGTGATGGAACGTAGTGACACTGAGAGATCACAGTGATAGCACGTAGAGACACTGAGAGATCACAGTGATAGCACGTAGAGACACTGAGAGGTCACAGTGATAGCACGTAGTGACACTGAGAGATCACAGTGATAGCACGTAGTGACTCTGAGAGATCACAGTGATAGCACGTAGTGACACTGAGAGATCACAGTGATAGCACGTAGTGACACTGAGAGGTCACAGTGATAGCACGTAGTGACACTGAGAGATCACAGTGATAGCACGTAGTGACACTGAGAGATCACAGTGATAGCACGTAGTGACACTGAGTGATCACAGTGATTGCACGTAGTGACACTGAGAGATCACAGTGATAGCACGTAGTGACACTGAGAGATCACAGTGATAGCACGTAGTGACACTGAGAGATCACAGTGATAGCACGTAATGACACTGAGAGATCACAGTGATAGCACGTAGTGACACTGAGAGATCACAGTGATAGCACGTAGTGACACTGAGAGATCACAGTGATAGCACGTAGAGACACTGAGAGATCACAGTGATAGCACGTAGTGACACTGAGAGATCACAGTGATAGCACGTAGTGACACTGAGAGATCACAGTGATAGCACATAGTGACACTGAGAGATCACAGTGATAGCACGTAGTGACACTGAGAGATCACAGTGATAGCACGTAGTGACACTGAGAGATTACAGTGTTAGCACGTAGTGACACTGAGAGATCACAGTGATAGCACGTAGTGACACGGAGAGATCACAGTGATAGCACGTAGTGACACTGAGTGATCACAGTGATAGCACGTAGTGACACTGAGAGATCACAGTGATAGCACGTAGTTACACTGGGAGATCACAGTGATAGCACGTAGAGACACTGAGAGATCACAGTGATAGCACGTAGTGACACTGAGAGATCACAGTGATAGCACGTAGTGACACTGAGAGATCACAGTGATAGCACGTAGTGACACTGAGAGATCACAGTGATAGCACGTAGTGACACTGAGAGATCACAGTGATAGCACGTAGTGACACTGAGAGATCACAGTGATAGCACGTAGTGACACTGAGAGATCACAGTGATAGCACGTAGTGACAGTGAGAGATCACAGTGATGGCACGTAGTGACACTGAGAGATCACAGTGATAGCACGTAGTGACACTGAGAGATCACAGTGATAGCACTTAGAGACACTGAGAGATCACAGTGATAGCACGTAGTGACACTGAGAGATCACAGTGATTGCACGTAGAGACACTGAGAGATCACAGTGATAACACGTAGTGACACTGAGAGATCACAGTGATAGCACGTAGTGACACTGAGAGATCACAGTACTGGCACGTAGTGACACTGAGAGATCACAGTGATAGCACGTAGTGACACTGAGAGATCACAGTGATAGCACGTAGTGACACTGAGAGATCACAGTGATAGCACGTAGTGACACTGAGAGATCACAGTGATAGCACGTAGTGACACTGAGAGATCACAGTGATAGCACGTAGTGACACTGAGAGATCACAGTTATAGCACGTAGAGACACTGAGAGATCACAGTGATAGCACGTAGAGACACTGAGAGATCACAGTGATAGCACGTAGTGACACTGAGAGATCACAGTGATAGCACGTAGAGACACTGAGAGATCACAGTTATCGCGCGTAGTGACACTGAGAGATCACAGTGATAGCACGTAGTGACACTGAGAGATCACAGTGATAGCACGTAGTGACACTGAGAGATCACAGTGATAGCACGTAGAGACACTGAGAGATCACAGTGATAGCACGTAGTGACACTGAGAGATCACAGTGATAGCACGTAGTGACACTGAGAGATCACAGTGATGGCACGTTGTGACACTGAGAGATCACAGTGATAGCACTTAGTGACACTGAGAGATCACAGTGATGGCACATATGACACTGAGAGATCACAGTGATAGCACGTAGCGACACTGAGAGATCACAGTGATGGAACATAGTGACACTGAGAGATCACAGTGATGGAACGTAGTGACAATGAGAGATCAAAATACTGGAACGTAGTGACACTGAGAGATCACAGTGATGGAACATAGTGACACTGAGAGATCACAGTGATGGAACATAGTGACACTGAGAGATCACAGTGATGGAACGTAGTGACACTGAGAGATCACAGTGATGGAACGTAGTGACACTGAGAGATCACAGTGATGGAACGTAGTGACACTGAGAGATCACAGTGATGGAACGTAGTGACACTGAGAGATCACAGTGATAGCACGTAGAGACACTGAGAGATCACAGTGATAGCACGTAGAGACACTGAGAGGTCACAGTGATAGCACGTAGTGACACTGAGAGATCACAGTGATAGCACGTAGTGACTCTGAGAGATCACAGTGATAGCACGTAGTGACACTGAGAGATCACAGTGATAGCACGTAGTGACACTGAGAGATCACAGTGATAGCACGTAGTGACACTGAGAGATCACAGTGATAGCACGTAGTGACACTGAGAGATCACAGTGATAGCACGTAGTGACACTGAGTGATCACAGTGATTGCACGTAGTGACACTGAGAGATCACAGTGATAGCACGTAGTGACACTGAGAGATCACAGTGATAGCACGTAGTGACACTGAGAGATCACAGTGATAGCACGTAATGACACTGAGAGATCACAGTGATAGCACGTAGTGACACTGAGAGATCACAGTGATAGCACGTAGTGACACTGAGAGATCACAGTGATAGCACGTAGAGACACTGAGAGATCACAGTGATAGCACGTAGTGACACTGAGAGATCACAGTGATAGCACGTAGTGACACTGAGAGATCACAGTGATAGCACATAGTGACACTGAGAGATCACAGTGATAGCACGTAGTGACACTGAGAGATCACAGTGATAGCACGTAGTGACACTGAGAGATTACAGTGTTAGCACGTAGTGACACTGAGAGATCACAGTGATAGCACGTAGTGACACGGAGAGATCACAGTGATAGCACGTAGTGACACTGAGTGATCACAGTGATAGCACGTAGTGACACTGAGAGATCACAGTGATAGCACGTAGTTACACTGAGAGATCACAGTGATAGCACGTAGAGACACTGAGAGATCACAGTGATAGCACGTAGTGACACTGAGAGATCACAGTGATAGCACGTAGTGACACTGAGAGATCACAGTGATAGCACGTAGTGACACTGAGAGATCACAGTGATAGCACGTAGTGACACTGAGAGATCACAGTGATAGCACGTAGTGACACTGAGAGATCACAGTGATAGCACGTAGTGACACTGAGAGATCACAGTGATAGCACGTAGTGACAGTGAGAGATCACAGTGATAGCACGTAGTGACACTGAGTGATCACAGTGATAGCACGTTGTGACACTGAGAGATCACAGTGATAGCACGTAGTGACACTGAGAGATCACAGTGATAGCACGTAGTGACACTGAGAGATCACAGTGATAGCACGTAGTGACACTGAGAGATCACAGTGATAGCACTTAGAGACACTGAGAGATCACAGTGATAGCACGTAGTGACACTGAGAGATCACAGTGATAGCACGTAGAGACACTGAGAGATCACAGTGATAGCACGTAGTGACACTGAGAGATCACAGTGATAGCACGTAGTGACACTGAGAGATCACAGTACTGGCACGTAGTGACACTGAGAGATCACAGTGATAGCACGTAGTGACACTGAGAGATCACAGTGATAGCACGTAGTGACACTGAGAGATCACAGTGATAGCACGTAGTGACACTGAGAGATCACCGTGATAGCACGTAGTGACACTGAGAGATCACAGTGATAGCACGTAGTGACACTGAGAGATCACAGTGATAGCACGTAGTGACACTGAGAGATCACAGTGATAGCACGTAGTGACACTGAGAGATCACAGTTATAGCACGTAGAGAAACTGAGAGATCACAGTGATAGCACGTAGAGACACTGAGAGATCACAGTGATAGCACGTAGTGACACTGAGAGATCACAGTGATAGCACGTAGAGACACTGAGAGATCACAGTTATCGCGCGTAGTGAGACTGAGAGATCACAGTGATAGCACGTAGTGACACTGAGAGATCACAGTGATAGCACGTAGTGACACTGAGAGATCACAGTGATAGCACGTAGAGACACTGAGAGATCACAGTGATAGCACGTAGTGACACTGAGAGATCACAGTGATAGCACGTAGTGACACTGAGAGATCACAGTGATGGCACGTTGTGACACTGAGAGATCACAGTGATAGCACTTAGTGACACTGAGAGATCACAGTGATGGCACATATGACACTGAGAGATCACAGTGATAGCACGTAGTGACACTGAGAGATCACAGTGATGGCACGTAGTGTCACTGAGAGATCACAGTGATAGCACGTATTGACACTGAGAGATCACAGTGATAGCACGTAGTGACACTGACAGATCACAGTGATAGCATGTAGAGACACTGAGAGATTACAGTGATAGCACGTAGTGACACTGAGAGATCACAGTAATAGCACGTAGTGACACTGAGAGATCACAGTGATAGCACGTAGAGACACTGAGAGATCACAGTGATAGCACGTAGAGACACTGAGAGATCACAGTGATAGCACGTAGTGACACTGAGAGATCACAGTACTGGGACGTAGTGACACTGAGAGATCACAGTGATAGCACGTAGTGACACTGAGAGATCACAGCGATAGCACGTAGTGACACTGAGAGATCACAGTGATAGCACGTAGAGACACTGAGAGATCACAGTGATAGCACGTAGAGACACTGAGAGATCACAGTGATAGCACGTAGTGACCCTGAGAGATCACAGTACTGGGACGTAGTGACACTGAGAGATCACAGTGATAGCACGTAGTGACACTGAGAGATCACAGTGATAGCACGTAGTGACACTGAGAAATCACAGTGATAGCACGTAGTGACACTGAGAGATCACAGTGATAGCACGTAGTGACACTGAGAGATCACAGTGATGGCACGTAGTGACACTGAGAGATCACAGTGATGGCACGTAGTGACACTGAGAGATCACAGTGATGGCACGTAGTGACACTGAGAGATCACAGTGATGGCACGTAGTGACACTGAGAGATCACAGTGATAGCACGTAGTGACACTGAGAGATTACAGTGATGGCACGTAGTGACACTGAGAGATCACAGTGATAGCACGTATTGACACTGAGAGATCACAGGGATAGCACGTAGTGACACTGAGAGATCACAATACTGGGACGTAGTGACACTGTGAGATCACAGTGACAGCACGTAGAGACACTGAGAGATCACAGTGATAGCACGTAGTGACACTGAGTGATCACAGTGATAGCACGTAGCGACACTGAGAGATCACAGTGATGGAACATAGTGACACTGAGAGATCACAGTGATGGAACTTAGTGACAATGAGAGATCAAAATACTGGAACGTAGTGACACTGAGAGATCACAGTGATGGAACGTAGTGACACTGAGAGATCACAGTGATGGAACATAGTGACACTGAGAGATCACAGTGATGGAACGTAGTGACACTGAGAGATCACAGTGATGGAACGTAGTGACACTGAGAGATCACAGTGATGGAACTTAGTGACACTGAGAGATCACAGTGATGGAACGTAGTGACACTGAGAGATCACAGTGATAGCACGTAGAGACACTGAGAGATCACAGTGATAGCACGTAGAGACACTGAGAGATCACCGTGATAGCACGTAGTGACACTGAGAGATCACAGTGATAGCACGTAGTGACACTGAGAGATCACAGTGATAGCACGTAGTGACACTGAGAGATCACAGTGATAGCACGTAGTGACACTGAGAGATCACAGTGATAGCACGTAGTGACACTGCGAGATCACAGTGATAGCACGTAGTGACACTGAGAGATCACAGTGATAGCACGTAGAGACACTGAGAGATCACAGTGATAGCACGTAGTGACACTGAGAGATCACAGTGATAGCACATAGAGACACTGAGAGATCACAGTGATAGCACGTAGTGACACTGAGAGATCACAGTGATAGCACGTAGTGACACTGAGAGATCACAGTACTGGGACGTAGTGACACTGAGAGATCACAGTGATAGCACGTAGTGACACTGAGAGATCACAGTGATAGCACGTAGTGACACTGAGAGATCACAGTGATAGCACGTAGTGACACGGAGAGATCACAGTGATAGCACGTAGTGACACTGAGAGATCACAGTGATAGCACGTAGTGACACTCAGAGATCACAGTGATGGCACGTAGTGACACTGAGAGATCACAGTGATAGCACGTAGTGACACTGAGAGATCACAGTGATAGCACGTAGTGACACTGAGAGATCACAGTTATAGCACGTAGAGACACTGAGAGATCACAGTGATAGCACGTAGAGACACTGAGATATCACAGTGATAGCACGTAGTGACACTGAGAGATCACAGTGATAGCACGTAGAGACACTGAGAGATCACAGTGATAGCACATAGTGACACTGAGAGATCACAGTGATAGCACGTAGTGACACTGAGAGATCACAGTGATAGCCCGTAGTGACACTGAGAGATCACAGTGATAGCACGTAGTGACACTGAGAGATCACAGTGATAGCACGTAGTGATACTGTGAGATCACAGTGATAGCACGTAGTGACAATGAGAGATCATAGTGATAGCACGTAGTGACACTGAGAGAACACAGTGATGGCACGTAGTGACACTGAGAGATCACAGTGATAGCACGTAGTGACGCAGAGATCACAGTGATGGCACGTAGTGACACTGAGAGATCACAGCGATAGCACGTAGTGACTCTGAGAGATCACAGTGATAGCACGTAGTGACACTGACAGATCACAGCGATAGCACGTAGAGACACTGAGAGATCACAGTGATAGCACGTAGTGACACTGAGAGATCACAGTGATAGCACGTAGTGACACTGAGAGATCACAGTGATAGCACGTAGAGACACTGAGAGATCACAGTGATAGCACGTAGAGACACTGAGAGATCACAGTGATAGCACGTAGTGACACTGAGAGATCACAGTGATAGCACGTAGTGACACTGAGAGATCACAGTGATAGCACGTAGTGACACTGAGAGATCACAGTGATAGCACGAAGTGACACTGAGAGATCACAGTTATAGCACGTAGAGACACTGAGAGATCACAGTGATAGCACGTAGAGACACTGAGAGATCACAGTGATAGCACGTAGTGAGATTGAGAGATCACAGTGATAGCACGTAGAGACACTGAGAGATCACAGTGATAGCACGTAGTGACACTGAGAGATCACAGTGATAGCACGTAGTGACACTGAGAGATCACAGTGATAGCATGTAGAGACACTGAGAGATTACAGTGATAGCACGTAGTGACACTGAGAGATCACAGTAATAGCACGTAGTGACACTGAGAGATCACAGTGATAGCACGTAGAGACACTGAGAGATCACAGTGATAGCACGTAGAGACACTGAGAGATCACAGTGATAGCACGTAGTGACACTGAGAGATCACAGTACTGGGACGTAGTGACACTGAGAGATCACAGTGATAGCACGTAGTGACACTGAGAGATCACAGCGATAGCACGTAGTGACACTGAGAGATCACAGTGATAGCACGTAGAGACACTGAGAGATCACAGTGATAGCACGTAGAGACACTGAGAGATCACAGTGATAGCACGTAGAGACACTGAGAGATCACAGTGATAGCACGTAGTGACACTGAGAGATCACAGTACTGGGACGTAGTGACACTGAGAGATCACAGTGATAGCACGTAGTGACACTGAGAGATCACAGCGATAGCACGTAGTGACACTGAGAGATCACAGTGATAGCACGTAGAGACACTGAGAGATCACAGTGATAGCACGTAGAGACACTGAGAGATCACAGTGATAGCACGTAGTGACCCTGAGAGATCACAGTACTGGGACGTAGTGACACTGAGAGATCACAGTGATAGCACGTAGTGACACTGAGAGATCACAGTGATAGCACGTAGTGACACTGAGAAATCACAGTGATAGCACGTAGTGACACTGAGAGATCACAGTGATAGCACGTAGTGACACTGAGAGATCACAGTGATGGCACGTAGTGACACTGAGAGATCACAGTGATGGCACGTAGTGACACTGAAAGATCACAGTGATGGCACGTAGTGACACTGAGAGATCACAGTGATGGCACGTAGTGACACTGAGAGATCACAGTGATAGCACGTAGTGACACTGAGAGATTACAGTGATGGCACGTAGTGACACTGAGAGATCACAGTGATAGCACGTATTGACACTGAGAGATCACAGGGATAGCACGTAGTGACACTGAGAGATCACAATACTGGGACGTAGTGACACTGTGAGATCACAGTGACAGCACGTAGAGACACTGAGAGATCACAGTGATAGCACGTAGTGACACTGAGTGATCACAGTGATAGCACGTAGCGACACTGAGAGATCACAGTGATGGAACATAGTGACACTGAGAGATCACAGTGATGGAACTTAGTGACAATGAGAGATCAAAATACTGGAACGTAGTGACACTGAGAGATCACAGTGATGGAACGTAGTGACACTGAGAGATCACAGTGATGGAACATAGTGACACTGAGAGATCACAGTGATGGAACGTAGTGACACTGAGAGATCACAGTGATGGAACGTAGTGACACTGAGAGATCACAGTGATGGAACTTAGTGACACTGAGAGATCACAGTGATGGAACGTAGTGACACTGAGAGATCACAGTGATAGCACGTAGAGACACTGAGAGATCACAGTGATAGCACGTAGAGACACTGAGAGATCACCGTGATAGCACGTAGTGACACTGAGAGATCACAGTGATAGCACGTAGTGACACTGAGAGATCACAGTGATAGCACGTAGTGACACTGAGAGATCACAGTGATAGCACGTAGTGACACTGAGAGATCACAGTGATAGCACGTAGTGACACTGCGAGATCACAGTGATAGCACGTAGTGACACTGAGAGATCACAGTGATAGCACGTAGAGACACTGAGAGATCACAGTGATAGCACGTAGTGACACTGAGAGATCACAGTGATAGCACATAGAGACACTGAGAGATCACAGTGATAGCACGTAGTGACACTGAGAGATCACAGTGATAGCACGTAGTGACACTGAGAGATCACAGTACTGGGACGTAGTGACACTGAGAGATCACAGTGATAGCACGTAGTGACACGGAGAGATCACAGTGATAGCACGTAGTGACACTGAGAGATCACAGTGATAGCACGTAGTGACACTCAGAGATCACAGTGATGGCACGTAGTGACACTGAGAGATCACAGTGATAGCACGTAGTGACACTGAGAGATCACAGTGATAGCACGTAGTGACACTGAGAGATCACAGTTATAGCACGTAGAGACACTGAGAGATCACAGTGATAGCACGTAGTGACACTGAGATATCACAGTGATAGCACGTAGTGACACTGAGAGATCACAGTGATAGCACGTAGAGACACTGAGAGATCACAGTGATAGCACATAGTGACACTGAGAGATCACAGTGATAGCACGTAGTGACACTGAGAGATCACAGTGATAGCACGTAGTGACACTGAGAGATCACAGTGATAGCACGTAGTGACACTGAGAGATCACAGTGATAGCACGTAGTGATACTGTGAGATCACAGTGATAGCACGTAGTGACAATGAGAGATCATAGTGATAGCACGTAGTGACACTGAGAGAACACAGTGATGGCACGTAGTGACACTGAGAGATCACAGTGATAGCACGTAGTGACGCAGAGATCACAGTGATGGCACGTAGTGACACTGAGAGATCACAGTGATAGCACGTAGTCACTCTGAGAGATCACAGTGATAGCACGTAGTGACACTGACAGATCACAGCGATAGCACGTAGAGACACTGAGAGATCACAGTGATAGCACGTAGTGACACTGAGAGATCACAGTGATAGCACGTAGTGACACTGAGAGATCACAGTGATAGCACGTAGAGACACTGAGAGATCACAGTGATAGCACGTAGAGACACTGAGAGATCACAGTGATAGCACGTAGTGACACTGAGAGATCACAGTGATAGCACGTAGTGACACTGAGAGATCACAGTGATAGCACGTAGTGACACTGAGAGATCACAGTGATAGCACGTAGTGACACTGAGAGATCACAGTGATAGCACGTAGAGACACTGAGAGATCACAGTTATAGCACGTAGAGACACTGAGAGATCACAGTGATAGCACGTAGAGACACTGAGAGATCACAGTGATAGCACGTAGTGAGACTGAGAGATCACAGTGATAGCACGTAGAGACACTGAGAGATCACAGTGATAGCACGTAGTGACACTGAGAGATCACAGTGATAGCACGTAGTGACACTGAGAGATCACAGTGATAGCACGTAGTGACACTGACAGATCACAGCGATAGCACGTAGTGACACTGAGAGATCACAGTGATAGCACGTAGTGACACTGAGAGATCACAGTGATAGCACGTAGTGACACTGAGAGATCACAGTGATAGCACGTAGAGACACTGAGCGATCACAGTTATAGTACGTAGAGACACTGAGAGATCACAGTGATAGCACGTAGTGACACTGAGATATCACAGTGATAGCACGTAGAGACACTGAGAGATCACAGTGATAGCACGTAGTGACACTGAGAGATCACAGTGATAGCACGTAGTGACACTGAGAGATCACAGTGATAGCACGTAGTGACACTGAGAGATCACAGTGATAGCACGTAGAGACACTGAGAGATCACAGTGATAGCACGTAGTGACACTGAGAGATCACAGTGATAGCACGTAGTGACACTGAGAGATCACAGTGATAGCACGTAGTGACACTGAGAGATCACAGTGATAGCACATTGTGACACTGAGAGGTCACAGTGATGGCACGTAGTGACACTGAGAGATCACAGTGATAGCACGTAGAGACACTGAGAGATCACAGTGATAGCACGTAGTGACACTGAGAGATCACAGTGATAGCACGTAGAGACACTGAGAGATCACAGTGATAGCACGTAGTGACACTGAGAGATCACAGTGATAGCACGTAGTGACACTGAGAGATCACAGTGATAGCACGTAGTGACACTGTGAGATCACAGTGATAGCACGTAGAGACACTGAGAGATCACAGTGATAGCACTTAGTGACACTGAGAGATCACAGTGATAGCACGTAGTGACACTGAGAGATCACAGTGATAGCACGTAGTGACACTGAGAGATCACAGTGATAGCACGTAGTGACACTGAGAGATCACAGTGATGGCACGTAGTGACACTGAGAGATCACAGTAATAGCACGTAGTGACACTGAGAGATCACAGTGATGGCACGTAGTGACACTGAGAGATCACAGTGATAGCACGTAGTGACACTGAGAGATCACAGTGATGGCACGTAGTGACACTGAGAGATCACAGTGATAGCACGTAGTGACACTGAGAGATCACAGTGATAGCACGTAGTGACACTGAGAGATCACAGTGATAGCACGTATTGACACTGAGAGATCACAGTGATAGCACGTAGTGACACTGAGATATCACAGTGATAGCACGTAGTGACACTGAGAGATCACAGTGATAGCACGTAGTGACACTGCGAGATCACAGTGATAGCACGTAGTGACACTGAGAGATCACAGTGATAGCACGTAGAGACACTGAGAGATCACAGTGATAGCACGTAGTGACACTGAGAGATCACAGTGATAGCACATAGAGACACTGAGAGATCACAGTGATAGCACGTAGTGACACTGAGAGATCACAGTGATAGCACGTAGTGACACTGAGAGATCACAGTACTGGGACGTAGTGACACTGAGAGATCACAGTGATAGCACGTAGTGACACTGAGAGATCACAGTGATAGCACGTAGTGACACTGAGAGATCACAGTGATAGCACGTAGTGACACGGAGAGATCACAGTGATAGCACGTAGTGACACTGAGAGATCACAGTGATAGCACGTAGTGACACTGAGAGATCACAGTGATGGCACGTAGTGACACTGAGAGATCACAGTGATAGCACGTAGTGACACTGAGAGATCACAGTGATAGCACGTAGTGACACTGAGAGATCACAGTTATAGCACGTAGAGACACTGAGAGATCACAGTGATAGCACGTAGAGACACTGAGATATCACAGTGATAGCACGTAGTGACACTGAGAGATCACAGTGATAGCACGTAGAGACACTGAGAGATCACAGTGATAGCACATAGTGACACTGAGAGATCACAGTGATAGCACGTAGTGACACTGAGAGATCACAGTGATAGCACGTAGTGACACTGAGAGATCACAGTGATAGCACGTAGTGACACTGAGAGATCACAGTGATAGCACGTAGTGATACTGTGAGATCACAGTGATAGCACGTAGTGACAATGAGAGATCATAGTGATAGCACGTAGTGACACTGAGAGAACACAGTGATGGCACGTAGTGACACTGAGAGATCACAGTGATAGCACGTAGTGACGCAGAGATCACAGTGATGGCACGTAGTGACACTGAGAGATCACAGTGATAGCACGTAGTGACTCTGAGAGATCACAGTGATAGCACGTAGTGACACTGACAGATCACAGCGATAGCACGTAGAGACACTGAGAGATCACAGTGATAGCACGTAGTGACACTGAGAGATCACAGTGATAGCACGTAGTGACACTGAGAGATCACAGTGATAGCACGTAGAGACACTGAGAGATCACAGTGATAGCACGTAGAGACACTGAGAGATCACAGTGATAGCACGTAGTGACACTGAGAGATCACAGTGATAGCACGTAGTGACACTGAGAGATCACAGTGATAGCACGTAGTGACACTGAGAGATCACAGTGATAGCACGTAGTGACACTGAGAGATCACAGTTATAGCACGTAGAGACACTGAGAGATCACAGTGATAGCACGTAGAGACACTGAGAGATCACAGTGATAGCACGTAGTGAGACTGAGAGATCACAGTGATAGCACGTAGAGACACTGAGAGATCACAGTGATAGCACGTAGTGACACTGAGAGATCACAGTGATAGCACGTAGTGACACTGAGAGATCACAGTGATAGCACGTAGTGACACTGACAGATCACAGCGATAGCACGTAGTGACACTGAGAGATCACAGTGATAGCACGTAGTGACACTGAGAGATCACAGTGATAGCACGTAGTGACACTGAGAGATCACAGTGATAGCACGTAGAGACACTGAGCGATCACAGTTATAGTACGTAGAGACACTGAGAGATCACAGTGATAGCACGTAGTGACACTGAGAGATCACAGTGATAGCACGTAGAGACACTGAGAGATCACAGTGATAGCACGTAGTGACACTGAGAGATCACAGTGATAGCACGTAGTGACACTGAGAGATCACAGTGATAGCACGTAGAGACACTGAGAGATCACAGTGATAGCACGTAGTGACACTGAGAGATCACAGTGATAGCACGTAGTGACACTGAGAGATCACAGTGATAGCACGTAGTGACACTGAGAGATCACAGTGATAGCACGTAGTGACACTGAGAGGTCACAGTGATGGCACGTAGTGACACTGAGAGATCACAGTGATAGCACGTAGAGACACTGAGAGATCACAGTGATAGCACGTAGTGACACTGAGAGATCACAGTGATAGCACGTAGAGACACTGAGAGATCACAGTGATAGCACGTAGTGACACTGAGAGATCACAGTGATAGCACGTAGTGACACTGAGGGATCACAGTGATAGCACGTAGTGACACTGAGAGATCACAGTGATAGCACGTAGAGACACTGAGAGATCACAGTGATAGCACGTAGTGACACTGAGAGATCACAGTGATAGCACGTAGTGACACTGAGAGATCACAGTGATAGCACGTAGTGACACTGAGAGATCACAGTGATAGCACGTAGTGACACTGAGAGATCACAGTGATGGCACGTAGTGACACTGAGAGATCACAGTAATAGCACGTAGTGACACTGAGAGATCACAGTGATGGCACGTAGTGACACTGAGAGATCACAGTGATAGCACGTAGTGACACTGAGAGATCACAGTGATGGCACGTAGTGACACTGAGAGATCACAGTGATAGCACGTAGTGACACTGAGAGATCACAGTGATAGCACGTAGTGACACTGAGAGATCACAGTGATAGCACGTATTGACACTGATAGATCACAGTGATAGCACGTAGTGACACTGAGCGATCACAGTGATAGCACGTAGTGACACTGAGAGATCACAGTGATGGCACGTAGTGACACTGAGAGATCACAGTGATAGCACGTAGTGACACTGAGAGATCACAGTGATGGCACGTAGTGACACTGAGAGATCACAGTGATAGCAAGTAGTGACACTGAGAGATCACAGTGATAGCACGTAGTGACACTGAGAGATCACAGTGATAGCACGTATTGACACTGATAGATCACAGTGATAGCACGTAGTGACACTGAGCGATCACAGTGATAGCACGTAGTGACACTGAGAGATCACAGTGATGGCAAATAGTGACACTGAGTGAACCCACAGCTGGGTTCGACTGGTGCTTTGGATCCCAGTTGGAATCTGGCGACACTGGTAGTTTGCAGTGCTGTGGTGAGCTTGTCCTGAGAGATCTCATTGTTGTCCAGTACTGACAGTGAGAGGCCCCAATGCTGGCACACATTTTCACTGAAATTCCACCAGCTGCTGTGGTGATATTTAAACCCATGTCCCCAGTGCATTAGCCTGGCTCCTTGGATTGTTATTCCAGTGACATTAACACAATATCACCAGCTCCCCATGGTCCCGAGTATAACCGTGCAGCATGTATTATGAACTAATCTTTTTTGAAATGCCATTAAATTTCCCTTGCATTTCCCGCAGGTTTCCAATCTCACCAGAAAAAGCTTCTTGAAGAACTGAAGGATTACAAGTTTGTATTCTCACACGTTGTATCTGGGAAAGAGAAACGGAGTGTAGCTAAACCACCCCAGGTAATTAATCTGACAGGGTTCTACGGTCTGATTGCATTGACTCAATCCAGCCTGTTGTGCCACCCCTGTCTAATGATCTCAATCATTTCAATCCATCCAACAGCAACGGTTTGTATTCATAAAATGTTCCAAAGTGCTTCACAGGTATAGGATAAAGCAAAAACAAGGCAACGAGACCCATAAGGCGATATTAGGGCAGCTGAAACTTGTGGTTAAAAAGGTAGGTTTTACTAGCATCTTAATGGAGCGATGCAAGGTAAAGAGAAAGAAGCTTGCGGAAGAAATTCCAGAGCTTAGGATTCAGGCGGCTGAAGGTTGAGCGATTAAAATCAGGAATGCTCAAGAGGGCAGAATAACCGTGGATATCTTAAAGGGTTCTGGGGCTGGACATGATTACAAGCGATAAGGAAGAGCAAGATCATAGAGAGTTAAAAAAAAGAGAATTTAAATCAAGGCATATTTAACTGGGAGCCAATGTAGGTCAGTCAACAGAATTTGGTGTGCGTTAGGAGATAGTATGAGTAGCTCTGTTTCAGCAGCAGATGAGCTGAGGTAGGTGAGAAGTCAGATGTTATGGAACCGGAAATAAACACTCTTGAAGATGGCACAAAAATGTGGTAGGAATTTGATCTCAAGTTACGATTAGATCAATAAGAATGGTATCAGGCGAAAACAGTCCTACCCAGCTGGATAGTGGTGGACAGACAGTGCAGGAGGATGGGGACATTAACAGTGTCAAAGTTTCCATACAGGTCAAGAAGGATGAGGAGGGAGAGTTTATGTTTGTCGCAGTCACATGGGATATGATCAGGCAGTCGTCCAGATGGACGGTCTCCGTACCTGGCATGGCTCGGTTTTGGTGCTCCTGCACTCTGCATCTTATGGGAAGATATATTTGTGGGGTTTGAACCCCTCTATTCTCAGCTATCCCACAATAAACCAGCAGCCAATCCAAAAACTGGACCTTGAAAGCCTGCCTAGCTTTATTTTATTCGCTCAAGCGATGTGGACGATGCTGGCATTTATTGCCCATCTTTACCTGTTGTATGTACACCCACAGTGCTCTTAGAAAGAGAGTTCCAGGATCCCGACCCAGCAACAGTGAAGGAACGGTGATATATTTCCAAGTCAGGCTGGTGTGTGGTTTGGAGGGGAACTTGTAGGTGGTGGTGTTCCCATGTGTCTGCTGCCCTTTTCCTCTAGGTGGTAGAGGTCGTGGGTTTGGAAGGTGCTGTCGAAGGAAACTTATGAGCTGCTGCAGTGCATCTTGTAGATGGTGCACTCTACTGCTACTGGGCATCAGTGGTGGAGGGAGTGAATATTTTGCCATTCGTTTCTGCTTTTTATACTCTGCCCAATCTTCTGACCTGCCACCCATCTTTGCACAATGATATGCTTTTCCATTAAGGTTCATACCATCCTTAATTTTTTTTTTTAGTTAACCACAGATAGAAGGTCCTCCCCTTGGAATTTTTCTTTCTTATTGGAATTTATCTATTCTGTGTATTCTGAAATTGCTAAAATGTCTTCCACTGCATCTCAATTGACATATCCCTTAACCTAATTTGTTAGTTCGTGTTAGCTAGCTTTGCGTTCATGCCCTCATAATTGCCTTTATCTAACTTTATAGTACTACTCTTGGACCTACCCTTCTCTCCTCCAAACCAAATGCAAAATTCAATCATATTACGATTGCTGCTATGAGTGAGACTGAGAACGGAGCCATGGAGTTCAAAGAGCAGGAGAAGGGGGCAAGAACGAGAATGGAGCTGAGGAGTTAGAAGAGCACGAGAAGGAGCAAGACCGACAGCGGAGCTGAGGAGTTAGAAGAGCCCAAGGAGGAGCAAGAGCAGAGCCTGGGAGTTAGAACAGTGTGAGAAGGAGCAAGACAAAGAGCGGAGACAGGAGTTAAAAGAGTGTGAGAAGTCCCGAGAGTGAGAGAGGAGCTGGGGAGTTAGAAGAGCCCGAGAAGGAGCGAGATGAGCCGGGGAGATTGAAGAGCACGAGAAGGAACGAGATTGAGAACGGAGCTTGGGAGTTAAAAGAGCCCGAGAAGGATCAAGACCAAGAAAGGAGCTAGGGAGTTTTTTTTTATATTCATTTTCAGGATGTGGGCTTCGCTGGCTAGGCCAGCATTTGTTGCCCAGACCTAGTTGCCCTTGAGAAGGTGGTGGTGAGCTGCCTTCTTGAACCGCTGCAGTCCATATGGTGTAGGTACACCCACAGTGCTGTTAGGGAGGGAGTTCCAGGATTTTGACCCAGCGACAGTGAAGGAACGGTGATATATTTCCAAGTCAGGATGGTGAGTGACTTGGAGGGGAACTTCCAGATGATGGTGTTCCCATCTATCTGCTGCCCTTGTCCTTCTAGATGGTAGTGGCTATGGGTTTGGAAGGTGCTATCTAAGGAGTCTTGGTGCATTTGCATCTTGGTGCATCTTGTAGATGGTGCACTCCGCTGCTACTGTGCGTCAATGGTGGAGGGAGTGAATGTTTGTGGATGTGGTGCCAATCAACTGGGCTGCTTTGTCCTGGACAGTATCAAGCTTCTTGAGTGTTGTTCTTGAGTGATGAGCTGCACTCATCCAGGCAAATGGGG
Organism: Cetorhinus maximus; assembly: GCF_964194155.1. Classification (NCBI taxonomy): domain Eukaryota; kingdom Metazoa; phylum Chordata; class Chondrichthyes; order Lamniformes; family Cetorhinidae; genus Cetorhinus; species Cetorhinus maximus. The sequence goes on from NC_135879.1 coordinate 248,159,780, forward strand.
AGTATTCCATCATGACTTGCTCCTTGTAGATGGTGTACAGTCTTTGTGGAGTCAGGAGGTGAGTTACTCATCGCACTATTCCTAACCTCTGACCTGCTCTTGTAGCCACAGTATTTATATGGCTAGTCCAGCTCAGTTTCTGGTCAATGGTAACCCTCAGGATGTTGACAGTGGGGGATTCAGTGATGGCAATGCCATTGAACATCAAGGGGCGATGGTTGGATTCTCTCTTGTTGGAGATGGTCGTTGCCTGGCACTTGTGTGGCGTGAATGTTACTTGCCACTTGTCAGCCCCAGGCTGGATATTGTCCAGGTCTTGCTGCATTTGGACATGGACCGCTTCAGTATCTGAGGAGTCGCAAATGATGCGGAACATTGTGCAATCATCAGCGAACATCCCCACTTCTGAGCTTACAATGGAAGGAAGGTCATTGATGAAGCAGCTGAAGATGGTTGGGCCGAGGACACTACCCTGAGGAACTCCTGCAGTGATGTGCTGGAGCTGAGATGACTGACCTCCAACAACCACAACCATCTTCCTTTGTGCTAGGTATGACTTCAACCAGCAGAGAGTTTTCCCCTGATCCCCATTAACTCCAGTTTTGCTAGGGCTCCTTGATGCCACACTTGGTCAAATGCTGCCTTGATGTCAAGGGCAGTCACTCTCACTTCACCGCGAGAGTTCAGCTCTTTTGTCCACATTTGAACCAAGGCTGTAATAAGGTCAGGAGCTGAGTGGCCCTGGCAGAACCCAAACTGGGCACCAGTGAGCAGGTTATTGCTAAGAAAGTGCTGCTCGATAGCAGTGTTGATGACCCCTTCCATTACTTTACTGATGATCGAGGGTAAAATGATGGAGCGGTAATTGGCCGGGATAGTTGTCCTGCTTTTTGTGTACAGGACATACCTGGGCAATTTTCCATATAGCCGGGTAGATGCCAGTATTGTAGCTGTACTGGAACAGCTTGGCTAGGGGTGCGGCAAGTTCTGGAGCACAAGTCTTCAGTACCAATGCCGGAATATTGTCAGGGCCCATAGCCTTTGCAGTATCCAGTGCCTTCAGCCATTTCTTGATATCACGTGGAGTGAATTGAATTGGCTGAAGACTGGCACCTGTGATGCTGGGGAGCTCCGGGGCAGGCCAAGGTGGATCATCCACTCAGCACTTCTGGCTGAAGATTGTTGCAAATGCCTTATCTTTTACACTGAGGTGCTGGGCTCCTCCATCATTGAGGATGGGGATATTTGTGGAGCCTCCTCCAGTGAGCGTTTTAATTGCCCATCACCATTCACGACTGGATGTGAAAGGACTGCAGAGTTTTGATCTGATCTGTTGTTTGTGGGATCACTTAGCTCTGTCTATCACTTGCTGCTTATGCTGTTTGAAACTCAAGTGGTCCTGTGTTATAGCTTCACCAGGTTGACTCCTCATTTTTAGGTATGCCTGATGCTGCTCCTGGCATGCCCTCCTCCACTCTTCATTGAACCAGGGTTGATCCCCTGGCTTGATGGTAATGGTAGAGTGGGGGATATGCTGGGCCATGAGGTTACAGATTGTGTTCGAGTACAATTCTACTGCTGCTGATGGCCCACAGCGCCTCATGTTCAGTCTTGAGTTGCTAGATCTGTTTGAAATCTATCCCATTTAGCACGATGGTAGTGCCACACAACACGATGGAGGGTTTCCTCAATATGAAGGTGGAACGTCGTCTCCACAAGGACTGTGTGGTGGTCACTCTTACCGATAATGTCATGGACAGATGCATCTGCGGCAGGCAGGTTGGTGAGGATGAGGTCAAGTATATTTTTCCCTCTTGGTTCCCTCACCACCTACTGCAGACACAGTCTAGCAGCGATGTCATTTTGGACTTGGCTCGGTCAGTAGTGGTGTTACCAAGCCACTGTTGGTGATGGACATTGAAGTCCCCCAACCAGAGTACATTCTGTGCCCTTGCCACCCTCAATGCTTCCTACAAGTGATGTTCAACATGGAGGAGCACTGATTCATTAGCTGAGGGAGAGTGGTACGTGGTAATCAGCAGGAGATTTCCTTGCCCATGTTTGATCTGATGCCATGAGACTCCATGGGGTCTAGAGTTGATGTTGAGGACTGCCAGGCAACTCCCTCCCAACTGTATACCAGTGTGCTGCCACCTCTGCTGGGTCTATCCTGCCAGTGGGACATACCCAGCAATGGTGATGGTGATGTCCAGGACATTATCTGTAAGGTATGGTTCTGTGAGGATGACTATGTCAGGCTGTTGCTTGACTTGTCTGTGAGGCAGCTCTCACAATTTTAGCACTAGCCCCCAGATGTTAGTAAGGAGGACTTTGCAGTGCTGAGGTTGATGCCGGATGATCCATCCGGTTTCATTCCTTTTTAGTGGTTTGTTACAACTGAGTGCCTTGTTGGGCCATTTAAGAGTCAACCACATTGCTGTGGATCTGGAGACCAGCTAAGGATGATAGATTTCCTTCCCTACTGGATATTAGGGAACCAGGTGGGTCTTTGCAACAATTGACAGTAGTCACTTAGACTTTTAATTCCAGATTTTTATTGCCATGGCAGGATTTGAACCCAGGTCCTCAGGCCATTACCCTGGGTCTCTGGATTACTAGTCCAGTGACAATACTACTACGCCATCACCTCCCCTAACAGATCACCCAAGCCTGGATATTGTTCAGGTCTCACTGCATTTGAACATGGACTGTATCAGTATCTGAGGAGTCGTGAATGGTGCTGAACATTGTGCAATCATCAGCGAACATCCCCACTTCTGACCTTATGATGGAAGGAAGGTCATTGATGAAGCAGCTGAAGATGGTTGGGCCGAGGACACTACCCTGAGGAACTCCTGCAGTGATGTCCTGGAGCTGAGGTGACTGACCTCCAACAACCACAACCAACTTCCTTTATGCTAGGTGTGACTCCAACCAGCAGAGAGTTTACTCGTGGATTGGCATTGAATCCAGTTTTGCTAGGGCTCCTTGATGTCACATTCGGTCAAATGCGGCCTTGATGTCAAGGGTAGTCATTCTGACACGAGCGTGAGAAGGAGAAAAACTGACAGAGGAGCTCGGGGGTTTGATTAGCATGAGAAGGGGTGAGATCGAGAGCAAACTGGGGAGTTAAAAGGGCGTGAGAAGGAGCGAGACCGAGAGCAGAGCTGGAAGTTAGACTGGCATCTGTGATGCTGGGGACTTCCGGAGGAGGCTGCGATGGATCGTCTATTTAAGCACATCTGGCTGAAGATTGTTGTAAATGCATGAGCCTTATCTTTTGCACTGATGTGCTGGGATCCCCCATCATTGAGAATGGGGATATTTGTGGAGCCTCCTCCTCCAGTAAGTTGTTTAATTGTCCACCACCATTCACGACTGGACCTAGAAGGACTACAGAGCTTAGATCAGATCCGATGGTTGTGGGATCGCTTAGCTCTGTCTATCACATCCTGCTTTCACTCTTTGGCACACAAGTATCCCTGTGTTGTATCTTCACCAGGTTGGCATCTTGTTTTTAGGTGCTGCTCCTGACATGGCCTCTTGCACTCTTCATTGAACCAGTGTTGATCCCCTGGCTTGATGGTAATGCTAGAGTGGGGGTTATGCTGTGCCTGGAGGTTACAGATTGTGGTTGAGTACAATTCTGCTGCTGCTGCTTGCTAACGTCAGTGATTCTTCCAAGGTGTGTTCAACGTGGAGGAGTGCTGATTCATCAGCTGAGGGAGGGTGGTATGTGGTAATCAGCAGGAGGTTTCCTTGCCCATGTTTGACCTCATACCATGAGACTTCATGGGGTCTGGAATCGATGTTGAGGACTGCCATGTCAACTCCCTCCTGATGTTATAACATTGTGCCATTGACTTTGCTGGGTCAGCCCTGTCAGTGGGACAGAACATACCCAGCAATGGTAGTAGAGGTGTTTAGGATAAATTGTCGATTATAATCCTGAGAGTTGGCTGTATCAGTTGCTTGACCAGTTTGTGGAGAAACTCTCCTGAATTTTACACAAGCCCTCAAATGTTTGCCAGGTTGACTGAGCACAGTATGAGCACAGTGTGAGCACAGTGTGAGCACAGTGTGAGCACAGCGTGAGCACAGTGTGAGCACAGTATGAGCACAGGGTGACTGAGCACAGTATGAGCAAAGTGTCAGCACAGTATGAGCACAGTGTGAGCACAGTATGAGCACAGTGTGAGCTCAGTGTGAGCACAGTGTGAGCGCAGTGTGAACACAGTGTGAGCAAAGTGTGAGCACAGTGTGAGCGCAGTGTGAGCGCAGTGTGAGTACAGTGTGAGCTTAGTGTAAGCACAGTGTGAGCACAGTGTGACTGAGCACAGTATGAACACAGTGTGAGCACAGTATGAGCACAGTGTGAGCACAGTGTGAGCTCAGTGTGAGCACAGTGTGAGCGCAGTGTGAACACAGTGTGAGCAAAGTGTGAGCACAGTGAGCACAGTGTGAGCACAGTATGAGCACAATATGAGCACAGGGTGAGCACAGTGTGAGCACAGCCTGAGCACAGTGTGAGCACAGTAGGAGAACAATATGAGCACAGTGTGAGCACAGTGTGAGCACAGTATGATAACAATATGAGCACAGTGTGAGCACAGTGTGAACACAGTGTGAGTACAGTGTGAGCACAGTGTGAGCACAGTATGAGAACAATATGAGCACAGTGTGAGCACAGTATGAGCACAGTGTGAGCACAGTATGAGCACAGTGTGAGTACAGTGTGAGCACAGTATGAGCACAGTGTGAGTACACTGTGAGCACAGTGTGAGCACAGTGTGAGCACAGTATGAGCACAGTGTGAGCACAGTATGAGCACAGTGTGAGTACAGTGTGAGCACAGTGTGAGCACAGTATGAGCACAGTGTGAGCACAGTGTGAGCACAGTGTGAGTACAGTGTGAGCATAGTATGAGCACAGTGTGAGCACAGTGTGAGCACAGTGTGAGTACAGTGTGAGCACAGTGTGAGCACAGTATGAGCACAGTGTGAGCACAGGGTGAGCACAGTGTGAGCACAGTATGAGCACAGTGTGAGTACAGTGTGAGCACAGTATGAGCACAGTGTGAGCACAGTGTGAGCACAGTGTGAGTACAGTGTGAGCACAGTGTGAGTACAGTGTGAGCACAGTATGTGCACAATGTGAGCACAGTGTGAGCACAGTGTGAGTACAGTGTGAGCACAGTATGAGCACAGTGTGAGCACAGTGAGCACAGTGTGAGCACAATATGAGCACAGGGTGAGCACAGTGTGAGCACAGTGTGAGCACAGTGTGAGCACAATATGAGCACAGTGTGAGCACAGTGTGAGCACAGTGTGAGTACAGTGTGAGCACAGTGTGAGCACAGTATGAGTACAGTGTGAGTACAGTATGAGCACAGTGTGAGCACAGTGTGAGCACAGTGTGAGTACAGTGTGAGCACAGTGTGAGCACAGTGTGAGCACAGGGTGAGCACAGTATGAGCACAGTGTGAGCACAGTGTGAGCACAGGGTGAGCACACTGTGAGCACAGTGTGAGTACAGTGTGAGCACAGGGTGAGCACAGGGTGAGCACAGGGTGAGCACAGTGTGAGTACAGTGTGAGCACAGTGTGAGTACAGTGTGAGCACAGTGTGAGCACAGGGTGAGCACAGTGTGAGCACAGTATGAGCACAGTGAGCACAGTGTGAGCACAGTATGAGCACAGTGTGAGCACAGTGTGAGCACAGTGTGAGCACAGTGTGCCATTGTCATTTCTGGTGCCTAGGTCGATGGTGGGTGATTGGTTTGGTTTCATTCCTTTTTGACTCTTCTGCCATGGTCTGGTATAACTGAATACTTGCTAGGTTACGTCAGAGGATATTTATGATTAGGCCAGACCAGATAAGCCCGTCAGATTTCTTTCCTCAATCTAGTGAACCAGATGGGTTTTTATGACAATCTGATTTCAGTTTAATTAATGAATTGAATTTAACTTCCACCAGCTGCTGTATCCCCAGAGCATTAGGCTGGGCCTCTAACATTACCACTATGCCACTGACCCCACATATACTATTTACTACTAATGCTTCTGCAAACCACCAGAAATGCCATCTGTATGCAGCAAGGCAGCCACAGTGTTCTCTCTGCAGTGGACAAAGCTCTAACCAAGTTGTGAGCTGCTGCATGAGCCACATTGTAGCATCGCCCTGCTGCAGTCTGAGGCCGCCGCACGGGTGTCACCAGCGACAGCCTCTGCGGGTAGCCCTTGTCCCCAAGGAACCAACCCTGGAGCCTCTGTGGACCCTGGAAGACCACAGGGATCTGCGAGCGACTTGGTGAAGGCATCATGCACACTCCCTGGAAACGGCGCTCATACCTGCAAGATGCGTTTCTGGTGGTTGCACACCAGCTGAACGTTCAGTGAGTGGAAACCCTTGATGAAGTCCACTGAGTGTAGTGACGGAGACCTGAGCACCACATGAGAGCAGTCAACCGCACCCTCCACCTGTGACCTGTGACCTGCAGACAGGAAACAAAGAGTAGGAATAAACGGGTCTTTTTCCGAATGGCAGGCAGTGACTAGTGGGGTACCGCAGGGATCGGTGCTGGGACCCCAGTTATTCACAATATACATTAATGATTTAGATGAGGGAACTAAATGTAATATCTCCAAATTTGCAGATGACACAAAGCTGGGTGGGAGGGTGAGCTGTGAGGAGGATGCAGAGATGCTTCAGTGTGATTTGGATAAGCTGAGTGAGTGGGCAAATGCATGGCAGATGCAGTATAATGTGGATAAATGTGAGGTTATCCACTTTGGTAGCAAAAACAGGAAGGCAGATTATTATCTGAATGGCTATAAATTGAGAGATGGGAATGTGCAACGAGACCTGGGTGTCCTTGTACACCAGTCGCTGAAGGTAAGCATGCAGGTGCAGCAGGCGGTAAAGAAGGCAAATGGTATGTTGGCCCTCATAGCCAGAGGATTCGAGTACAGGAACAAGGATGTCTTGCTACAATTATACAGGGCCTTGGTGAGACCGCACCTGGAATATTGTGCGCAGTTTTGGTCTCCTTATCTGAGGAAGGATGTTCTTGCTATAGAGGGAATGCAGCGAAGGTTTACCAGACTGATTCCTGGGATGGCAGGACTGACAAATGAGGAGAGATTGAGTCGGTTAGGATTATATTCGCTGGAGTTCAGAAGAATGAGGGGGGATCTCATAGAAACCTATAAAATTCTAACAGGACTAGACAGGGCAGATGCAGGAAGGATGTTCTCAATGGTGGAGGAGTCCAGAACCAGGGGTCACAGTCTGAGGATATGGGGTAGACCATTTAGGACTGAGATGAGGAGAAATTTCTTCACCCAGAGAATGGTGAGTGTGTGGAATTCACGACCACAGAAAGTAGTTGAAGCCAAAACATTGTATGTTTTCCAGAAGGAGTTAGATATAGCTCTTGGGGTGAAAGGGATCAAAGGATATGGGGAGAAAGTGAGAGCAGGCTATTGATCATAATGAATGGCGGAGCAGGCTCGAAGGGCCAAATGGCCTACTCCTGCTCCTAGTTTCTATGTTTCTATGTCTATGTGGGAATCCCGAGATCAGGGCGAATCCAATGGCCCTGGCATCCTGGCTGTCCCGGTCCCGGGCGAAATGCACAAAGTTGTTGCCATGGAGAAGATGGCCTCATGGATGCGTTTGTGGGTGGCAGATTGTGAAATCCCACTGAGGTCACCTGTGGAGCCCTGAAAAGAGCCACTGGTATAGGAATTGAGCTCCTCAGTCACTTTCACAGTCACTGGCAGTGGATGCCCTCCATGTCCCTTTGGCGCCAAGTCCTGCAGTAAGTGGCAGATGTGAACCACCAGGTTCATACGCAGTTGTTGGCGACACTGGTTCTCAGTCATCTGCAGGAATGGCAGGCGGTGTCTATAGGCCCTGGGTTTCGCTACACGCTGACCAGCCACGGTTCATTGTGACTCCTGGGCAGCGTGTGCGGGAGCCCCAGCTGCCCCTTCTTCATGAGGTTGCTGCTCCTGCCTTTGCGCAGCCAGGATCCTCTGTCACTCTCTCCTCCATCTTCTACAGTCTCTGTAGACCATCAGCATACAGCTAGGTCACTAGGATCCATGATCCTGACGTGGTCCTCCTGCAACATGAAAGAGAGAGAGACGTGGTTATCATGGCTGTACATAACACCTTTCCTGGCAACTATGTGACCTCCCCTTAATGCTTCCTGGAGAGTTCTATTCACCCTTGGATGGCCAGAGATGAGTGCGCTGCATGGCTGCCCTGTCAACCTGCGACATGGGGCATACTGGTCCAAACCAGGACGCTCAGATTGCAAAGGGCTATGAGCACCTCCAGCAGTGACTGCTACATTCCCAGTGTTGGCAAGGAGGTTGTACAACGTTTGCTGTCCAACAGCTCTGCGGTCCAATAACGTGGTGGCGAACTCGAAGTCTGTGCTGCGGGGTTGGTGGGGACGGAGGTGGTAAGGTATGGAGTGCTTGGTGGCCCTTTGGTGCCTCCACGATGCTTGCATGGGCGGGCAGGCTAGGAGCCTGACCCCAATCATATCACTGTGGCTGTGCACGTTGCCTGTGTGCTGTTGTGAAACACATCGGCGTGCTTTCCCGCTCATGTGGACGGACGATATGGCGGCTTTCCAAGAGCCTGGAGGGATGGCTTTTTAATGATATGATGATGTATTACAATTAGCTCCCAGCTGACTGATGGCGGGAAACGTGGCTCACTGTCAGTGGGATGAGTGGAAGATCGCGACCTGCCCTCACGTCACCGTGAAGCAGGTCCCACCATAATTTCCACACAGGCCATCTGACAAATCTGTTAGAATTCTTTGAGGAGGTAATGAGTAGGTTAGACAAAGGGGAGCCAATGGATGTTATCTACTTGGACTTCCAGAAGGCCTTTGACAAGGTGCCGCACAGGAGGCTGCTCAGTAAGATAAGAGCCCATGGTGTTAGAGGCAAGGTACTAGCATGGATAGAAGATTGGTTGTCTGGCAGGAGGCAGAGAGTGGGGATAAGGGGGTCCTTCTCAGGATGGCGGCCGGTGACTAGTGGAGTTCCGCAGGGGTCAGTGTTGGGACCACAACTTTTCACTTTATACATTAATGATCTAGATGAAGGAACTGAGGGCATCCTGGCTAAGTTTGCAGATGATACAAAGATAGGTGGAGGGACAGGTAGTATTGAGGAGGCGGGGAGGCTGCAGAAGGATTTGGACAGGTTAGGAGAATGGGCAAAGAAGTGGCAGATGGAATACAACGTGGGCAAGTGTGAGGTCATGCACTTTGGTAGGAAGAATAGAGGCATAGACTATTTTCTAAATGGGGAGAGAATTCAGAAATCTGGAGTGCAAAGGGACTTGGGAGTCCTAGTCCAGGATTCTCTTAAGGTTAACTTGCAGGTTGAGTTGGTAGTTAAGAAGACAAATGCAATGTTGGCATTTATTTCTAGAGGACTAGAATATAAAAGCAGGGATGTGCTGCTGAGGCTTTATAAGGCTCTGGTCAGACCACATTTAGAATATTGTGAGCAATTTTGGGCCCCGTATCTCAGGAAGGATGTGCTGGCCCTGGAGAGGGTCCAGAGGAGGTTCACGAGAACGATCCCAGGAATGAAAGGCTTAACATATGAGGAACGTTTGAGGACTCTGGGACTATACTCGATGGAGTTTAGAAAGATGAGGGGGGATCTGATTGAAACTTACACAATACTGAAAGGCCTGGATAGAGTGGACGTGGGGAAGATGTTTCCATTAGTAGGAGAGACTAGGACCCGAGGGCACAGCCTCAGAGTAAAGGGAAGACCTTTTAGAACAGAGATGAGGAGAAACCTCTTCAGCCAGAGAGTGGTGAATCTGTGGAATTCATTGCCACAGGAGGCTGTGGAGGCCAGGTCATTGAGTGTATTTAAGACCGAGATAGATAGGTTCTTGATTGGTAAGGGGATCAAAGGTTACGGAGAGAAGGCGGGAGAATGGGGTTGAGAAACTTATCAGCTATGATTGAATGGCGGAGCAGACTCGATGGGCCGAATGGCCTAATTTCTGCTCCTATGTTTTATGGTCTTAAGATCAATCGCGCCTGCCATCTCCGTGCTCAGAAAACTCCGCCCTTAATGTTGTGAAGACATGATTGCAAAGTGGGATTCTGCCACCTTCTGGTGCAACGTGTTGGCAGCTGTTTGGCCAATGTAGATTTGAACTAAATTCAGATCTATGGGGGTCAAAAGTTTTGACATTAAAGAAAAAAAGTAAACTATTAAGCCAGATAATAAATGCTACCTGTGCTATAACAGCAGGTGACACAGCTCAAAGGCATCCAACTTGTGTCCTTATTATTCCCTTTCAGACACTGTTATTTTGGTACCTGTAATAGTGCACAAAATCATGAATGAGTCAGGAGATTTAGCTAGATGGACCCAGGTTTGGTCTATTAATGTCATTAGCATTTCAAATGTGATGGTCATGAAGAATAATGTGAATGGCTGTATGAATGTGCTCTCTATTACAAAGAACAAAGAACAAAGAAAAGTACAGCACAGGAACAGGCCCTTCGGCCCTTCAAGCCTGCGCCGATCATATTGCCCGTCAACTAAAACATTTTGCACTACCGGGGTCGGTATCCCTCTATTCCTATCCTTTTCAGGTAATTGTCAAGCTGCCTCTTAAACACCACTATCGTACCTGCTTCCACCACCTCCTCTGGCAGCGAATTCCAGGCACTCACTACCCTCTGCGTAAAAATCTTTCCCCGCACATCTCCTCTATAGTTTTCTCCTCTCACCTTAAATCTATGTCCCCTAGTAATTGACTCTTCCACCCTGGAAAAAAGCTTCTGACTATCTACTCTGTCCATGCCACTCATAATTTTGTAAACTTCTATCAAGTTGCCCCTCAATCTCCGTCGCACTAGTGAGAACAATCCGAGTTTCTCCAACCTCTCCTCATAGCTAATAACCTCCAGACCAGGCAGCATCCTGGTAAACCTCCTCTGCAACCTCTCCAACGCCTCCATATCCTTTTGGTAATGTGGTGACCAGAATTGCACGCAATATTCCAAGTGTGGCCTAACCAAGGTTCTCTACAGCTGCAGCATGACTTCCCAGCTTTTGTACTCAATATGCCTGCCAATGAAGGCAAGCGTGCCATATACCTTCCTGACTACCTTATCCACCTGTGTTGCCACATTCAGTAACCTGTGGACCAGTACACCCAGATCCCTCTGCCCGTCGATGCACTTAAGGGTTCTGCCATTTACTGTATAATTCCGGCCTGTATTAGACCTTCCAAAGTGCATTACCTCGCATTTGTCCGGATTAAACTCCATCTGCCATTTCTCCGCCCAAGTCTCCAACCGATCTATATCCCATTGTACCCTTTAACAATCCTCTTCACTATCTGCAACTCCTCCAACCTTAGTGTCGTCTGCAAACTTACTAATTAGCGCAGTTACATTTTCCTCCAAATCATTTACGTATACTACAAACAGCAAAGCTCCCAGCACTGATCCCTGCGGAACACCACTAGCCACAGCTCTCGATCCAGAAAAGCGCCCTTCCACTGCTACCCTCTGTCTTCTATGACCAAGTCAATTCTGTATTCATCCTGCCAGCTCACCTCTGATCCCGTGCGACTTTACCTTCTTTACCAGTCTGCCATGAGGGACCTTGTCAAAGGCCTTACTGAAATCCATGTATATAACATCCACTACCCTTTCATCGTCGATCATCTTTGTCACTTCGTCGAAAAACTCGATCAAGTTAGTGAGACACGACCTCCCCTTCACAAAACCATGCTGCCTCTCACTAATATGCCCATTTGCTTCCAAATGGTAGTAAATCCTGTCAAAAAGAATCTTCTCCAATAATTTCCCTACCACTGACATAAGGCTCACCGGCCTGTAATTTCCTGGATTATCCCTGCTACCCTTCTTAAACAATGGAACAACATTGGCCATTCTCCAGTCCTCTGGGACCTCACCTGTAGCCAGTGAGGATACAAAGATTTTTGTCAAGGCCTCAGCAATCTCCTCCCTTACCTCCCTCAGTACTCTGGGGTAGATCCCATCTGGCCCTGGGGTCTTATCCACCTTAATATTCTTCAAGACGCCTAACACCTCTATTTTGATCTCAACATGAACCAGGCTATCTTCCCTAGACAAATCGACCGCTAAGTCCTTCTCTTTGGTGAATACTGATGAGAAGTATTCATTTAGTATCTCTCCCATTTCTTCTGGCTCCACACACAGATTCCCACCTCTGTCCCTGAGTTGGCCTACCCTTTCCCTGGCTACCCTCTTGCTTTTTACATATGTATAAAAGGCCTTGGGATTTTTCTTAATCCTGGATGCCAATGACTTTTCATGACTGACCCCTTTTAGCCCTCCTGACTCCTTGCTTAAGTTTCTTCCTACTTTCTTTGTATTCTCCACAGGCTTCATCTGTTCCCAGCCTTCTAGCCTTTACGAATGTTTCCCTTTTCTTTTTGACTAATCTCGCAATATCCTTCGTTTTCCAAGGTTCCTGAAACTTCCATACTTATCCTTCATCCTAGCAGGAACATGCCGGTCCTGAATTCTTATCAACTGATGTTTGAAAGCCCCCCACATGTCAGTTGTTGATTTGCCCTCAAACATCCGCTTCCAGTCTAGATTCCTCCCTAATATTGTTATAATTAGCCTTCCCCAAATTATGCAACTTAACCAAAGGACTCCTGTTATCCTTATCCACCAGTACCTTGAAACTTACTGAATTATGGTCACTTTTCCAGAAATGCTCCCCCACTGAAACTTCGACCACCTGGCCGGGTTCATTCCCTAATACCAGGTCCAGTATTGCCCCTTCCCTAGTTGGACTATCTACATATTGTCTCAGGAAGCCCTCCTGGATGCACCTTACAAATTCTGCACCATCCAAACCCCTAGCACTAAGTGATTCCCAGTCAATATTGGGAAAGTTAAAATCACCCACCACAACAACCCTATAGCTTTTACATCTTTCCAAAATCTGCCTACATAACTGTTCCTCAATCTCCCGCTGGCAATTGGGAGGCCTATAGTAAAGCCCCAACATTGTGACTGCACCCTTCCTATTCTGGAGCTCTACCCATATTGCCTCGCTGCATGAGCCCACCGAGGTGTCCTGTATTGTACAATCATATTGTGGTCACAGTAAAGACACATTGAGAAGCTATGTAAAAATGGTGATGTGGCTATTTTATTTTGGTAACTATTCAATGTCAAGCCTTTATATTAATCAGGATTGACTGTGCATTAGATTTTATTTGATTATTGGTTTCATGTTCTTCTAATTTAATATCCTTATAGAAGAGTTAAAATATTTTGTGCTAAACTGGGGACAGGGCTGCAGCTATTGTGCTATATTGATGATGTCCTGATGATGTCCTGAAGAATGCCAATCATCCGTACATCATTTAGAATTGCTACATTTACCTTCCTTCTGCTGGCACTAGGGAAATAGTTGGAGTGTGATTTATGAAGAATGGGACACATTGAAATTCTACGTAAAATACAGAGCTATCTTTATTTTGTTTTTCAGATTGAGATAGATCAAAATAGATTACATTTTCAAACTAAAGTGAGTGACTCACTGTGAATGAGTGCCAAATGCAAGGTCTGATATATAATTACATTAGGAAAATCAGAGCAGGAAATGTAAGCAGCTCCACCCCCTGACCACAATTTGATTTTCCAGTACTCAGAGACTATGAATCTGTACACGTTAATCTTTCGAACATTCTCCTTAAAATTTTAGTGATATTAAAGATCTATCATAATGTGATTAGTGATATGTACCAGAATGTGAGCAGGTTGCATAAACTTGGCTTGTATTCCCATGAGCACAGAAGATTGAGGGGTGATCTAATCACAGTGCTTAAAACATTATACAGATTTGATCAATTAGATACACGGAAAGCATTTCCCTTGATAGGGTGATTAAGGATGAAGGAATAGAGTCTTAAAATTAGAGCTGGATTACTGAGGAGTGAAAGCAGAAGGCTCTTTTTTCACACAAAAGATGGTATAAACCTGGAATTCTCTGCCCCAAGAGGCAGTGGAAGATGGGATAATTTGAGCTTTCAAGACTGAAATGTATAAATGTTAAGTAAAGGGTTCAAGAAATCTGAAGTTAAGTGGGGTAGATGGAGTCGAGGTACAGATCAGTCACGCTCCATAGGATTATTTTCTTGTAGTTCCACTTACCTTCTCTGGTTGCTACAGTAATTTTGATCGATGATTTAGAAAGGAAATTGGATGGGCATTTGAAGGAAACAAACTTCCAGGACTATGGGGATTGAGTGGAGGAATGGAACTGACTGGATTGCTCCGCAATGAGCCAGCATAAATTCAATGGGCTGAACGGCTTCCTTCTGTGCTGTAAATGACTGTGTTGATGGCCCACAGCACCTCACAGATGCCCAGTCTTGAGTTTCTAGAACTGTTCAAAATCTATCCCATTTAGCACGGTGGTAGTGCCACAACATGATGGAGGGTATCCTCAATGTCAAGGCGTGGTTTCCTCTCCACAAGGATTGTGTGGTGTTTACTTCTACCGACACTGTCATGGACAAATGTATCTGCAGCAGGCAGGTTGGTGAGGATGAGGTCAAGTATGTTTTCCCCTCTTGTTGGTTCCCTCACCACCTGCCGCAGGCTCAGTCTAGCAGAAATGTCCTTTAGGACTTGGCCAGCTCGGTCCATAGTGGAGCTACTGAACCGTTCTTTGTGATGGACATTAAAGTCCCCCACACAGAGTACATTCTGCGCCTTTACCACCCTCAGAGGTGTTCAGCATGGAGGAGTACTGATTCATCAGCTGAGAGGTCACAGTACATGGTGATCAGCAGGAGGTTCCCTTGCCCATATCTGACCTGATGCCATGAGACCTCATACGGGCCGGAGTGAATGTTGAGGACTCACAGGACAACTACCTTCTGACTGTATACCACCATGCTGCCACCACTGCTGGATCTGTCCTGCCAATGGGACAGGACATACCCAGGGATGGTGATGGTGGAGTCTGGGACTTGATCTGTAAGGAATAATTCCGTGAGTATGACTATGTCAGGCTGTTGCTTGACTATACTATGAGATAGCTCTCTCAATTTTGGCACTCAGACCCAGATGTTCATTAGGAAAATTTTGCAGGTTCAACAGGGGTTGAGTTTTCCATTGTTTCCAGTGCCTAGATCAATGCCAGGGGCTGTCCAGTTTCATTCCTTTGTGACTTTCTAGCTGTTTGATACAACTGAGCATCGGAGGGCATTTAAGAGTCAGCCACATTACTGTGTCACATCTAGGCCAGGCCAGCTAAGGACAGCAGATATCCTTCACTCAAGGATTTTTTTTTTTTTTGCAATAATCGACAATGCTTTCATGATCATCAATACAGTTTTAAAATTCAAATTGCACCTTCTGATGTATTGTGACTCGAACCCCAGTCTCAAGAGCATTACTCTGGGCTTCTGGATTACTCATCCAGTGACAATACCTCTGTGTTATGTAGCATAATGGTATTGTCACTGGATGAGTAATGCAGAAACCCAGGGTAATGCTCTTGGGACTGGGATTTGAATCACAACACACATCCCCAGATTCACTCTCTACTCTCTTTTCTTTTTGAAATATCTATGAAAACTCTTACAACCTGTCTTTATATTTCTAACTAGCTTTTTCTCATACTCTATTTTTTTTCCTTCCTTATTAACCTTTTAGACATTCTTTGTTTTTTTATATTCTGTCCAATCTTCTGACCTGCCACCCATCTTTGTGCAATTATATGCTTTTCCTTTAAGTTTGATACTATCTTTAACGTTTTTAGTTAACCACAGTGGGTCCTCCCTTTGGAATGTTTCTTTCTTGTTGGAATGTATCTATTCTGTCTACTCTGAAATATCCCCTTAACTGTCTGTCACAGGATCTCTATTGACCTATCCCTTCACCTAAATTGCCAGTTCACTTTCGTTGGTTCTTCTTTCGTGTCCTCATAATTGCCCATATTTAAGTTTAAAATACTAGATTAGACCCACTCTTCTCTCCCTCAAACTGAATGTAAAATTCCATCTTATTATGATCACTGGTGCCTTCAGTATAAAATCATTCCTATCATGTTGCACAACACCAGTTCTGGTATAGCCTGGTTGGCACCAGAATGTGCTGATCTAAGAAGTTATCCTGAAACATTCTATGAATTCCTCAGCTACACTCCCTTTGCCAATCCTTTTTTTCTTTTTTATATGTATATTAAAATCCCCCATGTTAATCGTCGCACCTTTGACAAGTTTGCCTGATTTCTTCTTTTGTACTCAGTTCTACTGTGGAATTACTGCTTGGGGGCCTGTATACCACTCCCACAAGTGACTTATTGCCTTTTCATTCCTCATCTGTACCCAAACGGCTTCTATATTCTGGTCACCCCTCTCTATTGTGTTAATACAATCTTTAATTAACAGAGCCATCCCTCCAACTTTTCTTAATTTCCTTTCCTTACAAAATTCACAAACCCTTCCTTCAATATTCAGGTCCCAAGCTATGTCATCTTGCAGCCATATCTCAGTAATGACTATTAGATCGTACTTATCTATCTCTGTGCGCTATCAGTTCATCTGTTTTGTTTCAAATGCTGCACACATTCAGATACAGAGCCTTAAATTTGTCCTTTTATTATTTTTGTAACTCCTAGCCTAACCTGTTGACTTACTCTTAGATTTGTACTCTCTGTCCCTTCCTTTCATGGTCTGTTTATCATTTCCCATATTAATATCTTCCTCTCTTACCTTGTCTGTATTCTTTGATTTCCCACATCTTCCCATATTTGATCCCTTGCCTATGCTATTTAGTTTAAACCCTCTCTATTCCCCTAGTTATGTGGTTCGCAAGAGCACTAGTCCCAGCACTGTAGATCATCCCAATGGTACAGCCCCCTGTTTCCCCAGTACTGGTGCCAGTGCTCCATGAACTGGAACCTACTTCTTCCAGTTTTTGAGCCATGCATTCATCTCTCTCATTTTATTTTCCCTACGCCAATTTGCACAGGGCTCAGGTAATAATAAAGGGATTATTACTTTTGAGGTTCTGCTTCTTAATTTGGTCCCTAGCCCCTCACGCTGACCATGCAGAACCTCTTTCCTTGTCCTGCCTATGTTGTTGGCACCTACTAGGACCATGACTACTGGATCCTCCCCCACCCACTGCAATTTCCTCTTCAGCCCTGTGCAGACATCCTGAACCCTGGCACTGGGCAGGCAACACAGCCTCCTGGACTCTCGTTCTTTGCTGCAGCGAACATTGTCAATCGCCTTCACAATACTGTCTCCCACTGTCACAATATTCCTTTTAGCTCCACCCTGCTTGATGGCTTCCTGTGCCATGTTGCGCAGTGTCTGCAGTTCAGCTCCAAATCAATCATCCTGATCTGAATTTCCCTAGCTTGTTATACTTTTTGCAGATGCCTTTGTCCTGGCGTCCAGAATACCCCACATTCCAAAGCTGCAGCATAACACCTGTCCTGCCATTGTTATTTATGTTATTTAGGTAATTTAATTGCTCTTTTGAATAGCTTAGAAACATAGAAACCATAGAAACTAGGAGCAGGGGTAGGCCATTCGGCCCTTCGAGCCTGATCTGCCACTCATTATGATCATGGCTGATCATCCAACTCAATAGCCTGCTCCCACTTTCTCTCCATATCCTTTGATCCCTTTCGCCCCAAGAGCTATATCTAACTCCTTCTTCAAAACGTACAATGTTTTAGCCTCAACCACTTTCTGTGGTAACGAATTCCACAGGCTCACCACTCTCTGGGTGAAGAAATTTCTCCTCATCTCAGTCCTAAATGGTCTACCCCGTATCCTCAGACTGTGACCCCTGGTTCTGGTCTCCCCCACCATCGGGAACATCATTCCTGCATCTACCCTGTCTAGTCCTGTTAGAATTTATAGCTTTCTATGAGATCCCCCCTCATTCTTCTGAACTCCAGCAAATATAATCCTAACCGACTCAATCTCTCCTCATATGTCAGTCCTGCCATCCCAGGAACCAGTCTGGTAAACTTTCGCTGCACTCCCTCTATAGCAAGTACATCCTTCCTCAGATAAGGAGACCAAAACTGCACACAATATTCCAGGTGTGACCTTTGCATCTACCCTGTCTAGTCCTGTCAGAATTTTATAGATTCCTTTAGTATTGTTAGAGCTGCACCCATCCAGGAAAGTGGAGAGTATTCCATCACACTCCTGACTTGTGCCTTGTAGATGGTGGACAGGCTTTGGGGAGTCAGGAGGTGGGATAGGACACACCCAGGGATGTTGATAGTGGCGTCAAGGACATTGCCTGTAAGGAATGAGTCTGTGAGTATGACTCTGTCAGGCTGCTGTTTGAGTAGTCTGTGGGACAGCTGCCCCAATTTTGGTGGAAGCCCTCAGATGTTAGTGAGGAGAACTTTGCAGGCTATGTTTGCTCTTGTCATTTCCAGGCCTAGTTTGATGTCAGCTGGTCCAGTTTCATTCCTGATTGACCTTTCTGTCATGGTTTGATACAACTGAGTGGCTTGCTCAGCCATTTCAGAGGACATTTAAGAGCCAACCACACTACTGTGGATCTGGAGTCACATGTAGGCCAGACCAGGTAAGGACGGCAGATTTCCTACCCTAAAGGACATTAGTGAACCAGATGGGTTTTTATGACAATTGACAGTAGCTTCATAGTCACTATGACTGTCACTAGCTTTTAATTCCAGATTTTGCTAATTTAATTTAAATTGAATAATTTGCTGAATGGTTGAGTGAGTTGATACAACCAATCCTGAGTGAGCACACACTGTGAAGGATTCCTTCACTGCCACTAAGACGACACGTGACCAGCAATGCCATGTTAATTTGCTCGTTCGACCTTGCTAGACTATTCATTAAATCATGGCAATCTAGATGTGCTGCCACGTTTTGAATCTGTGCTCATTTAATTTATGAACTTAGTAACTCGTGTAATTGAGTTCAGTTTTAGCAGCACAATGTATGTTTAAATAAACGGTGTTGCCATGTGGGATCTAGGCCCAGTTGTCTCTGATGTTTCCATTGATTAACATAAGATACATGTTTTTGAAAGGATAACACTTCACCTGCAACCCCTTGCATATATCCGACACGCAGATGATATGTTTGCTATATGTGGATCTGCAGCGAATTTCCTTACACACCTTAATGCGCTCCACCCCACATTCAAATCCACATATGAAATGGAGAAGTCAAATGAGCTCCCTTTCCTTGATGTGCTAGTTGAGTAATTCGCTACTGGGTTCTCTTCTACTGCAAGCCCACCTTCACTGGTCAATATATACACTGGGATTCCCACATTGCTGCTGTTATGCAGGTTTGTCTTGGCCATAGTGATGGAATCCTTCACCATGTATGTGCAATATTTATGTTCAATTAATAAATTCCTACAGCTCCACACACTACAAGGTTGGTTTTATTAACAATCTTGTAAATAGGGCCCAAGCCATTTTCTCATAATGCAAGCCTGATGATGAAATAGGGCACATCTCAAGCTATCCTTTGGGATCATTGCTCACTGTGTATTGTGCACACTCACAAATGATCCTTAGGCCTCCTGAAAAATGCCCAGTCTACTGCAAGGATGTAAGGAAGCAGATGGCATTGCTGTTGATATCCAGATCTATGTTCTAGATGGAAAAGATCATGGCTACATGAAGCCTTGGAGAGAACCAGGAAAGCTAGGATCAAGCTAAATGTAGACACATCCATTGTGAATGTAACAGAATGCCTGTTCTTCAGAATGGTGGAGGTAAGCCAAGCCTTGGAAATAATCACAGCTTGGAGGTGGAAACTTCAGGACAAGAAAGAGTTGTGAAATGTCCTTGGTTTGACCTAGTGCTTCAGCTCTTTCATACCTCACATGTCAGGATAGGAGAGCTGATGAGAGAAGATGTTGGGTAGCAGTGGTCAGAGTCACATGAGAGGAGTTTCAACAAACCCAAAGTAATATGCAAGGAGATAGCTTAGTCATACTACTACAGAGAGAAACCTGTCATTCTGCAGTTAGATCCTTCTACAAAAGGACTGGGCGCATCCCTGGTAAGAGAGAGAAAACAGATAGTATTCTCATCTCAAGCTCTAACATCAGCTGAGACCAGTTGTGCCAACATCGAAAGAGAGATTTTGGCACTTCACAGAATCTCACAGTGCAGAAGAGGCCCTTTGGCCCATCGAGTCTGCACCGACACATGAGAAACACCTGTGTGAGGAATTCCATTCATATCTTTATGGGAGAAAGTTTTAATGGAGAGTGATCATCATCCACTGGAGCAGATCCACAAGAAACATCTGCGAAGAACATAGGAAATAGGAGCAGCAGTAGGCCATTCAGCCCCTTGAGCCTCCTGTGCCATTCACTTAGATCATGGCCGATCTTCTATCTCGATGTTATTTTCCCTCACTATTTCCATAATCCCTTGATGTCTTTACTATCTAGAAGTCTATTGATCTCTGTCTTGAACATACACAATGACTGAGTCTCCACCTATTCTTCTAAATTCTAGAGAATACAGGCCTAGCCTCCTCAATCTCTCGTCATAAGATAATACCACCATTCCAGGGTTGGGCTGGTGAGCCTCTGTTGCACTCCCTTGCTGTCAAGTGTATCATTCCTTAGGTAAGGGGACTTAAACTGTGCATAATACTCCAGGTACCCCCCTAACCGCATTGTGGGTGTACCTACACCACATGGACTGCAGCAATTCAAGAAGGCAGCTCACCCCCACCTTCTCAAGGGCAATTAGGCATGGGCAATAAATGCTGGCTTAGCCAGTGACACCCACATCCCGTGAATGAACGAATGAGTTTCTGTGCAAACCTTAACCTCTTGTGCCACACGGACACAAACCCTCTAGTATTCTGCAATCCCGTCCAATTTGTGTAGTTCAGTTCCCATTCCATCCCCTACTGTGTCTGCGTTCCAATCTTTAACATTGGTTCCAGCTTCCTCGCCCACAGTCTCCCCTCTGCCTGCCAACATCTCCCCGCACCCAGCCTCCAACCCCACCTACACCTATTGTCTCCCATGTCTCCTTCCTCCTTCCCCCAGCCCTCCCCAAGCCCCTCAAACCCCGGTTGCAATTCTGATCTCTGTCTGGTTTACTGGCCTGCCTGACTCACCAGAGTCACACCACTGGACACTGCAAAGGCTGTAGACCCTGACAACATTCCGGCAATAGTACTGAAGACTTGTGGTCCAGAACTTGCCGCCCCCCCTAGCCAAGCTGTTCCAGTACAGCTACAACACTGGCATCTACCCGGCTATGTGGAAAATTGCCCAGGTATGTCCTTTGCACAAAAAGCAGGACAAATCCAACCTGGCCAATTATCGCCCCATCGGTCTACTCTCCATCATCAGTAAAGTGATGGAAAGTGTCATCAACAGTGCTATCAAGCAGCACTTGCTTAGCAATAACCTGCTCACTGACGCCCAGTTTGGGACAAAAGAGCTGAACTTTCGAGGTGAGGTGAGAGTGACTGCCCTTGATATCAAGGCTGCATTGACCGAGTGTGGCATCAAGGAACCCGAGGAAAACTGGGGTCAATGGGAATCAGGGAGAAAACTCTCCACTGGTTGGAGATAAAGGAAAAGACAAAGAAGGCCGATCACCACCACCTTCTCAAGGGCAGCTAGGTCTGGGCAATAAATGCTGGCCCAGCCAGCAAAGCCCACATCCCGTGGATGAATTTTAAAAAAAGATAGCATCCTTCTGGACAATGGGGAAAGCCAGTGAGGAGAGCAAGCCTACTCCCCCACCAATGTAGCTTCCCAGTGGCTTTGGTGAGAAGCAGAGCAGTGCTGTTGCAGGTGGGCTTTGAATGTTGCACTCACCTCGAAGTCAGGAGTGAATTGAGGGTCACAACAGCTGCACATCACTTCTTTCCAAATGTTTTTCAGACCAATCTAATTTCCCGCTGATGTGGCCCTAGATTGGGAGGTGCTATGTGATTCTGGCATGTAGACCACAATTTTACATCCCATGGGCGGGTGCTCACCCGAGCGAAATGAGCATAAAATCGTGTGCGATGATGTTGGGCAAGCATCCCGACATCATCGCGCACTCGCGCAATGTTTCACTCAGCAGGGACGTGCAAAAGTAGGAAGAACGCCCACCGACAATTAAGCGGGAAATTAAGCTCATTAACTGCCCAATTGTAAGCGATTTTTCATGGCCTGTCGAACCTTGCGGTTGGCAGATGGACCAATCGGCCAGGCGGGCTTTCCATTTTTGATTAAACCTCATCCAAGGGTGGGATAAAATCTCTGTTGGGATTTAAAGTAAAAATCAGTATCTGGAGACTTTTCTTTGAGGTATGCTTTCAGGTGCTTGATTGTGCTGCATGGACATTTTTTGTAGCATTTCTGTGCTTTCTTTTATTATTTGGAATTCTGCATCTCTCTGGGGCATCGATCTGCCTTCAGGGGGGCTCAGTGGAAATGCTCTCCAGTACCTGCGGTGGTGTTGGCTCATACCCTCGTCCTGCCCCCACTGGCAGTGCTGAGCCTTTCTCAGGGTGCGTTTCACATTAGCTGGTCATTAATTAGCCAGCCAGCCTGAAGACATGGTCAGGGGGCCGATCGCAGACGGGGGATGGTTTCCTGTCCACACCTGGGCCTGCCGATTGCGCGTGCCCGATGAGCGCAAAATTCAGGCCGTGGTGTTTTTAATGAGCATTTGTGAGATGGTAATGCATGAAAATGTGGTTCCTGCCATAGATCACCCGGAAACTACACCCACTGTCAGGAAAGTGTTGAGGCTAAAATTCCAAACTCTTTTCCTACCAGCGGCTTTCCGATTTACGGCCTCTCTCTGAATTTTCCAGCCCTGCCCATCACAAAACTTGTCGTGGGCTGGAGGGGAAAATTCCACCCAAAGTATTTGTTTGGTTTCTCTGCCATTTACTTATTGCTCATTATAAATTCTCCAGTCTCTTTCTATAATTGGCCCACATTTCTCTCTGTTAACCTTTTCCTTTCCACCTCTCTATAGGCTGCAATTTTACAGCCCCGTTGTGGTGGGGGTGGGGCTGAAAAATGTGGCCAGCGCCTCAAAAGTCCATTGACTTTGGCGGGACTGGAAGATCCTGCCAGCGGAGGGATTGTAAAATACTGCCCAGGGAAGCTTTTATACTCTGTTTTAATGTTTCTTGTTAGCTTACTCTCAGATAATATTTTTTCCCTTCTTTATCAGTTTCTTAGGCCCCTTTTGCTGAATTCGAACAAGCTCCCAATCCTGAGGCTTGCTAGTTTTCTGAAAACTTTGTCTCTTCCTTTGATCTAAAACAATCTTTAACTTCTCCTGTAAGCCATGGTTGGATCACTCTTCATGTTGGGTTTTTGTGTCTCAAATGAATGTAAATTTGTTGTAAACCATGTATTAATTCTTTAAATGTCATTGCCTGTCTACCGTCACAGCTTTTATTTCCCAATCTACCACAGCTAAATTGCCCCTCCTGCCTTCGTACTTTCTTTAGATTTAAGACGCTTGTTTTGGATTGAACTAAATCACTCTTCAAACTTCATGTAAAATTTCAGCACATTATGGTCACTCTTGTCTAAAAGCTCCTTTACAATAAGATTATTAATTAGCCCTTTCTCATTGCACAATAGTAGACCTAAAATAACCCATTCCTGAGTTGGTTCCTCAACATAACTGTTCTAGAAAACTATTATGTATATATTCAGGAATTCCTCTTCCACAGCATTATGTGTCAATTGGGTTTACCCAATAGTTTGAAGTCCCCCATGATTACTGTATTATCCTTGTTACATGAACCTCTAATTTCCTGATTTATACTGTGCACTACATTATCACCATTGTTTAATAGCCAATAAATAACTCCCACCATTGTTTGCTGCTCCTTGCTGTTTCTGAGCTCCTGCCAAACTGATTCTAAATTTTGATCTTCCAATCTAAGATCTTCTCTCACTAATGTACTGATCTCATCCTTCATTAACAGTGCTATCACACCTCCTTTTCCTTTTCGCCGATCCTTCCTAAATGCTGAATATCCTTGAATATATAGTTCCCAGTCTTAGCCACCATGCAGCCACGTCTCGGTAAAGGTAATTAGATCAAACCCATTTACTTCTATTTATGACGTGAATTCATCTACCTTGTTGTGAATGCTGCGTGCATTCAGATAGAGTGCCTTTAATTTTGTATTTTTAACATTTTTCTGTGATTTGACCCTGTTTGATGCTGGCCTTTATTTCTGCCTCAATTTTGTTTACAATTCGTCCTACCATCTGACAAGGTCCCACATGGGAGACTTATGAAGAAGGCAAATGCACATGGGATACAGGGTAATCTTATAAGGTGGATTCAAAATTGGCTTTGTTGCAGGAAGCAGAGGGCGATGACAGAAGGATGCTTTAATGACTGGAAGCCAGTGTCCAGTGGCGTACCACAGGGATCTGTGCTGGGTCCCCTATTATTCATCATTTATATAAACGACATAGATGACTATGTGGGGGGTAGGATTAGTAAGTTTGCGGGTGACACAAAGATTGTCCGGGTGGTTAACAGTGAGGTTGAGTGTCTTGGGCTACAGGAAGATATAGACGGGGTGGTCAAATAGGCAGATAAGTGGCAGATGGAATTTGACCCCGAAAAGTGTGAGATGATACATTTTGGAAGGAGTAATTTGACAAGGAAGTATTCAATGAACGGCATGGCACTAGGAAGTTCTGAGGAACAAAGGGACCTTGGTGTGTGCGCCCATAGATCTCTGGAGGCGGAGGGGCATGTTAGTGGGGTGGTAAAAAAGGCATATGGGACACTTGCCTTTATCAATCGAGGCATAGATTACAAAAGTAGGGAGGTCATGTTGGAGTTGTATAGAACCTTGGTGAGGCCACAGCTGGAGTACTGTGTGCAGTTCTGGTCACCATATTATAGGAAGGATGTGATTGCACTGGAGGGGGTGCAGAGGAGATTCACCAGGATGTTGCCTGCGATGAAACATTTAAGTTATGAAGAGAGGTTGGATAGGCTTGGGTTATAAGATAATGAGGGGCATGGACAGGGTGGATAAGGAATAGCTGTTCCCCTTAGTCGAAGGGTCAGTCACAAGGGGGCATAAGTTCAAGGTGAGGGGCAGGAGGTTTAGGGGGGATGTGAGGAAAAACTTTTTACCCAGAGGGTGGTGACGGTCTGGAATGCACTGCCTGGGAGGATGGTGAAGGCGGGTTGCCTCACATCTTTAAAAAGTACCTGGATGAGCACTTGGCACATCATAACATTCAAGGCTATGGGCCAAGTGCTGGTAAATGGGGTTAGGTAGGTAGGTCAGGTGTTTCTCACGTGCCGGTGCAGACTCGATGGGCCGAAGGGCCTCTTCTGCACTGTGATTCTGTGATTCGGTGATTCTGTGATTCGGTGATTCTGTGATTCGGTGATTCGGTGATGTCCCAGCTCACGTGACACACGTCTGAATAAGTTTTTCAAATCTTTTTTTCAGGTTCTCACAAAGAAATTAAACACCCTGAGGCAGCTCCATGCCTCAGGGAGATTTCTGCGTTCTTTCACACACATGCCCAAAAGAGCGCAGGCCCGGACTCTCCCTCCTCCCCCTGCCCGCACAGGGAGAACTGAGCGCTTCCGGGTACGCGTCACACTGGGCGGGCCTTAATTGGCCCCGCCCACATAAAATGTCAGCTGCGTGCCCGCCCGCGCCTCTTCCCACCCAGCCCACACGACGGGGAGAAAACTCTCCCCCAGGATTCTGTGGTCAGTTGAGGAGATAGCGGCTTCTTCTGTTAAGTTCTGTGGTGGTCCTAAAGGTGGAGGTGGTCATGCATTTATTCTTCAAAAGAATGAGTAATGTGAGTAATATGGGACCTTCAGTGAGTAAATCAGATCTAATAACGAATAATTCTTTGTGCCCTATGCAGAGCAGCTATCCAAACCACATCAGCATCTCCGTGCAGCTGGAGGGAAAGGACTTAACACTGGATCTCAGCAGAAATAAGTGAGTCACTTTGTATAAGGAGTGTTAGAATCATATCTCTCAAAGCTAAATTTGTCTTTTTACAAAATGGAAGAACATGGCCTTATCTGTACATTTGGATGTTAATCTGGGATATTTTTGAAAAGAAGGTCACTTTGGAACTGTCAGCAAGCAGGCCTACTTCAGGAAATCACCTGGCCTTTAGGGTTCTTGAGGGAGATCTGGTTGTTTGTTCTGAACTGCAATCATTTTAACTGATCGAGAAAAAAAACTGAAAAGGCAAAGGCTGATAACTTACTGGAAATTACATGGGTGAGAGGAAAATAACTTAAGTGGTGAACCTGCTTGTTTGGGAGGCAACCTTGTTGCAGAACAAGCTGAGAAGGGAAGGTTACCTCTCTCTACCTTGCCTGAAATTGTGTCTGGCTGTCAACCTGTAGCCAGAGAACCCTCATCTGGGTGTAACCAGTCTGCATTTGGACCTGTAAAGCTGGGCAGTTGGTGGGACCTTCCAGGCACCTACCGGGACCAGCAGCCTGTCTTCACACGAGAGAAATCCAGGTTGACAGCATCGACACCCTGTGGACATGATCCTTTATTTTACACTTCCCATCCTCCAAAATCCATCTCTGCAGAGAGACTCTGTTTGTCTGTGTGTGTGTCTGTGTGCAAATTGGGGGAATTATTTAGGAAGAGATAGATAGTTATACTTCCTGATTACAATTGTGTGTTAACCAGCACTTGCAGCTTGTTCAAAGAAGTTTTGTTTAAAAATAAATTAATCATTCCGAGCTTTTGAAAGAAGCCTGGTCAGAGTCTTTTTTCTTCTGGGTACCAGAGGTATAGGTACACAATTGACTAATTTGGTGAGAAAATGAAACAGTTAAATTAATGCTGCGAGTAGTGGGGCTTGATAATTTGTACACTCCTCCCATCCCGGCAGTAATAGGATGAATGAGGCTGTATCACCAATCTGCTGGGCTTGTGTTCAGTTTAACTTGTCATGAAGCTATTAATGTATACAATATTATTGGAAAATATTTTTCTTTTAAAATAGAGGTTTAGCCTGTGGGTGTGGCTTAATTGGATTAAAGCCAGTTGGTCTGGGAGCTTTGATGTGTACTAGTTTTGATATGTAAGAGAGATAGAAGCCAGAATTTTCCCGTTGGCGTGCAGGGGCAGGCCCTGTATGCCCGTGTGTAAAATGCCGCACGGTGATGTCGGGCGAGTGTCCTGACGTCACCGCGCACCATCGCAATATTTTGTTGGGCGGGCGTGCGATGATCTCCGACGCGCGCCCGCCATTAATTAACGGGCCGCTTAAGGTCCTTGAGGCGCCAATCGGTGGCGATTTTCAGCGCCCGTGTGATCTTCGGGTCGGCGCAACGGGCAGGCGGGTAGGACACATTTGTATAAACCTCATCCACGGGCGGGATAAGAGGGCTCAGTGGGGTCGTGAGTGTGCTCTGTCAAATATTGATGTTTCAAAGTTACTGATACTTGCCTGTGTGATCTGCAATATTTCATAATGCAGACCAGCTGCTTGGTCTGGACTCACAACCTTCAGGCCAGCACTCCTCAGTGAGGAATCTTTTCTGGGCCTGCAGGTTTCAGGAAGCCTTCCCTTAGCCTGGGAATGGGAGCTGAACTCTCCACTGGAGGCACCTCCTCTGAGGAGGAAGGGAGGGCTAGAAGGGGGAGGAGACCAGGAATACACATTCAGCCTCCAGGGGAGCCGCCTTTGGGAGGACAGGCACAGGCACAAGGGGTGCAGGGCCAAGAGGTTGTCCAAGGTGGAAGGGGCCGTAGAAGACGCCACTATCCTGCTGCATATACAGGGTATACAGGCGGCGAAGCAGCTACCTCAATATGACTGAGGTGCAGTGCCGAAGGAGGCTCCGACTGTCAAGGGAAACAGTCAACTATATCTGTCAGATAATAGGCCCTGAGATCTCCCCTAACTGTGTGGGTGGACACCCCATGCCAGTGGCTCTGAAGGTCACAGTTGCCCTCAACTTCTATGCATCTGGCTCCTTCCAGGGCTCGGTGGGTGATCTTTGCGGTGTCTCCCAATCAGCTGTCCACACTTGTGTCAAGCAGGTTACAGACGCTCTGTTCAGATGGGGATTGACCTTCATCGACTTCTGCTGTGACCAGGCAAACCAGACAGAGTGAGTCAGAGGCTTCGCGGCCATTGCTGGCCAGGGTGCTATAGACTGTACACATGTGGCCATCAAGGCGCCAGCAGGTGAACCCGGTGCCTTCGTCAACAGGAAGGGCTTCCACTCCATGAACGTTCAGAGAGTGTGTGATCACAGGATGCAGATTCTGCAAGTCTGTGCAAGGTACCCAGGCAGCTCCCACGACGCCTACATCCTCAGACATTCCCAGGTGCCGGGTCTCTTCAGTGCTCCAGCCCGGCTGGATGGATGGCTGGTGGGTGACAAGGTCTATCCCCTCAGAAGGTGCCTCATGACACCTCTCCACCATCCAAGGACAGAAGCTGAGCAGCGCTACAATAGGAGCCACGGCTCCACAAGGGCTGTAGAAAGAGACATTGGTCTTCTCAAGATGCACTTCCGATGCCTGGACTGCTCAGGGGGCGCACTCCAGTACCCCCCAGATCGCGTCTCAGTGATAGTGGTAGCATGCTGCGCTCTGCACAATCTTGTGCTGGAAAGGGGGGAAGCAGTTGATGATGAAGACCTTGTCGCAGTGGATGTGGCTGCACATGATGAATCCAGCAGTGGCTCAGAGGATGAGGAAGCACAGGGAAATGCTGATGGGGTAGATGCTGACCTGGGCATACTCCAGGGAGGCAGGGACACCCGGGAGGCTTTAATACAATGAACCTTCAGCTAGCGCACCACATTTGGACCTCCAGCCTGGGCTGTAGGCTCCATACTCGATGCCTTAGTGCAAAATCTGCATGGTTAGGAACATTAACTAAGGGCCTTGTTAATAAAGCTGAATGTCCCACAAAGCACTTATAACATTATTGGAAGCCATCCACCTGCAGAAGAAAAGAGGCACCCGCAGCCATGGTGACATGTCTGAACTTTATACTGCAAGCAAAGAAACTTTAGAATACAAATGACAAAGGTGTTCAAAATCACACCAACTCATGAAGGCCTCATTCTGGGCAAACACAAAAGCACCAGTGTGCTTGCACACGAGCAGGGGAGAGACCTCATCCTGAGTGAGACACAGCCAGAGTGAGTGTGGGTCTTGGTAATTTGGCGCACAGTGGGAATTCGGTGCAGAGGGGAAGACGTGCTCTTTGCATTTTTTCTTTGCTATTCAAATTCTTGGGAGTAAGGCAAGGCTGGATGGCCTCTACTTTAATGCCAGGAGTATTACAGATGAAATGGATGAGTTAAGGGTGAGGATTGACATGTGGATTTGTGATATAGTAGCGATCACAGAGACATGGTTGAGGGAAGGGCAGAATTGGCAGCTCAACATTCCGGGATATAGAATCTTCAGGCAAGACAGGGGAGGGGGTAAAAGAGGAGGAAGCGTTGCATTGTTAGTTAAGGAGTCAGTTACAGCAGTAAGGGGAGATGACATCTTGGAGGGGGCATCAAATGAAGCTTTGTGGGTAGAGCTTAGGAATAAAAAAGGGGCAGCCACATTGTTAGGTGTTTATTAAGACCCCCAGATAGTCAGCGGGAAATTGATGAGCAAATATGTGCACAATTTGCGGAGGTGTGTAAAAACAATAACAATAGGGTAATTATATGGGGTGATTTCAACTTTCCCAACAATAATTGGGATAGACATAGTGTTAAGGGCTTGGATGGAGTGGAATTCTTGAAATGTGCACAGGAAAACTTTTTAGGTCAATATATAGAGGGTCCAACAAGGGACGGTGCAGTGCTGGACCTAATTCTGGGGAATGAAGCCGGACAGGTGGCTGATGTGGTGGTGGGCGAGCTGTTTAGCGATAGCGACCACAACATGGTACAAATTAAGTTTGTTGTGGACAAAGAAATAGACAAGATGCAAAAAAATGTTTTGGATTGGGGCAGAGTGGATTTTAGTAAAATAAGCCAGCATCTGGCCAAGGTAGACTGGGAACAGTTACTTGTGGGGAAATCTACAGAAGAGCAGTGGGGGGGGTTCAAAAAGGAAATGGGGAGGGTACAGGCACAACATGTTCCCGCTAGGGTGATAGGAACAGAGAACCATGGATGACCAGAGATATTCAGGATATGATGAGAAGGAAAAGAGAGGCTTTTAGCAGGTACAAGGGGAGCGTAGGCATTATTGGAGTACAGAAAGTGCAGGGTGGAGCTTAAGAAAGCAATTAGGAGAGCAAAGAGGGGATATGAGAAAGCTCTGGCTGGTAAAAGTAGGGAAATTCCCAACATATTCTATAAGTATATCAATGGGAAGAGGATAACCAAGGAAAGAGTAGGGCCCATTAGGGACCAAGGGGGCAATCTATGGGTGGAGCCAGAGGACATCGGTAGAGTGTTGAACGAATACTTCACGTCTGTCTTCACCCAAGAGAATGAGGATGAAGGTATGGAACTCGGGGAGAGAGACTGCGAGGTTCTTGAACAAATTCATATAGGGAGTGACAAGGTATTGGAGGTATTGGCAGGCTTAAAAGTGGACAAATCTCCAGGTCCGGATGATTTGTGGCCCAGACTGCTGAGGGAGGCAGGGGAGGAGATCGCAGGGGCTCTGACCCAAATTTTTAATTCCTCTCTGGCCACGGGGGAGGTGCCAGAGGACTGGAGAACAGCTAATGTGGTTCCGCTATTTAAGAAGGGTTGTGGAGATAAGCCAGCGAACTACAGGCTAGTGAGTCTCACGTCAGTGGTAGGGAAACTATTGGAGAAAATTCTGAAGGAGAGAATCCATCTCCACTTGGAGAGGCAAGGTTTGATCAGGGATAGTCAGCATGGCTTTGCCAGAGGGAGGTCATGCCTAACAAATTTGATTGAATTTTTTTGAGGAGGTGACCAGGTGTGTAGATGAGGGTAGTACAGTTGATGTAGTTTATATGGATTTCAGCAAAGCCTTTGACAAGGTCCCACATGGGAGATTTATAAAGAAGGCAAATGCACATGGGATACAGGGTAATTTTATATGGTGGATTCAAAATTGGCTTAGTTGTAGGAGACAGAGGGTGATGACAGAAGGATGCTTTAGTGACTAGAAGCCAGTGTCCAAGGGGACACCACATGGATCTGTGCTGGGTCCCCTATTATTCCCTATTATTTGTCATTTATATAAACGACATAGATGACTATGTGGGGGGTAGGATTAGTAAGTTTGCGGATGACACAAAGATTGGCCGGGTGGTTAACAGTGAGGTTGAGTGTCTTGGGCTACAGGAAGATATAGACGGGATGGTCGAATGGGCAGATAAGTGTCAGATGGAATTTAACCCTGAAAAGTGTGAGGTGATACACTTTGGAAGGAGTAATTTGACAAGGAAGTATTCAATGAATGGCATGACACTAGGAAGTTCTGAGGAACAAAGGGACCTTGGCGTGTGTGTCCATAGATCTCTGGAGGTGAAGGGGCATGTTAGTGGGGTGGTGAAAAAGGCATATGGGACACTTGCCTTTGTCAATCGAGGCATAGATTACAAAAGTAGGGAGGTCCTGTTGGTGTTGTATAGAACCTTGGTGAGGCCACAGTTGGAGTACTGTGTGCAGTTCTGGTCGCCACATTATAGGAAGGATGTGATTGCACTGGAGGGGGTGCAGAGGAGATTCACCAGGATGTTGCCTGGGATGAAACATTTAAATTATGAAGAGAGGTTGGATAGACTTGGGTTGTTTTCGTTGGAGCAGAGAAGATTGAGGGGTCACCTGATCGAGGTGTACAAGATTATGAGGGGCATGGACAGGGTGGATAGGGAGCAGCTGTTCCCCTTAGTTGAAGGGTCAGTCACGAGGGGACATAAGTTCATGGTGAGGGGCAGGAGGTTTAGGGAGGATGTGAGGAAAAACCTTTTTACCCAGAGGGTGGTGATGGTCTGGAATGCACTGCCTGGGAGGGTGGTGGAGGCGGGTTGCCTCACATCCTTTAAAAAGTACCTGGATGAGCAATTGGCACGTCATAACATTCAAGTCTATGGGCCAAGTGCTAGTAAATGGGATTAGATAGGTCGGTCAGGTGTTTCTCATGTGTCAGTGCAGACTCGATGGGCCGAAGGGCCTCTTCTGCACTGTGTGACTCTGTGATTCTGTGATTCTATGAGAACTGATGATTCCTGAGTTTAGAGTTGCATCTCAAACATAACACTTCAAATGATGGGTTATGACAATTGTTTAAAGTTTCTCTCTGGGATTTTTAAATAACTGAGCTTTGCCTACTGCAGCGGTCATAACACTTGTCCTCTGTGTGGATGGTCAGCAAGCAATTTCTATTTCATATTAAATATCCATCCTCTCCAAAATGTTCACAATAGAAAAACATAGAAGAAGTATGTCTGTGAACCTAACCCATGTGGTAGCTGTCCTGGCCATAGGAACATACGAATTAGGAGCAGGAGTAGGCCACTCAGTCCCTCGAGTCTGCTCCACCATGCAATAAGATCATGGCTGACCTGACGGTAACCTCAACCCCACATTCCCACCTGCCCCTGATAATCCCTCACCCCTTTGTTTATCAAAAATCTATCTAACTCTGCCTTCAAAATATTCAAAGACTCTGCTTCCATCACCTTTTGTGGAAAAGAACTGCAGAAAGAAAAAACTCCCTGAGGGAAACATTTTCTCCTCATCTCTGTCTTAAATGGGTGACCCCCTTAATGTTAAACAGCGACCCCTAGTTCTAGATTTTCCTTCAAAAGGAAACATCCTCTCCACATCAACCCTGTCAAAACCTCTCAGGATCTTACATGTTCCAATCAAGTCACCTCTTACTCTTCTAAACTCCAGCGGATACAAGCCTAGTCTGTCCAACCTTTCCTCATAAGACAGCCTGCCCATTCCAAGAATTAGTCCAGTAAACCTTCCCTGAACTGCTTCCAATGCATTTACATCCTTCATTGATTAGGAGACCAATACTGTACACAATAATCTAAACGTGGTCTAACCAGTGCCCTGTGCAACTGAAGCATAACCTTCCTACTTTTGTAAACAATTCCCCTCACAATAAATGATAATGTTTTATTAGCTTTCCTAATTACCTGCTGTACCTGCATGCTAACCTTTTGTGATTCATGCACTAGGACACACAAATCCCTCTGCATCTCAGAGCTCTGCAATCTCCCACTATTTAGATATGTTTTTTTTATTCTTCCTGCCAAAATGGACAAATTCACATTTGCCCACTTTGTACTTTTTTTTATTTTCATTCACAGGATATGGGCTTCGCTGGCTAGGCCAGCATTTATTGCCCATCCCTAGTTGCCCTTGAGAAGGTGGTGGTGAGCTGCCTTCTTGAACCGCTGCAGTCCATGTGGTGTAGGTAAACCTGTTAAGAAGGGAATTCTAGGATTTTGACCCAGTGACAGTGAAGGAACGGCGATATATTTCCAAGTCAGGATGGTGAGTGACTCGGAGAACTTCCAGGTGATGGTGTTCCATCTATCTGCTGCCCTTGTCCTTCTAAATGGTAGTGGTCATGGGTTTGGAAGGTGCTGTTGAAGGAACCTTGCTAAATTCCTGCAGTCCATCTTGTAGATGATGCCCACTGCTGCTACTGTGCGTCGGTGGTGGAGGGAGTTTGTGGGTGGGATGCTTTGTCCTGGACAGTGTCAAGCTTCTTGAGTGTTGTGGGAACTGCATTCATCTAAGCAAGTGGGGAGTATTCTATTACACTCCTGATTTGTGCCTTGTAGATGATAGACAGGCTTTGGGGAGTCAGGAGGTGAGTTGTTTGTTGCATCTGCCTAGCCTCTGACCTGCTCTTGTAACCATAGTATTTATATGGCTAGTCCAGTTCAGTTTCTGGTCAATGGTAACTCCCAGGATGTTGACAGTGGGGGATTCAGTGATGGTAATGCCATTGAACATCAAGGGATGATGGTTGGATTCTCTCTTGTTGGAGATGGTCATCGCCTGACACTTGGGTGGCGTGAATGTTACTTGCCACTTGTCAACCCAAGTCTAGATATTGTCCAGGTCTTGCTGCATTTGGACATGGACTGCTTCAGTATCTGAGGAGTCGTGAATGGTGTTGAACATTGTGCAATCATCAACGAACATCCTCACTTCTGACCTTATGATGGAAGGAAGGTCATTGACGAAGCAGCTGAAGATGGTTGGGCCGAGGACACTACCCTGAGGAACTCCTGCAGAGATGTCCTGGAGTTGAGATGACTGACCTCCAACAAACACAACCATATCCTTTGTGCTAGGTATGACTCCAATCAGTGGAAAGTTTTCCCCCTGATTCCTATTGACTCCAGTTTTGCTAGGGCTCCTTGATGCCACACTCGGTCAAACACTACCTTGATGTCAAGGGCAGTCACTCTCACCTCACCTCGGGCGTTCAGCTCTTTTGTCCATGTTTTAACCAAGGCTGTAATGAGGTCAGGAGCTGAGTGGCCCTGGCAGAACCCAAACTGGGCATCAGTGAGCAGGCTATTGATAAGCCAGATCCATTTACCAGATCTTTTCCCATTCATTTAACCTATCTGTATCCCTTTGTAACCTCCTTATATTCTCTTCACAACTACTTTCCTGGCTATCTTTGTATCATCAGCAAATTTAGCAGGCATCCATTCAGTCCCTTCGTCCAAACCATTTATGTGAACGTAAAAAGTTGAGGCCTCAGTATTGATCCCTGTGGCACGCCAGTCGTTGGATTGATAAAGCATGGGATTCCATCCAACCCAATGTACATCTGTTAGCTCTTTGGTAGAGCTGTCCAATTAATCCCACTCTCCTGCCCATGCCCTGTGGCCCTGTAGATTGTTCCCTTTCAATTATTTATCCTATTCATGTAAGCCATTTCAGTCTGCCACTATCATACTCTAATCCTTACACATCTCTGCGATTTACTCTTGACTATCTCTCTCACTGTGTAGAGGCCGATAAAATACCCCCAGTAGCATGATCATACAATTTTTGCTTCTCGACTCTAAGCAAATGGATACTGTCCTTGACCCCTCAAGGACAACCTCTCTTATTTCCAGCACTACAATGTCTTCACTAATCAGTGCTGATACCCCACCTCACTTTTTCCTTTCTCTATTTTCTCAAAACATTTAATCTGTAAATATTAAACACCAATCTTCGCCAATGTCACCCTTGTTATGACCACTAGATCATATTTCCACAACTCATGAACCTTATCCCTTACATTTTGGGCAGGATTTCCCAGCCCTGCCTGCTGGTGGGATTTACTGATGCCACTAAAGTCAATGGTTTGTGTTTACAGACAGGCATTATATTTTTTTACAAAATAAAAACAGAATTACCTGGAAAAACTCAGCAAGTCTGGCAGCATCGGCGGAGAAGAAATCAGTCAACGTTTCGAGCCCTCATGGCCCTTCAGCAGAACTGAAGCATAGTTTCAACAAAGGCCCTTTGTTGAAACTATGCTTCAGTTCTGCTGAAGGGCCATGAGGGCTCGAAACGTTGACTGATTTCTTCTCCGCCGATGCTGCCAGACTTGCTGAGTTTTTCCAGGTAATTCTGTTTTTATTTTGTTTTGGATTTCCAGCATCCGCAGTAGCTTTTAGCTTTTTGTTTTTATCATTATATTTTTTTATCCATTCATAGGTGTCACTGGCTACCAGCATTTACTGCCCATCCTTAATTTCCCTTGTTTAAAGGGCATTTAAGAGTCAACCACATTGCTGTGGGCCTGGAGCCACATGTAAGCCAGACCAGACAAGGACAGTAGATTCCCTTCCTTAAAGGGCATTACTGAACCAGATGTTTTTTTTTACAACAATTGTGGTCATCATCAGACTTTGAATTCTGGATTTTTATTGAATTAAATTTCACCATTGGTTGTGGTGAGATTCGAATCCAGGTCCCCAGAGCATTACCCTGGGTCTCTGGCATACTAGTTCAATGGCAATACCACACCACCTCCTCCCATAAACTTATCATTGTAATCATTGTAGTTCTTCATCTGCTCCTATCTAAAATGAAACTACTTCCTTCTCCAGTACTATCCAACCCTCTCACTCCTTTATGCACCTTGTTCCTCTTTTCTACTTCTATATGTTGGTGCCCACCCCTGCCAATTTGGTTTAAACCCTCACCAAACACACTAGTGAACCTCACTGTGAGGACATTGGTCCCAATCCTTTTGAGGTGATATCAGCCTCTTTTGAATACGTGCCTCCTGCCCCAGAAATGGTCCCAATGCCCCAAGAATCTGAAATGCTCCCTGCTGCAACATGCCTCAAGTCACACATTAATCCTCACTTTCTTCCTATTTTTATTCTTGCCAGTGTTTGCCACTGGGAGTAAACCAGAGATTTCTATCTTCAAGGCCCCACTTTTTAACTTCCTCCCGAGCACCTCAAAATCTGACTATAGGACCTCAGTGCCTGTGCTTTCCATGTGTTTGGTACCGAAATGTACATTAACTCCTGGCTCACTCCTTTTCCACTGCAGAATATTCTGCACCTTCTCCTTGACATCCTTTACCCTGGTATTATAACAGCCAATGGTAAAGGCTGAGTTGTTCAAATCCTAGAGGGAAACTTGAAACAACTGTCATAACCCAGATTTGCAATTTGTCTGTTTTGAGATGCAGGCTTTCAATTCAGTAGCAATAAGACCACCAAGTCTCAAGAGGTTTTTAATAAAACTAAATTAAACATTTATTAATACAAGAAATATTGTAAACACACATATGTCTACAAAATTACTACTATAGTAACTTCAAAAATCCACTAATTAATCTGACTCTCAGTTACACCCTCGTCAATGCAACAGTAAATCTCGTAGATTTAAACAGACACTTGGCAAAGCACATCCTGGACAGTCACATTCAAAATTAGTTTCTTTCAGCTCTGGGTCTTTGCAGACAGCAGCTTGAGGCTTACAGGCTGGAGGCTTCTCACATTTGTTGGATCTTAAAATGCCTCTACCTTACACACAATTTCCTTTCCCCTTTATACATATCTTTCTCTTTAAATGTAAATTTTCCATTGTATCACTAGGCTTTTAACTTTAATGCTTCTAACAATAACATCCGTTCATCACACCAATTTTATTAGTAAGATGAAAAAAAACACATTGCTTGGCACATAGCTAGGTGTAATATTTCACCTGCAGTCTTGAATGGTTTATTTTGACAAATGCAAATTTACACTTTACTGTCCACCCTCCTTACGTTTACCAAATTAACATCTCAAAACTACTATACATTAAAGCACCCAGACTAGCCGGCTTTAATCCAATTGAGGTACACATAGACACACACATAGACACAGACCTCACTAGAACTCTATTTTAAAAAATAATTTCCAATAACATTAAAGACATTATTATCTCTTCATGACACTGGGGTGTAGGGAGGCAACACACCATGAGGGACTTCACAGTCACAGAAATCCCCTTCTGTCTCCTGATTATGGAATCTCCTATATTGACTGCACTTCTACTCTCTATTGTTTCCTGCTGTGCAGTCCCTTGCCCATCAGTGCCATGGTCTGAAGTGCATTCCTTCAAGGTGTTGCCACTCCAGCAGTCTCTGATGTTGAGTGCCGATTTGTGACTTGCACACTTCCCAAACACTCCAGCACTTCCTGCTTCTTCCTACCTGTTCAGATGGCCACCCATCTACTATGATGAACTCTCATTGCATATGGGATGGACACCTCCTGGAACTATAATCCAGGAAAGTCATGGCCTCCTTGATTTTCCCCAGATCCAGCTGTCCCTCAAGCCCTGAAACTAAGCTTAAACTCAAATAGCTGGAGCTCCTTCCAACACATGTAGTCCCCCAAGACATATGACACATCCTGAATTTTTCACATGGCACAGATATTTCAAACAACAGGACTCAGCTGCCTATCTATTTCCTTTTTTGGAAACTAGCCCGTAGTTGTTAAGCTATTGAATTCAATTTAATCCTCCCGACATCAGCTTCCACTACCTCCTGCTTCCTTTCTTGGACCACTCCTCATTCTTTAGTATTTAAAAACCAGAACAGCAGCTTTTTCTCATGGTGCCAAATTCCCCGAGTTTAGTACTTTGGTGACGCATTCCTCCATGGAATTAGACTCCTTGCTCCATGCAGCTAGATAAGTGCAGCCCTAAAAAACATTCAATACACTCAACAACATCCAAGGCAAAGCAGCCTGCTTGATCAGCATCCCATTCGCTCTCTTAAATATCCCCTCCCCCCACCACCACAGTGTGTAGCATGTCCAAGTTGCACTGCAGCAACTCACCAAGGCTCCTTCAGCAGCACCTTTGGGCAGCATTTTCCCCCTGTCGGGGGGGGTTGTGTGGGTGCAGGCAGATTCCCGATCAGCGCCCTCAGTCGGGGCTGCGCCGCCATTTTCCGCGGGCAGGCCAATTAATGCCCGCCCAGCGTGACGTTCGCCCGGAAGCGCTGTGGGCTCCCTGTGGGGGCGTGGAGGGGGGAGATTCCCTGAGCCGGGAGTGCGCTTCTTCACGCATGTGCGAGAAAGAGCACACGGATCTCCCTGAGGCAAAGTGCTGCCTCAGGGAGCTCAGCTCAGGATTGAAAACTTTATTAAAGGGAGAAAAAATTATTCCTGACATGTCCCCTCGTGTGACACTGTCACATGAGTCGGGACATTGCAATTACTTTTTTTTAAAAAATGTACACACATTTTAAATCCCTCATGAAACCTCCTCCCGCCCGTGGATGAGGTTTCATGTTTTTTCGGAAGGCCACCTAGTCTCTTCGCCTGCCCACCTAGCCTTACGATTGGATGGGCAGGTCCATTAATTGGGTTAATTAATTTTTTAAAGGCGTTAAGTGGCCGCTGACAGTTCGACGGGCCTGCAGCCAACTTGGCTGTGCGTCTGCCGAACTGAAAATCTAAATGCTGCAGGGTGACATTGGGATGCATGCCCGACGTCAGCCTGCATCATTTTACACATCGGCAAGCAGACCCCGCCCCCACTCACTGACCGGAAGATGCAGCCCTTTGAAACACTCAACCTCTACCGCCTAGGTGGACAAGGGTAGCAGCTGCATGGGAACACCACTTGCAAGTTCGTTCCCAAGTCACACACCATCCTGACTTGGAACTGTATTGTCGTTTCTTCACTGTCACCGGTTCAAAATCCTGGAACTCCCTTCCTGACAGCACCATGGGTGCGTCTACACCAGAGGACTGCTGCAGTTCAGAGCATCACCTTCTGAAGGACTTTTCTTCAGTTTTCTGTCTGAAGACAGGTCTGACTCATGGCACACAACGTCCACCACAGGCAAGACAAGGAGGCAGGTCCTAAATCCACCCCAGCCAGCACAGGAATTGAATCCCATGCTTTTGGCACCAAACAGATTCACACTGGTCGTCAAGCCAACTGAGTCAACCGGCACCCCCCAAGGTGTCTGAGGTCCTGTGGCAATATACACTTTTGCATATATGTTGGAGCTATGGATAGTGATAGTAGAGGCTGCAATTTCTTCCCATTACCTGGCTGACCAGGAATATCACCCAGTCTTACAGCTGCCATTTGACCCGTAACCTGTTTGGTTGTAATGAACTTGGCCATCAAGTCCTGGAATGGTACTTGAGCCCAGAGCATTTGGTTCAGAAGCAGAGAGGCTGCCCACTGCACCACAAGGTC
The DNA here is from genome assembly GCF_964194155.1 of Cetorhinus maximus. Classification (NCBI taxonomy): domain Eukaryota; kingdom Metazoa; phylum Chordata; class Chondrichthyes; order Lamniformes; family Cetorhinidae; genus Cetorhinus; species Cetorhinus maximus. The sequence goes on from NC_135879.1 coordinate 248,199,522, forward strand.
TTCTATAAAGGACATTTAGAGATGGGCAATAAATGCTGACCTTTCCATGATGTCTGCATCACATGATTGTATAAAACAATCACTGCCCAGTTCAATACTGGGCCTGTTAAAGACTCCTATTATCGTTATTCTATAAATCTTAGACATCTCAATCATTCCTTTGCACATCTATTCATGTGTTTCCTTCCCATTATTTGGTGACCAAGTCATGTTAAAGCTGTTTTCCATATTTAAAACCGCTACCACTCTTTTTCTCTTCCTTGAATTTTCCTGTACATACACCATATCTGACTATATGTAATTTCAGCTATCATTCTTTGTGTATTTGCGCACATGCACTTTAAACTTAACTTAGACTTCTTGTAATTTTCTTTGATCCCACTTCATTCTGTATTTTTGAACTCTATCTCTCCCAGCTCCACTGTACATCTTGTTTCTCCTTTTCAACAGTACTTATTGATGCCCAACCTGCTGTCAAATTAAGTTTAGCCCTACATGGCGAAAGTGTTTGTGTTTGTAGAGAGAACTCCCAGCTCCCAGCAATACTGTCATTGCAAGAGAGGAGAATAGGTGCAAGAAGAGAATAGTCTGATGTACACACACAGTAACCTAGAGCTGCACATTCCGAATGAGAAGTGAAACTTTTACTACAAGTCAGACCATCCCCCAGAGCAATAATTGTAAAATGGGAACATATCATGGAGCAGGAACATAGAGAAATGAGTTTGTACCAAGCAAAATTTCTGTTTGGTAACTCAGCTTTGTTCTGTTCTTCCCTTGCTATATTAGTAGAGTTTATTGTGGTGTACCACTCAATATCTCACTCCCATGTTCAGATAGTGTACATCCTATATGGACAGACTAGTGCTAACTGACTCTGGTGTTCACTTTAATTCAATCAAAATTTGCTCCTTTCTGTTTTTCTTTCACAGTCTCCTTTTGCCGAGAGGGTTCCAGGTATCGCACTATGATCCAAATGGGACTCTAGTGACAGAGAAGGAGACTGAACTGGTGAGAAAATTCTTGGAAACTGAGACCAGACTGAAATTCATTGATTTTTAAATGCACTGAATGTGGATATATATTCCTCTTGCCTCTTCCTGCTAGTTCCTCCATCTTATAGATGGCACACACTGCTGCTACTGTGTGTTGGAGGTGGAAGGAGTGACTGTTTGTGGAAGGGGTGACAATCAAGCGGGCTGCTTGTCCTGGATGGTGTCGAGCTTCTTGAGTGTTGTTGGAGCCGCACTCATCCAGGCAAGTGGAGAGTGTTCCATCACATGCCTGACTTGTGCCCTAGAGGTGGTGGACAGACTTGGGAGAGTTAGGAGATGAATGACTCTCCACAGAATTCCCACCCTCTGACCTACTCTTGTAGCCACAGTATTTATATGGCTGGTGCAGTTTAGTTTCTGGTCAGTGGTAGACTCCAGGACGTTGATGGTGGGTCATTAGGTGCATGTTAAGGGAAAATGGATGGATCCACTCTTGTTGGTGATGGTCATTGCCTGGCACACATGTGGTGCGAATGTTTCTTGGCACTTATCATTAACATATCAAATGTTGCATTAATATTAAACATTTCTAGTTTCTGCAGTGACCATGGAGCACAGTCTGGGAGGTGGATGACTGGCCACTTTCAATGAATCTTGACACCCTCTGTTTCATCCTTCTATGGGTCTCTCTCCAGTGTTAATCAATCTGAAATCCCCAGGCTCTGCTGTCTAAGATACTTTCATTGTTTTTGTTACACAAACTGGTAATGCCATTTATTATATGGAAAAGTTGCCAGTGAGCTCCCATGGGATGTTATTAGTAACATAACATCAGGAACTTTAATGCTCAGATTTAACCATCTTTCTACAGTATCGCTGCTGCTATGAGGGCTCCGTCAGAAAATTCCCCGGATCCCAGGTCTCTGCAAGCATCTGCTCAGGACTCAGGTAAAAAAACCTGACAATCTCTCCTCAGATTGTTACTCAGTTTGGTGAAAACTGGACATAAATATTGAACCTGTAGCCTGTTAGTTCAATTGGTGTAGTTGTTACTCACTGTGCGACTGTACTGGAATGTGTTTATTCAGCAGGGTAAGGATTACTCACTGTGTAACTGTACTGGGATGTGTTTATTCAGCAGGGTAAGGATTACTCACTGTGTAACTATACAGGGATGTGTTTATTCAGCAGGGTAAGGGTTACTCACTGTGTAACTGTACTGGGATGTGTTTATTCAGCTGGGTAAGAGTAACTCACTGTGTAACTGTATTGGGATGTGTTTATTCAGCAGGGTAATGGTTACTCACTGTGTAACTATACTGGGATGTGTTTATTCAGCAGGGTAAGGATTACTCACTGTGTAACTGTACTGGAATATGTTTATTCAGCAGAGTAAGGATTACTCACTGTGTAACTGTACTGGGATGTGTTTATTCAGCAGGGTAAGGGTTACTCACTGTGTAACTGTACTGGGATGTGTTTATTCAGCAGGGTAAGGGTTACTCACTGTGTAACTGTACTGGGATGTGTTTATTCAGCAGGGTAAGGATTACTCACTGTGTAACTGTACTGGGATGTGTTTATTCAGCAGGGTAAGGATTACTCACTGTGTGACTGTACTGGGATGTGTTTATTCAGCAGGGTAAGAGTTACTCACTGTGTAACTGTACTGGGATGTGTTTATTCAGCAGGGTAATGGTTACTCACTGTGTGACTGTACTGGGATGTGTTTATTCAGCAGAGTAAGGGTTACTCACTGTATGACTGTACTGGGATGTGTTTATTCAGCAGGGTAAGAGTAACTCACTGTGTAACTGTATTGGGATGTGTTTATTCAGCAGGGTATGGATTACTCACTGTGTAACTATACTGGGATGTGTTTATTCAGCAGGGTAAGGATTACTCACTGTGTAACTGTACTGGAATATGTTTATTCAGCAGAGTAAGAATTACTCACTGTGTAACTGTACTGGGATGTGTTTATTCAGCAGGGTAAGGGTTACTCACTGTGTAACTGTACTGGGATGTGTTTATTCAGCAGGGTAAGGGTTACTCACTGTGTAACTGTACTGGGATGTGTTTATTCAGCAGGGTAAGGATTACTCACTGTGTAACTGTACTGGGATGTGTTTATTCAGCAGGGTAAGGATTACTCCCTGTGTAACTGTACTGGGATGTGTTTATTCAGCAGGGTAAGAGTTACTCACTGTGTAACTGTACTGGGATGTGTTTATTCAGCAGGGTAATGGTTACTCACTGTGTGACTGTACTGGGATGTGTTTATTCAGCAGAGTAAGGGTTACTCACTGTATGACTGTACTGGGATGTGTTTATTCAGCAGGGTAAGAGTTACTCACTGTGTAACTGTACTGGGATGTGTTTATTCAGCAGAGTAAGGATGACTCACTGTGTAACTGTACTGGGATGTGTTTATTCAGCAGAGTAAGGATTACTCACTGTGTAACTGTACTGGGATGTGTTTATTCAGCAGAGTAAGGATTACTCACTGTGTAACTGTACTGGGATGTGTTTATTCAGCAGGGTGAGAGTTACTCACTGTATAACTGTACTGGGATGTGTTTATTCAGCAGGATGAGGATTACTCACTGTGTAACTGTACTGGGATGTGTTTATTCAGCAGGGTGAGAGTTACTCACTGTGTAACTGTACTGGGATGTGTTTATTCAGCAGGGTAAGGATTACTCACTGTGTAACTGTACTGGATGTGTTTATTCAGCAGAGTAAGGATTAGTCACTGTGTAACTGTACTGGATGTGTTTATTCAGCAGAGTAAGGATTACTCACTGTGTAACTGTACTGGGATGTGTTTATTCAGCAGGGTAAGGGTTACTCACTGTGTGACTGTACTGGGGTGTGTTTATTCAGCAGAGTAAGGATTACTCACTGTGTAACTGTACTGGGATGTGTTTATTCAGCAGAGTAAGGATTACTCACTGTGTAACTGTACTGGGATGTGTTTATTCAGCAGGGTAAGGGTTACTCACTGTGTAACTGTACTGGGATGTGTTTATTCAGCAGGGTGAGAGTTACTCACTGTGTAACTGTACTGGGATGTGTTTATTCAGCAGAGTAAGGAATACTCACTGTGTGACTGTATTGGGATGTGTTTATTCAGCAGGGTAAGGATTACTCACTGTGTGACTGTACTGGGATGTGTTTATTGAGTGGGGTAAGAGTTGATCACTGTGTAACTGTACTGGGATGTGTTTATTGAGTGGGGTAAGGGTTACTCACTGCGCAACTAGAGACTTACTTTCTATTCAGTTAAGTAAGGGCTCAAATTTAGTGCTTTCTCTCTTGTGTTTTGTCTCTCTCTTTGACTCCTCTAGTGCTCTGATTGTTTTCGTTAATCGAACTTACATCATTGAGCATCTTGAGGGGGATAAACATGGCCGATATTTGTTGTACAGACCTGAAGATCTCCCCCCAGGATCGAGTACCTGTGGAGTCAAAAATACTTCCCCTGAGTTCACCCTGACTGATCACCTTCAGCGTTCACAGAGGGTGAGTACTGAGCACAGCAGCTAACTGACTAAAAGCAACACATGATCTACATATAGAAATTTTGAACCACAAATACACCATTCAGTCCAATCAGCTCATGTTGGGGCTTACCCTCCACTCATGCAAAAAGTTCGAATCACATTTACCCACCATGTTCCCATTCCCATTTCCCTCATCCCTCTCTCCTGCCTAAACCCAAATATTGGCATAGTTTCTGCCTCAACCATTAACTCTGGAAGTGAATCCTAGAGCCTCACGATTCTCTGTATGAAGAAGGTTTGCCTGTTCTAAATCTTCTCCATTTAGTCTTGTATCTCTGTATCTCTGGCCTCTCGTTCCAGGCCCTCAGTTACTGTAAACAATCTGCTTCTATTCATCTGTCCCATCCTATCACCATTTTAAACATTTCATCATTTACTGATAAACAAATGGTAGAACCACAGTGGGAAATATTTCAAACAGTGATCAGCAGAGTTCAGGAGAAATATATTCCACTAAAAAACACAAACAAACTAGCCAATGATGAAATTCTATGGATGGATAAAGTGATAAATGTGAAATTGAAACTAAAGAAAAAGCCGCACCCATTGGACCCCTTGGCCCACCTCATTTCCCAACAGCATTCAAATGTTTTTAAATGTTATGACAGTTTCTGCCTCTACCAATTCATTCAGGCACTGAATTCTAGTTCCCAGCCACCCTCTGGGTGAAATAATTTCTCCTCAAACCTCCTCTAAAACCTTTTCACAACATTTAAATTTTTTTAGCTTCCTATAAAATCATCATTTCATTCAAGTGCTTAATCGCATATAAAAACAAGCATTTTATTCAGAGCTGCACAGCAAAGACTTGGAGCTGTCAGTCAAACTGTGAACTGACAGGCACACCGCCTCCTACATCTTACCCTCAGGCCCGGATTGTCACTGTCCGGTCAGAAGAGCATATTCAGGGAAAATCCTGAGTCTCAAACCCAACTCGGGCGAAAGTGCCCCTGATGTTCTAAAATTTCAGGGTCAGGTATAAATAGGCCTGTCACCCACTGGAAGCAATGCAGAGGAAGCCAAAGGCGTTGCAAGCTGCAGAGGCAGGCTGTATAAAAGGCCTGCCTCATTGCTCTGAGACATGTAAGAAAAATAAGAAATCAAAAAAAGCCTTCTAGCCCTCACTACCCACATTCCAACGTCCCCTACATATTCCCTATGCTCCATCCATGCCATCTCATGCCACCCCATGGCCCCTCCTACCTCCCCATGTCCAACTATCCCCCTCTACCCACTCCCAATGCCCTTTATACCCCTATGCCAACTTAGTGCCAAGTCATGCAAACTGCCTTTACAATGTCCAAGCTAACTCAGCCAGTATCCACCATGGGCATGTCTCAGGAACCATGCTGAGATGAAATAAAGTTCTAAGTGTACATTAGAGACTTTTTTTTAACAAAAATCTCATTCATAAAAACCCATTCAAGACATTTAAATATCTTTAACTACTTAATCCCTTATAAACCCATCATTTCATTCAAGTGCTTAATCCCATATAAAAACAAGCATTTTTATTCATAGCTGCACAGCAAAGACTTGGAGCTGTCAGTCAAACTGTGAACTGTGATGATGATAGGTTGTGGAATCAATCATGCAGCACAAATCCTATATTTTATGCCAACAGACAGAGTGAAATTGGAAGCACAGGTTTGTTTTTTTAATTGCAAGCTTTATTTTTTTAAAGATTTTTTTAAAAATTCATTAACGGGATATGGGCTTTGCTGGCTGGGCCAGCATTTATTGCCCATTTTTAGTTGCCCTTGAGAAGGTGGTGTTGAGCTGAGGTACACCCACAGTGCTGTTAGGAAGGGAGTTCCAGGATTTCGACCCAGTGACAGTGAAGGCAGCAGATTAAAATGCCTTCAGAGGTTGACAGTTCCACATAGCTTATCCACACAATCACATCTACATTTACCGATTCCCAATGGCACCATACCTCTGCCAAAGGGCACCTTACCTTTCCAAAAGCGGTATGTGGACCTATCCAAGAGAGCAGCCTCTACTTCTCCACATAACTGCAGCAGCTTTTTCTCCTTTTCCCCAAAGATCTGAAGCCCACGAGTCAGATTTTGCACATGCGACTAATGAAAATCAATATGCAGCTGCCTCCATGAACCTCGGATGGGCAAACTACAACCTGCCCTTGCTCCTCCCCTCCCCCCCTCCCTCTCCACCCGCTCCCCCGCAATGAAAATGTGGGTGTCGGGTTTGGGGACATACCTTGTGGAATCGGGGCTCTAGTGCCATTTTGGCTGAACCTGAGATCTTTTCCATCTCTGCAAAAATTCAAGCCTAAATCTAAGAGGGTGGTGACAAGCCCCTTGAGTGTTGTTGGAGCTGCACTCATCCAGTCAAGTGGAGAGCACTCCTGACTTGTGCCTTGTAGATGGTGGGCAGGCTTTGGGGAGTCAGGAGGTGACTTGCTTGTCTCAGGATTCCTAGCCTCTGACCTGCTCTTGTAGCCACAGTATTTATATGGCTAGTCCAGTTCAATGGTAACCCCCAGGATGTTGATAGTGGGGGATTCAGTGATGGTAATGCCATTGAACATCAAGGGGCGATGGTTAGATTCTCTCTTGTTGGAGATGATCATTGCCTGACACTTGTGTGGCGTGAATGTTACTTGCTACTTGTCAGCCCAAGCCTGGACATTATCCAGGTCTTGCTGCATTTGGACATGGACTGCTTCAGTATCTGAGGAGTTGCGAATGGTGCTGAACATTGTGCAAACACCAGCGAACATCCCCACTTCTGACCTTGTAATGGAAGGAAGATTATTTTCATTTTCCCATTGACCCCAGTTTTGCTCGGGCTCCTTGATGCCAGACTCGGTCAAATACTGCCTTGATGTCAAGGGCAGTCATTCTCACTTCAACTCTGGGCTTCAGCTCTTTTGTCCATGTTTGAACCAAGGCTGTAATGAGGTCAGGAGCTGAGTGGCCCTGGCGGAACCCACTGAGCATCAGTGAGCAGGTTATTGCTGAGCAAATGTCGCTTGATATCACTGTTGATGACCCCTTCCATCTCTTTATCAATGATAGAGAGTAGATCGATTGGGTGGTAATTGGCAGGGTTGGATTTGGATGGGGTACCTGGAGAGGGGTGATTGGAATGAACGGCCTCCCCGTTCTGAACCCAAGTATTGAGTTGTTATTGGACTGTGCTAGTTATGGATTTTCCTTAACGAGCACCATGTTCGAACACAAGGATGCTCATAGGTGTACCTGGTACCAGAGCACCTTGGGTCGAAGGTCGATGATTGGCTTTATAGCTGTGTCATTGGACCTAAGGCTGTATGTTCTGGACACACAGGTGAAGAGAGGGGCGGAGCTGTCAGCTGATCAGCACTTGGTGGTGATTTGGATTTGGCATGTGGGACGTGGGCCGGACAGGCAGGGGAGGCCCATGCGGTGCTGTGAGGGTTGCCTGGGAAATGCTTGTGCGAAATGATTTCAACTCCCACCTCTGGAAGAATTTCTCTTGTATCCCAGGTGAGGTCAAGGATATTGAGTCCGAATGAACGATGCTCAAGACCTCAATTGGTGAGGCAGTCGCAAACAGATGTGGCTTGAAAACGGTCAGTGCCTGTCGTGGTGGCAACCCTAGGACCCGCTGGTGGACATCAGCGGTGAGGGAGGCTGTCAAATCGAAGAACGAGGCCTTCCAGGCAATGCTCACTGATAGGTCTCCTCATTCAGGCCAGGGGAGCTAGAGCAACAGCGGTCGCTGAAGCCAAACCTGGGGCTTGGGAGGAGTTTGGAGAGGCCATGGAGACTGACTATCGGTTGGCATTAAAGTTGTTCTGGTAAACCATTTGGCGTCTTAGGAGTGGTTGGCGGGTGTCACCCGAGCTGCTCTCAGCAATGGTGGGAAAACACTGAACTCAACTGAGGAGATCGCCCAGAGGTGGAAGGAACATTTTGAGGAACTCCTCAGCCCAGTGTGCGCTACCTCCTTATTGGAGGCAGTGTCAGATCCCTCTTGTGAGATTGGATCTATCGCTGTTGCTGAGGTCGCTGTGCTGATCAAGGGGCTCCGTAGCAGCAAGGCAGCAAGGGTGGATGAGATTCGTCCGGAGAGGCTGAAGGTGCTGGACAATGTTGGGGTGTCGTGGCTAACGTGCCTCCACAATGTTGAGTGGCAGGCGGGGTCAGTACCGCTGGATTGGCAAACTGGGGTGGTGGCCCCATCTTTAAGAAAGGGGACCTGAGGGTGTGTTCCAATTATAAAGGGATCACATTACTCAGCCTCCCTGGGAAAGCCTATGCCAGAGCGCTGGAGAGGAGACTTCGTCCATCAGTCGAACCTGATTCAGGAGGAACAATGCAGATTTCGCCCTGGCTGTGGAATGGTGGACCAACTCTTTGCCCTCTCACGGATATTTGAGGAGTCGTGGAAGTTTGCTAATCCGGTCTACCTCTGTTCTTGAGAAGGCACACGACTGATAATTTGTGGGAGGTGCTATGGGAATATGAGGTGCCGGTGCCCCTTCTGTGTGCTATCAGGTCCCTCTATTCGCGGAGCGAGAGTTGTGTCCCCATTCTCAGCACTAAATCGAGTTCATTGAAGGTGGGTGTTGGACTCTGCCAAGGGTGTGCCTTGTCTCCACTCCTGTCCATGATTTTCATGCACAGCTCATCAAGGCACAGCCGAGGTACGGAGGGTATCCAGTTTGGGGGCTTGAGGGTGGCATCTCTGCTGTTTGAAGATGATGTTGTGCTTCTTTCCTCATCCGACTGTGATCTCCAGTGCGCACTCAAGCGTTTCATTGCTGGGATGTGGGTCAGCACCTCCAAACCTGCAAAGGGCAGGTTGCTCTCTCCAGGTAAGGAGGGAACAGCTTTCCTGAGTGGAGGAGTTCAAATATCTCAGGGTTTTGATTCCGAGTGATGGCAGGAGGGAGAGTGAGATTGACCAGCTGATCGATTCGGCGGCTGCAGATCTACGAGTGCTCGACTGGTCTGTGGTGGTGAAGTAGAAGCTGAGTTTTAGGATGAAGATCTCGGTTTACCAGCCGATTTTTAAAATTTATTTATTTATGGGATGTGGACTTCCACTGGCTAGGCCAGCATTTATTGCCCATCCCTAACTGTCCTTGTTCAGAGGGCAGTTAAGAGTCAACCACATTGCTGTGGGTCTGGAGTCATGTGTAGGCCAGACCAGGTAAGGACAGCAGGTTTCCTTCCCTAAAGGACATTAGTGAACCAGATGGGTTTTTATGCCAATCGGCAATGGTTCCATGATCATTATCAGACTTTTAATTCCAGATTTTTATTGAATTTGAATTCCACTGTCTGTCGTCTGGGATACGTTCGCGGGTCCCCAGAGCATGATCCCGGGTCTCTGGAATACCAGTCCAGTGACAATACCACTATACCACCTCCCCCCGCCTGTATATAACATCCCCATCCTCATCTATGGTCATGAACTGTGGGTAATGACCGAAAGGATAAGATTGTGAGTCCTATTGATGGAAATGAAGTTTCTCCGCAGGGTTGCTGAGTGTTCTTTCCGGGACAGAGTGAGGAGTTCAGCAATCCGGGACTCAAAGTAGAGATACCTGGTGTTTCTCCTGGCATGCCCTCCTGCACATCCAGGTTGAAACCCTGTCTTGATGGTAATGGTAGAGTGGGGGATATGCTGGGCCTTGAGGTTACAGATTGTGTTCGAGTACAATTCTGCTGCTGCTGATGGTCCACAGCATCTCATAGAGACCCAGTCTTGAGCTGGTATGTCTGTTCGAAATTTATCCCATTTAGCACGGTGGTAGTGTCACACAACACGATGGAGGGTATCCTCAATGTGAAGAGGGGACTTCATCTCCACAAGGATTGTGTGGTGGCCACTCTGACTGATACTGTCATGGACAGATGCATCTGTGGCAGGCAGGTTGGTGAAGATGAGGTTAAGTATGTTTTTCCCTCTTGTTGGTTCCCTCACCACTTGCCGCAGACACAGTCTATCAGCTATGTCATTTAGGACTCAGTCAGTAGTGGTGCTACCGAGCCACTCTTGGTGATGGACATTGAAGTCCCCCACCCAGAGTACATTCTGTGCCCTTGCCACCCTCAGTGCTTCCTCCAAGTGGTGTTCAACATGGAGGAGCACTGATTCGTCAGCTGAGGGAGGGCGGTACATGGTAATCAGCAGGAGGTTTCATGCTCATGTTTGACCTGATTCTATGAGATCCTCATGGGGTCCGGAGTCGATGTTGAGGACTCTCAGGGCCACTCCCTCCCGACTCTATACCACTGTGCCTCCACCTCTGCTGGGTTTGTCCTGCTGGTGGGTCAGGACATACCCAGGGATGGTGATGGTGGAGTCTGGGACATGATCTGTCAGGTATGATTCCGTGAGTATGACTGTAGTAACTGGAGCTTTAAGGAATGTAGTGACTGTAGCTTTCAGGAATGTAGTGACAGTAGCAGACTTATGGTGCTGTGTGGTATCATATGACAGTATGAATGAATCAGCCCAAAGCATGGGGAACCTTAGGGGTGAAGTTTGTGTCTAGTTGTGGATCTTGATGGAAGCATGTAACTGCTGCTGAAGCCCTGTAAATAAAGTTCACTGGTTCTTATGAGAAACCTATCTGGAAAATTAAGCCTATAACAATAACTATGTCAGTCTACTGCTTGGCTAGTCTGTGAGACAGCTCTCCCAAGTTTGGCACAAGCCTCCAGATGTTAGTAAGGAGGACTTTGCAGGGCCGACCGAGCTGGGTTTGCTGCTGTTATTTCAAGTGCCAAGGTCATTCCTTTTTATTGACTTTTTAGTAGCTTAATACAACTGAATGGCTTGCTAGGCCATTTCAGAGGGCACATAAGAATCAACCACATATCTGGGGTCACATGTAGGCCAGACGAGGTGAGGATTTCCTTCCCTAAAGATCATTAGTTAACCAGATGAATTTTTACACCAACTGACAATGGTTGCACGGTCATCGTTAGACTTTGCTACTGGGTTAAAATTCCACCATCTGCCATACTGGGATTGAAACTGGGTCTCTGGATTTCCAGCCCAGTGCTAATACCACCACACCACCACCTTCTCGAGGAGCAGAGTGGCAATCAGACTCTGCCACTCCATGGGTATTATGGGCTAATGTATCGATATTTCCAAGACTTTCCGTGTTTTCTGAATTAGGAATAGAGTCTCCTGCTTCTCCAATATTCAGCATTAAAGATGCTGCAGATCCAGCTACCTGTAGTTTTTTATCCTTTTTTAGCAGTTCCAGGCTTGTGGCACTATTTTCCCCTTCATGCACTTTTATAGGCCTCGTCCACAAAGTGAACGTACCATGATGCCCAAAAATTCATAATAGCTGCAATGGCTTTTCTGAGCCTTTCTAAGTCTTCCCAAGCCTACTGTTTCATCAACTGTCCCTGGCACTATCCAAAATAACAGACCGCCCTATTTTTGCTACTTGAGTAGTGCCCAGTGCTACACCTCTTGGAGCTACATGTTGAGCCTTGGTTGAACTTACAAATCACTGCTGTAGTTCCAAGGTGAACTGGGAGCTTCCTGATTTCTAAGTGTTCTGTGCGAACTCAATGTGCAGCTGTGCTGCATGCACGTGTCAATGCTGTATAAGTCTGTGGACCTCCGATTTGAGTCTGAAGGATTTGAAGTCCCGATTTCGCACAGTTGTTGTAGATGTTCTCTGCACATGAATGCAGAGTCTTCAAGCTGAACTGGCTACTGTGATGTTGCAGTTGATGTGCTTAAAATTCAAAAATCTTCAGAAACCACAAGCTGCCACCATGTTGTGTTTCTTTTACTTACTGCTGAACACAAGTGCCCCAACCGCTCAAAAGGGATTGGTAAACTCAAATGTAGGTTCTTTATTCATGCTGATTAAATGGCACGTGTACAGTCTTGGGGAGCACTTGTTCACATTTCTTACGTGGATGACTACACACTGCAAACTATTACATGGTGCCTTCCATCATTTGCTATCTGATGGTGTACAAGGATCATAGATCTGACTTCCACCTTGTGCTAGCTGATGTTTTGTGGGCCGGATGGAAAATGTTATCAAAGATTTGTGGTCCTTATTATGTTCTTGTGTGTGACTGTGGGGCTACAAGTGAGGGTCCAAGTGTGATTCCCTGCAGTTAAACAACTGACTGGCATCAGGGAAGGGGAAAGGGAATATTGGAGTGAAAAGAGGGGGAAACTGAGATACTGCTGGGGAAAGGAGGTAGAAGAGGGAGTAGGGAATAGACACAGTGACCAAGGAAGAAGAAGAGAGAGGCTGAAGAGGCAGTGGAATGAAGGAAAACAGAGATTTTAAGGGAGGGTGGGGAAATGAGAGAGGTCGAAGAAGGAGGAAATAACTGGTAAATTTAAAGACCTCTGTTAATTCCATATTTCTATATTGTGCCTTCACAGAGCTCTGACCCTTGTTCTGCTATTACCACCTTCTGCTATCTTAGCTTTATGACACTATCAGCACCTTCTTTACTCTTTACCACTACCATTAACACTCCCTTTGTCTTGTGTCCATGACATCTTTGTCAATCTCTCCTTAGCTGTCACCTATCCCTGGCCTCCTATCTTGCTCCACCTGCACTTAAGCACTAAAAAATCCATCACATCGCATTTCTACTTCTGTTTAGTTCTGAAGAAGTCATGTGGACTCAAAGCGTTAACTCTGTTTCTCTCTCCACAGCTGCTGCCAGACCTGCTGAGCTCTACCAGCATTTTCTGTTTTTATTCCAGCATCCACAGTATTTTGCTTTTATCTATTATTTCCAGACTGAGGATCTTTTGAAATAGTTTATGTGGTAAAAAGGCTGTTTAAAAGATCAAAAGTAGGATGCATGTAACTTGGCCTGTGATTGGTCCCCTACCAGCCAGGACCCCCTGTACAATTTCACGTCAAACTGACTGTGATTTTCTCTTTCTCCAGGTGAAAAGAGATGTGCTAAAAGAGCAGAGATACATCGAGCTGGTCCTTGTGGGGGACAATGCTATGGTAGGTGGCTTATCATCCTGGAGGAAGGTTTATAGTGAGGTTCCCCAGGGGCCACTGTTAGGATCCCTGCTTTTCCTGACATACATCAATGACCTAGACCTTGGTGTACAGGGCACAATTTCAAAATTTGTGCATGGCACAAACTTGGAACCATTGCACATTCCAAAATGATAGTGTTAAAATTCAAAAGGACATAGACAGGTGAGTGGAATGGGTGGATAAATGGCAGAAGAAATGTAATGCTGGAAAGTGAGAAGTAATTCATTCGGTAGTAAGAAGAGGGAGAGGCAATAGAAAATAAAAGGTTTATTCTAAAGGGCATGCAGGAGCAGAGGGACCTGGGCTATTTCTGGTTAACAAAGAAAATGGGATCCTGAGCTTTATATAAAGCTTTATATAAAGAGGCATATAATATAAAAACAAGAAGCCTATATTAAACTTGTATGAAACACTGGTTTGGCCTCAATTGGAGTACTGTGTCCAGTTCTGGGCAACACACTTTAGGAAGGATGTGAAGGCATTAGAGAGGGTGCAGAAAAGATTCACAGGAATGGTTCTAGGAATGAGGAACTTCAGTTATGAAGATAGATTGTAGAATCTGGGCTTGTTCTCCTTGGAGAAAAGAAGGTTGAGCATTTTGATAGAAGTACTCAAAATTATGAGGGGATTGGACAGAGTAGATAGGGAAAAGCTGTTCCCATTGATGGAAGGACCAAGGACTAAGAGGACACAGATTTCAGGTACTTAGCAAGGGATTGGTGTAAATGACTCGATGGAGTGGACGAGTTACAACAAGAAACAGAGCTTTTCAGGTGCTACATGCTCGATCAGGATTCTCGTAAGCAAGCCCCAATCCCTGGATTGCCTGAGTTTAGGGCTCATTGGCTGGAGCCTCCCAGAACACGACGTGATCCCTGATAGACAGCAGGAGGGGCTATACCCTCAGCTGCTACATTTCCTCCCCCTTTAGTTTTTTACAATTTCTATTTACAGAGAAATATTTGAATATCCACAATATTTACATATATACAACTACAGGTGATTAAAGATCACATCTCTAAGGGTGCTGTCCTTATGGGGCTAGTGCGGCACAGCTCTACCACTTGAGGTATATCCGGTTAATAAAGAGAATGGGATCCTGGGCTTTATATAAAGAGGCATATAGTATAAAAACAAGGAGGCTTTATTAAACTTGTATGAATCACTGGTTTGGCCTCAACTGGAGCACTGTGTCCAGTTTTGGGCAACAGGATCAACAGGGTCTGGAACTGCAACGTGAGACACACCATCAGAAACTGACAGTTCAGGATTCGGCAACTCAACAGAGACATCAGGCATGTCTATTCGAGGTCAATTAGTCACCTCAGGAATTGATAGTTTGACGTTAATCACAGGCAGAATGGTTGGTTGGTGGAATATCTCTCTAGCACAAATATGATCTATGTGCTTACAGATGATCCAATCTTCCACTTGTACTTGGAAAATAATGGAGCAATCTCTGACACAATGGTTCCAAGAGTCCAACAAGGTCCACTTCTGAAATTTTTGCATAAATAACGTGTCACCTAAACTGAATATGCGAGCTTTGCATTTTCGTAATTACATTTTTGATTACTCTGATTCCGCTCTACCTTCCCCTCTAAATTTGGAAACACTAGGCTTAACCACATACATAGGCAGCGTTTCATCAATAATTCAGACGGTGTTGAACTCGTAGTCAAATGTGGCATTGCACGATAACTGAAAAGAACGCGGGAAAGTCGAGATTCTAGGGTACCTTCTGATAATCTTTTCATACCAGACTTTGAAAGTTTGTACAGCTCTTTTGGCTAAAAGATTCGGTGAGGGATGCCAAGGGGCTGTCTTTATTTGTCAGATTCCATTCAGATCCATGAATTTCTGAAACTCTGTGTTGGCAAAGGCTGTACCGATATCAAATGACAATTTCAAGTAGGCTGTGTTTGCTGAAACAGTGACTCAGCTTCTCCATAGTTGCGCTTGATGTTGACGATTTGACTTTGTATACGTCCATCCATTTAGAATGTGCATCTACAATCAACAAAAATATGGAACCAAAGAATGGTCCTATATAATCGATATGCAGTCTAACGCAAGGCCGACCAGGCCACTCCCGCAGGTGCAAGGGGAGCTGAAACAGGCAACTTCTGTTGTTGCTGACACTGGAGACAGTGCTTGACCACGCTTTCAATGTCACTGTCAATGCCTGGCCACCAGACATAGCTTCACACAAGCATTTTAATCTTCGATATGCTTGGATGTGGACTGTGAAGCTCTGTCAAGAGTAGTTCTCCACCTTGCGATGGGATGGCAACTCTTGATCCCCACAACAAAATCCCACCTTAACAGCTTAACTCAGCATTTTTGGCATGGAATGGTCTCAACTCTTCAGATACAGATGAAGTTGACCATCCTTACAAAACAAAATCTCTGACTTTTGACAATATTGGATCTCTGTTTGTCCAATTTCTAATTTGCTTCGCACACACAGGCAAAAATCCAAGAAATTCAGTAATAGCACAATTTCTTGTGGAGGCATAAGACCATAATAAGACTATAAGACGTAGGACAGAAGTAGGCCATTTGTCCCATCGAGTCTGCTCCGCTATTCAATGAGATCATGGCTGATCTGATAATCCTCAACTCCACTTTCCTGCGTTTTCCCCATAACCCTTGATTCCCTTACTGATTAAAAATCTGTCTATCTCAGCCTTCAATGTACTTAACGACCCAGCCTCTACAGCCCTCTGCGGTAAAGAATTCCACAGATTGACTACCCTCTGCGAGAAGAAATTCCTCCTTATCTCTGCTTTAAATGGGTGACCCCTTACTATGAGATTATGCCCCCTGGTTCTAGACTCTCCCATAAGGGGAAACAACCTCTCAGCATCTACCCTGTCAAGCCCCCTAAGAATCTTATATGAATCTTATATGTCTTATATGTGCAATTTTATAAGGTCACCTCTCATTCTCTGAAACTCCAATGAGTACAGGCCCAACCTATTCAACCTCTCCTCATGCTCCAACAGGAGCATGTACAATGCTATCGGGTATCGGGAGACAACTGACTGCGTCCGCATTTGCAATGTACAAGCCAGAGCGGTATATAAAAGTATACTCATACGCAGATAATGTCAAAACCCAATGTTGTATTCTTGCAGCTGCTATTGGCGTAATGGCCTACCATCATTGAATAAACCCATTCATGGTATATGATCTGACACAACGGTGAAATGTTGTTCATGAGGTATACTTTTTCCACCTCGAATACCACCACTAAACCTTCCTTTTCTACCTGGGAATAACCCTTTTCGGCTGTGGAGATGGTTCTTGAGACATAGCCAGTGGGCCTTTCTGATCCAATTCCATTCTATGTGATAACATGGCTGTTATGACATGGCAGATGATGTTTGCCAGACAGATCAAATCCACGAGGGAAACTTGATCCTGCTATCACAATGGTTTTGCCATTTGTATTTATTTCGAGATGCATGCATTGAATTCAGAAGTAATATGTTCACTAAGACCTTCAGAGACTTTTTAAAAATGTAGGTAAAATATTTGTTAACAAAAGAAAAGATGTCAAACACATACATACAATTCCAGTTACTTCATACTATAGTGCATACTAAAATTTCTACCTAACCTGACTCCCAGATACTCCCTTGTAAGGCAACAGTTCGAAAACCAGGCCAGCAAAGTTATCACCTTTAAGGGCTGGATGCAGCAAACTCATGCAGATATGTCACAGGGCCCCTGTCAACGTGGCCTTTCATTCCCCCTTATATACGTTTTCTCTCTTTTTAATCTGTAAATTCGATTGCCCCCATATGTCTTTGAAAATGTACTTTCCCATAATATAAAACTTTTCATGGTGCCAATATTGTCTGTAACCTTTGGGAAAAATAAACACACTGCTTGGCCTAGCTTCTCTGGCGAGGTGTAAGCATCCTACCATCTCTTTGAAATTCAAACTGCCCTGATTTATTTAAAAATGAAAATTCTCCTCACATCTTACATTCTAAGGCTTCAGCAATGATTATGTATTTAGCATTTCAAACCTAGCTTCTTTTGATGAGTCAAAACCTCCAAACTAGCTGTCTCCAATTCAATTAAATCCCCCACACATACGCACAAACTATCCAAACCCCATTATTAACCTACTTTTACAATAAATCACAATAATATTATGAGAATTATTATACTTTTGTGACAATGGCTCCTACACCTTTCGATGAGCTGCAGCGACCAATAAACACGACGGATGCAACAATTTCTTTACCTTCACAAAGGCTTCTCCCTGTTGTGAACTCCACAACAAACTGTGATTCTTTTTTAACAACAAGTGTAATGGTCCCAACACAGTTGATAAGTTAGGCATGTAGTGGCTATAGTAGTTAATCATACCCAGGATGGACTTGAGTTCGGTTACATTGTATGGCAAGGTTGCACATTTCATTGCCCGAACTTTCTCTTCTACTGGATGCAAATCCAAGTTGTCCACCCTGTGACCCAGGTAAGTAACTTCTGGTGCTTGAAACGTGCATTTTTCCTTCTTTAACTGTACACCGGCTTCCAAGAACCTTCTTAGCATCTCCTCCAGGTTGGCCAAGTGTTCAGTCTCGATTGACCCTGTGATTAGAACATTATCTAGGTGTACGGCACCTCAGGGAAGCCATTGCAAAAGATTCTCCATTGTTCTCTGGAAGATAGTGCATGCGTACTCCAAAGGCGAGTGTACTGATAAAGAACCTTGTGTGTGTTAATAGTCACGTATTCTCTCGACATGCTATCTCGTTCTAATTGTCGGTAGGAATGGGTCATATGCAATTTGGTATAGGACTTGCCTCCAGCCAGCTTTGCATATAAGTCATCTATCCATGGAATGGGTTAATTGTCTAGTTTTGCTGCCTTATTTGCGGTCAATGTATAGTCCCCACAAATGCATATAGTATAGTCAAGCTTAACCACTGGAACTATGGATGCTGCCCATTCTGAGAACTGGACAGGTTGGGCGATGCCCAGCTTTTCCAACCGGTATAGTTCTGCATCCACCTTCCCCTTTAATGTACAAGGCACAGGTGATGGTGTAATGGTATTGTTACTAGACTAGTAACCCGGAGACCCTGGGTAATGCTCTGGGGACCTGAGGTCAAATCCTGCCACGGCAGATGGTGGAATTTGAATTCAATAAAAATCTGAATTTAAAAGTCTAATGATGACCTTGAAACCATTGTTGATTGTTGTAAGTGCCCTTTAGGGATCTGCTGTCCTTACTTGGTCTGGCATGCATGTGACTCCAGACCCACAGCAATGTGGTTGACTCTTAAACACAATCTGAAATGGCCTAGCAAGCCACTCAGTTGCATCAGACTGCTACAAAGTCACTAAAAGGGAATGAAAATGAAAAGCAGACCACTCGGCAGCGACCTAGGCACTGGAAAGGACAACAGCAATTGCAACCATGTCGACCCAGCAAAGTCCTCCTTACTAACATCTGGGGGCCAGTGCCAAAATTGGGAGAGCTTTCTCACAGACTAGTCAAGCAACAGCCTGACATAGTCATCCTCACAGAGTCATATCATCACCATCACCATCCCTGGGTATGTTCTGTCCCACCAGCAGGACAGACATACAGTTGGGAGGGAGTTGCCCTGGGAGCCCTCAACATCGACTCCAGACCCCATGAAGTATCATTACCACGTACCACCCTCCCTCAGCTGATGAATCAATGCTCCTCCATGTTGAACACCACTTGGAGGAAGCACTGAGGGCGGCAAGGGCACAGAATGTACCCTGGGTGGGGGACTTCAAAGTCAATCACCAAGAGTGGCTCGGTAGCACCATTGCTGGTCGAGTCCTAAATGACATCGCTGCGAGACGGGGCCTGTGGCAGGTGGTGAGGGAAAAGCATACTTGACCTCATCCTCACCAACCTGCCTGCCGCAGATGCATCGGTCCATGACAGTATCAGTAGGAGTGACCACTGCACAGTCATTGTGGAGACGGAGTCCTGCCTTCACATTGAGGATACCCTCCATTGTGTTGTGTGGCACTACCACCGTGCTAAATGGCATAGATTTCAAACAGATCTAGCAACTCCATGTCTGGGCATCCATGAGGTGCTGTGGGCCATCAGCAGCAGCAGAATTGTACTCGAATACAATCTGTAACCTCATGGCCCAGCATATCCCCCACTCTACCATTACTGTCAAGCCAGGGGATCAACCCTGGTTCAATGAAGAGTGGAAGAGGGCATGCCAGGAGCAGCACCAGGCATACCTAAAAATGAGGTCTCAACCTGGTGAAGCTATAACACAGGACCACTTGCGTGCCAAACAGCATAAGCAGCAAGTGATAGAGCTAAGCAATTCTACAACAGATCAGATCTAAGCTCTGCAGTCCTGCCACATCCACTCATGAATGGTGGTGAACAATTAAACAACTCACTTGAAGGAGGAGGTTCCACAAATATCCCCAATGATGGAGGAGCCCAGCACATCAGTGTACAATCTTCAGCCAGAAGTGCTGAGTGGGTGATCCATTTCAGCCTCCTCTGGAGGTCCCCAGCATCACAGATGCCAGTCTTCAGCCAATTCGATTCACTTCACGCTGAATAGGCACTGGATACTGCAAAGGCTCTGGGCCCTGACAATATTCCGGCAATAGTACTGGAGACTTGTGCTCCAGAACCTGCTGTGCCCCTAGCCAAGCTGCTCCAATACAGCTACAACACAGGCACCCAGCAATGTGGAAAATTGCCCAGTTTTGTCCTGTACAGAGGAAGCAGGACAAATCCAACCTGGCCAATTTTTTTTTCTTTCATGGGATATTGGCATCACTGGCTAGGCTGGCATTTATTGCCCATCCCCAATTGCCCTTGTTCAGAGGGCATTTAAGAGTCAACCACAAGAGCCTGGAGTCACATGTAGGCCAAACCAGGTAAGGACAGCAGATTCCCGTCCCTAATGGGTTTTTATGACAATCTGCAATGGTTTCATGGTCATCACTAGACTTTTTTAATTCCAGATTTTTGTTGGCATCTAATAGCACTATCTGCCATGGTGGGATTTGAACCCAGGTGCCTGCAGGATTACAGGGTCCCCAGTACAGTGAAAAGTCCACTATGCCACTGCCTTCCCCATCAGTTTACTCTCAATCATCAGTAAAGTAATAGATGGGTTATCAACAGTGCTATCAAGTGGCACTTGCTTAGCAATAACCTGCTCACTGACGCCCAGTTTGGGTTCCACCAGGGCCACTCAGCTCCTGACCTCATTACAGCCTTAGTTCAAACATGGACAAAAGAGTTGAACTCCTGAGCTGAGGTGAGAGTTACTGCCCTTGACATCAAGGCTGCATTTGACTGAGTGTGGCACCACGGAAGCCCTAGCAAAGCAAGGAATGAATATTAAAAAAAGGAAGATGGTTGTGGCTGCTGGAGATCAGCCATCACTGACATCCTCCAGGACATCACAGCAGGAGTTCCTCAGGGTAGTGTCCTCGGCCCAACCATCTTCAGCTGCTTCATCAATGACCTTCCTTCCATCATGAGGTCAGAAGTGGGGATGTTCGCTGATGATTGCACAATGTTCAGCACCATTCACGACTCCTCAGATGCTGAAGCAGTCCATGTCCAAATGCAGCAAGACCTGGACAATATCCAGTCTTGGGCTGACAAGTGGCAAGTAATATTTGTGCCACACAAGTGCCAGGCAATGAACATCCCCAACATGAGAGAATCCAACCATCACCCCTTGTCATGAAGCTATTAATGTATATAATATTTTGGGAAAATATTTTTCTTTTAAAATAGAGGTTTAGTCTGTGGGTGTTTCTTAATTGGATTAAAGCCAGCTAGTCGAGTAGGAATAAACGGGTCTTTATGGCAGGCAGTGATTAGTAGGGTACCGCAGGGATCAGTGCTGGGATCCCAGTTATTCACAATATATATTAATGATTTAGATGAGCAAGTTAAATGTAATATCTCCAAATTTGCAGATGACATAAAGCTGGGTGGGAGGGTGAGCTGTGAGGAGGATGCAGAGATGCTTCAGTGTGATTTGGACAAGCTGAGTGAGTGGGCAAATGCATGGCAGATGCAGTATAATGTGGATAAATGTGAGGTTATCCATTTTAGTAGCAAAAACAGGAAGGTAGATTATTATCTGAATGGCTATAAATTGAGAGAGGGGAATGTGCAACAAGACTTGGGTGTCCTTGTACACCAGTTGCTGAAGGTAAGCATGCAGGTGCAGCAGGCGGTAAAGAAGGCAAATGGTATGTTGGCCTTCATGGCGAGAGGATTCGAGTACAGGAGCAGGGATGTCTTGCTGCAATTGTACAGGGCCTTGGTGAGACCACACCTGGAATATTGTGTGCAGTTTTGGTCTCCTTATCTGAGGAAGGTTGTACTTGCTATAGAGGGAATGCAGCAAAGGTTTACCCAACTGATTCCTGGGATGGCGGGACTGACATATGAGGAGAGATTGAGTCGATTAGGATTATATTCTCTGGAGTTCAGAAGAATGAGAGGGAATCTCATAAAAACCTATAAAATTCTAACAGGACTAGACAGGGCAGATGCAGGAAGGGTGTTCCCGATGATGGGAGAATCCAGAACCAGGGGTCACAGTCTGAGGATATGGGGTAGACCATTTAGGACTGAGATGAGGAGAAATTTCTTCACCCAGAGAGTGGTGAGCCTGTGGAATTCGTTACCACAGAAAGTAGTTGAGACCAAAACATTGTATGTTTTTAAGAAGGAGTTAGATATAGCTCTTGGGGCGAAAGGGATCAAAAGATATGGGGAGAAAGCGGGAACAGGCTATTGAGTTGGATGATCAGCCATGATCATAATGAATGGCGGAGCAGGCTCGAAGGGCCGAATGGCCTACTTCTGCACCTAGTTCCTATGTTTCTAGTGCAAGACCAAAAGGAGTGGTAATGGGACAAGGAACGAGAGGTGTGTCTAGAGGAAGTGTGAATGGAAGAAAGCTGCCATCTGAATGCCAAGTAAAGGGAATAAAGAAGAAATGAGAGAAAAAGCAAACAGAGAGAGAAAGAAAAACACTAAACAAAAAGGCCCAGTGTTCATGATCCAAAATTGCTGAACTCAATTTTAAGTCCAGAAGGTTGTAAAGTGTCTAGTCGAAAGAGAAACTTGAGTTGGGCTTCAGTGGAACACTGTAACCAGCCATGGACAGAAAGACAGACTCATTGGGTAGTGGGGAGATTCACAAACTGTGAGGGAGATGTCAGACCACGTGGAGACTCATGAACAGGAAGGGGGACTCACAGGAAGAAGGGGAGATTCACAAGCAGGGGGGTAACTCAAAGACAGATTCAGGTGGGACCATAGGTTGTGTGTATAGGGCAATTGTAAAGTTCAAATGGAGTTGAAAACTGGAGGAGGGCTAATTTCAATGAGTTAGAAAATGATCTAGACCAGGTGGAATAGAATCAAAACTTGGTTGGCAAAACAATCATTGAAAATTGGAAGGTCTGCAATAAAGGGTCTGCATTGCCATGAAGGGCACCCAAAGCTAAAGCTATGTGGAAAATTGAAATATGGCAGAAAATAGAAACGATTGACAAATGTGAAGTCCACAATAAAGAATGAAACAGCACAGAAAGAGAGCACTCCGCCTGTTGTGTCTTTGCCAGATTTTTGCAAAAGTGATGCACCTTACACCACTCGCCTGCCTATTTCCCATAGCCCTGAAAATTTTCCTTCTTCAGATGCACTCTCAGGCAGTGCATTCCAGACCCTAACCCCTCGCTGCATAGCAAATATTTATCTCATAACACATTAAAACATAGAAAATAGGAGCAGGACTAGGTCATCTGGCCCTTCGAGCCTGCTCTGTCATTCAATATGATCATGGCTGATCCTCTACCTCAACGCCGTACTCCCACTCTCTCCCCTTACCCCTTAATGCCTTTAGAGTCTAGAAATCTATGTATTTCCTTCTTAAACATATTCAGTGACTTGGCCATCACAGCCTTCTGAAGAATTCCATAGGTTCACCACCCTCTGAGTGAAGAAGCTTCTCCTCATCTCAACCCTAAATGGTCTGCCCCATATGCTGAGACTGTGACCCCTTGTTCTAGACCCCCCAGCCAGAGGAAATATCATCCTTGCATCCAGTCTGTCCATCCCTGTCAGAATTTTATATGTTTCAATGAGATCACCTCTCATTCTTCTCAACTCCAGTGAATACAGGCCTAGTTAGCCAATCTCTCCCCATGAGACAATCCTGCCATCCCAGGAATCAGTCTGGTGAACCTTTGTTGCACTCCCTTTATGGCAAGTATATCCTTTATTAGGTAAGGGGACCAAAACTGCACACAATACTTTGGGGTGGTCTCATCAAGGCCCTGTACAACTACAGTAAGACATAGAATCACAGAGTCACAGTGCAGAAGGGGCACTTTGGCCCATCGAGTCTGCACCGACACGTGAGAAGCACCTGACCTACCTACCTAATCCCATTTACCAGCACTTGGCCCATAGCCTTGAATGTTATGACGTGCCAAGTGCTCATCCAGGTACTTTTTAAAGGATGTGAGGCAACCTGTCTCCACCACCCTCCCAGGCAGTGCACTGCAGACCGTCACCACC
Source organism: Cetorhinus maximus (assembly GCF_964194155.1). Lineage (NCBI taxonomy): Eukaryota > Metazoa > Chordata > Chondrichthyes > Lamniformes > Cetorhinidae > Cetorhinus > Cetorhinus maximus. The sequence continues at coordinate 248,223,705 of NC_135879.1, forward strand.
CTCTGGGTAAAAAAGTTTTTCCTCACATCCCCTCTAAACCTCCTGCTCCTCACCTTGAACTTATGTCCCCTCGTGACTGAACCTTCAACTATGGGGAACAGCTGCTCCCTATCCATCCTGTCTATGCCCCTCATAATCTTGTACACCATGATCAGGTCGCCCCTCAGTCTTCTCTGCTCCAATGAAAACAACCCAAGTCTACCCAACCTCTCTTCATAACTTAAATGTTTCATACCAGGCAGCATCCTGGTGAATCTCCTCTGCACCCCCTCCAGTGCAATCACATCCTTCCTATAATGTGGCGACCAGAACTGCACACAGTATTCCAGCTGTGGCCTCACTAAGGTTCTATACAACTCCAACATGACCTCCCTACTTTTATAATCTATGCCTCAATTGATAAAGGCAAGTATCCCATATGCCTTTTTCACCACCCCATTAACATGCCCCTCCGCCTTCAGAGATCTATGGACACACACGCGAAGGTCCCTTTGTTCCTCAGAACTTCCTAGTGCCATGCCGTTCATTGAATACTTGCTTGTCAAATTACTCCTTCCAAAGTGTATCACCTCACACTTTTCAGGGTTATATTCCATCTGCCATTTACCTGCCCATTTGACCATCCCGTCTATATCTTCCTGTAGTCCAAGACACTCAACCTCACTATTAACCACCCGGCCAATTTTTGTGTCATCCACAAATCTTACTAATCCTACCCTCTATGTAGTCATCTATGTCATTTATATAAATGACAAATAATAGGGACCGAGCACAGATCCATGTGGTACGCCACTGGACACTGGCTTCCAGTCACTAAAGCATCCTTCTGTCTTCGCCCTCTGCCTCCTACAGCTAAGCCAATTTTGAATCCACCTTATCAAATTACCCTGTATCCCATGTGCATTTGCCTTCGTCATAAGTCTCCCATGTGGGACCTTGTCAAAGGCTTTGCTGAAATCCATATAAACTACGTCAACTGCACTACCCTCATCTACACACCTGGTCACCTCCTCAAAAAATTCAATCAAATTTGTTAGGCATGACCTCACTCTGACAAAGCCATGCTGAATATCCCTGATCAAACCTTGCCTCTCCAAGTGGAGATAGATTCTCTCCTTCAGAATTTTATCCACTAGTTTCCCTACCACTGACGTGAGACTCACTGGCCCGTAGTTCCCTGGCTTATCTCTACAACCCTTCTTAAATAGCGGAACCAAATTAGCTGTTCTCCAGTCCTCTGGCACCTCCCCCGTGGCCAGAGAGGAATTAAAAATTTGGGTCAGAGCCCCTGCGATCTCCTCCCTTGCCTCCCTCAGCAGTCTGGGACACAATTCATCTGAACCTGGAGAATTGTCCACTTTTAAGCCAGCCAACACCTCCAATACCTTGTCACTCCCTGTATCAATTTGCTTAATAACCTCGCAGACTCACTTCCCGAGTTCGATGCCTTCATCCTCATTCTCTTGGGTGAAGACGGATGTGGAGTATTCCACAGAACCATAGAGCCATAGAAAAGTTACACCACTGAAGGAGGCCATTCCGTCCATCTTGTCCATGCCAGCCCGAGGACACCCAGATGCCCTTTCTAATCCCACCTTCCTGCACCCATCCCATTGCCCTGCAGCTTACAGCACTTAAGGTGTAGATCCAGGTACTTTTTAAAAGAGTTTAGAGTTTCTGCCTCTACCACCAACTTGGGCAACGAATTCCAGACACCCACTACCCTCTGCATTAAAAAGTTTTTCCTCATGTCCCTCCTACATCTTCTGCCACTTGTCTTGAATCTATGTCCCCTGTTTCTCGAATTCTCCACCAAGGGAAACAATTTTATCCTGTCCACTGTATGTATTCCCCTCATAATTTTGTACATCTCAATCAAGTCACCTCTCAGCCTTCTTTGTTCTAAGGAAAATAACCCCAACCTATCCAATCTCTCCTCGTAGCTACACTTTTCTAATCCTGGTAACTTGTAAACCTCCTCTGCACTCTCTCCAGAGCTATTACATCCTTCCTGTAATATGGTGACCAGAATGGCACACAATACTCCAGTTGTGGCCTCACCAGTGTTTTATACAATTCCAACATTATATCCTTCCTTTTATATTCTATACCTCTGCCAATGAAGGAGAGCATTCCATATGCCTTCTTTACAACCTTGTCTACTTGAACTGCTGCCTTCAGGGACCTGTGCACTCTACCAATGTCCTCTGGTTCTACCCATAGATTGCCCCCTTGGTCCCTTATGGGCCCTACTCTTTCCCTGGTTATCCCCTTTCCATTGATATTCCTATAGAATATCTTGGGATTTTCCCTACTTTTACCAGCCAGAGCTTTCTCATATCCCCACCTTGCTCTCCTACTTGCTTTCTTAAGCTCCACCTTGCACTCTCTGTACTCCACTAATGACTCTGCTGATTTGCTTCCCTTGTACCTGCTAAAAGCCTCTCTTTTCCTTCTCATCATATCCTCAATATCTCTGGTCATCCATGGTTCTCTGGGCTTGTTACTCTTTCCTACCACCCAAGAGGGAACATGTTGTGCCTGTACCCTCCTCATTTCCTTTTTGAATGCCCCCCACTGCTCCTCTGTAGAATTCCCCACAAGTCGCTGTTCCCAGTCTACCTTGGCCAGATCCAGCCTTATTTTACTAAAATCTGCTCTCACCCAATCCAAAACATTTTTTTGCAACTTGTCTCTTTCTTTGTCCATAACAAACTTAAACTGTACCATGTTGTGGACGCTATCGCTAAAATGCTCGCCCACCACCACCTCAGCCACCTGTCCGGCTTCATTCCCCAGAATTAGGTCCAGCAATGCACCATCCCTTGTTGGACCCTCTACATATTGACCTAAAAAGTTCTCCTGTACACATTTCAGGAAATCCACTCCATCCAAGCCATTAACACTTTGTCTATCCCAATTAATGTTGGGAAAGTTGAAATCACCTAATATAATTACCCTATTGTTATTGGTTTTACACATCTCACCTACTGATGTCTCTTTTCTAACTGCCAACATTTTCAGTTGGAATTCACTTTCTCTCTCTCTTTATCTTTCCTCCTTCTCCATGTTTACAATTTCTAATTCCTTTTTAAAAACCATTTCTCTGTTCTTTGCTTCTAATTCAAGCATTTTCAGTTCCTTTGCTTGTTGAAATTCTATTTTCTTCATTTGTAACTGAAGTCTCACTACATCCAGCTGTGACTCACTAGTGTCAGGTTTCACTTACAACTGCAGATGCTGTGCTATACCTATAACTACATCTGATTTCCTAGCCCCCACTGGTAACCCCAATTGTAACTTATCCACCAACTCTGTTAACTTACCTTTCGTTACTTTCTCCAACCCAATCAGAGTTATCTCTTCTAGTCCCAGAGTAGACTTAGCAATCGGCAATGCCATCTTGCCATCTTCCACTTCTAAAATGCCTCACCAACTCCTGGATTCAAAGTGCCTCTTGTGCTCGTAAACTTAAGATTCACCAATTCCTAACCAATTGAGGAATTAGAAATATAATTGATCCCAGACAAGCCCCCAATTGTTATTACCGATACAGCTGGTAAAGTGGAGTTATTTAAAAACCCCAGAGTGAAACTTTAAACAACTGTCATAGCTTATAATTTTTAGTTTTATGTTTGAGATGTGACTCTAAATTCAGGAATCAGACCATCAGTTCTCAAGGTTTTACATTAAACTAATTGAAATATTTTATTAATTTACACAGGTTAAATTATATATACACATGGCTACAAATTACTACTATCACAACTTTTAACAGATTCTCAAACTAATCTCCGTTAAAGCAACAGCAACCCATAGACTTAACCAAACACCAGGCAAAGCATTTTCACCTTACAAATTCAAAATGAGGTTCTTTTCACTGTGGAACCAGTTGGAGGTTTGCAGCTGCCTTTTGATCTTAATTTGCCTCTGCCCTGCACACCCGAAAACTACTGAAGTTATACCTACCACCACTGATTAAATTCAAATTCTCATTGTCTCACCGGTCACTTTGAACTTTACCTTTTAACAATGAAAGCCCATTCATTGTACCAATTGTATTAGTAATAGAAACATATTGCTTGGTAGCCTGAATGTTCTATTCAAAAAATTCAAATGCACACTATCTCTCTTCCATATCAAAACTAGTCCCCATCAAAACACCCAGACTAGCTGGCTTTAATCCACGCACAGACTAAACCCCTATTTTAAAAGAAAATTATTTACCAAAATATTGAATACATTAATAGCTTCATAACAGGCATTATGTGGAGTGTGAGGGTAAGTGTGAAGAGTGTGGGGAATCATGTGGAGGGTAAATGCAAGGGGCGTGGGGAACATGTGGAGGGTGAGTGTGAGGGGTGTTGAGGATCATCTGGAAGGTGTGTGAGGAATGTGGGGGCTGATGGAGGGTGAGTGTGAGGAGTGTGGGATGTCATTTGGAGGGTGAGTGTAAGGAGTGTGAGGGGATCATGTGGAGGATGAATTTGAGGAGTGTGGGTGACCATGTGGAGGGTGAGGGGATCATGTCAAGGGTGAGTGTTAGTAGTGTAGGGAATCATGTGGGTGATCAGTCAGGAGCAGAGGGTGAGTGTGAGGAGTGGAGGGGATCATGTGGAGGGTGAATGGAAGTAGTGTGGGGATGTCATGTGAATGGTGAGTGTGAGGAGTGTGGGTGATCTTTTGGAGAGTGAGCGTGAGGGGATCATGTCGAGGGTGAGAGTAAGGAACGTGGGGGATCACGTGGAGGGTGACAGTGAGGAGTGTGGAGAATCATGTGAAGGGTGATTGTGAGGGGATCAGCTGGAGGATGAGTGTAAGGAAGGTGGGGAATGAAGCGGAGGGTGCATGCGAGTAGTGTGGGTGATCAGATGGAGGGTCACTGTTTGGTTTGTTCATGTTGAGGGTGAATGTAAGGATTGTGAGGAATCATGTGGAGGGTGCATGTGAGGAGTATGGGGATCATCTGTAGGATGAGTGTGAGGAATGTGGGGCATTCTGTGGAGGGTGTGTGTGAGTAGTAGGTGGTGATATTGTGGAGGGTGATATTGTGTGCGTGTGAGTGGTGTGTGGTGATATTGTGGAGGGTGAGTGAGGACCACAGGTGGACATGTGGAGAGTGATTTTGAGAAGTGTGGTGGATCATGTGGAGGGTGTGTGAGAGGATCATGTCGAGGGTGAGTGTGAGGAGTGTGGGGAATCATGGGATGGGTGAGTATGAGGAGAGTGGGGGATCATGTGGAGGGTGAGTGTGAGGAGTGTAGAGAATTATGTGGGGATGAGTGTGAGGGGTTGTGGGGGTTCATGTGGAGGTTGAGTGTGAGGAGTGTGGAGGATCAGTGGAGGGCAGGTGGGATCACAGGGAGTCTGGGTAGACCTGTTTGACTCACTGAAACATCACCAATTATTTGTTTTCCTTTCAGTATCAGAATCTGGGGAGAAATAAAGATGCTGTAGTGAAGCGATTGCTTAACATTGCCAACACAATGGACTTGGTGAGTATGAAGACTGTGTTCACAATGTTCCTTTCTCGTCCATATCTCTGTTCATGACTTTCCTACTACCAGCCGGGTCAGAATGAAAATGACATTCAATGCAGAATTGGGGTCACTCACAATGCTTGAAATGCCTGGAATCAGATTTGGCCACTCACTGACTCACAGCCCAAAATTACTGAGACCCCCATAGAAGCATAAATTGCATAATTGCCTTGACCCAGATCCCATGCATCCATCTTGCTAAAGAAAGTGGAAGTGGAGATAATGGAATAGCTTGTTATAATCTTCTATTCTTCCATCGATATGGGGAAGTTGCCACAGGCAAATGAGACAGCTTTATTCAAGAAAAGATGTATGGACAATCCAATTACTACAGTTTAATATTAGGGGTAGGTAAAGTTTTGCAAAAAATGATTAAGGCCAAAATTAATCAACAGATACTTGGAGAGGTTTGAGTTAATTAAGGAGAGGCAACACAGATTTGCGAAAGGCAGACGACTAATCTAATTGAATTCTTTGATGAAGTAACTGAGAAAGTTGATGAAGGTCAACTGTCATCTACGTGATTGGAAAATGTTATCTATATGAATTTTAAGAAAGTGTTTGACAAAGTACCACCTAAAAGGCTGTTTAACAAAGTTAAGGCTTATGGATTAGGAGGCTCAATGTCAGCTTGGATGGAAAATTGTTTGTTTATTCACTCACGGGATGTGGGCTTCGCTGGCTGGGCCAGCATTTATTGCCCATCCCTAGTTGCCCTTGAGAAGGTGGTGGTGAGCTGCCTTCTTAAACCACTGCAGTCCATGTGGTGCAGGTACACCCACAGTGCTGTTAGGAAGGGAGTTCCAGGATTTTGACCCAGCGACAGTGAAGGAACGGTGATATATTTCCAAGTCAGGATGGTGAGTGACTTGGAGGGGAACTTCCAGGAGGTGGTGTTCCCATCTATCTGCTGCCCTTCTCCTTCTAGATGGTAGAGGCCGTGGGTTTGGAAGGTGCTGTCCAAGGAGCCTTGGTGAATCCCTGCAGTGCATCTTGTAGATGGTACACACTGCTGCTACTGTGCGTCAGTGGTGGAGGGAGTGAATGTTTGTGAATGTGGTGCCAATCAAGCAGCTGCTTTGTCCTGGATGGTGTCAAGCTTCTTGAGTGTTGTGGGAGCTGCACTCATCCAAGCAAGTGAGGAGTATTCCATCACACTCCTGACTTGTGCCTTGTAGATGGTGGACAGGCTTTGGGGAGTCAGGAGGTGAGTTACTCATGGGGATAGAAAACAACCAGTCATGGTAAATGGTTGTTTTTTTCAGACTGGAGGACGGTAGTCAGTGGCTTTCCCCAAGGATCAGTGCTAGGACCGCTGCTCTGAGAGCTATATATAAATGACTTGGATATTGGAATACAAAGCAAAATCTCAATGCTTGCTGATGATATCAAACTTGAATGTTGGTGAATGAGATACCAATCAACTGTAACAGGACATAGATAGGTGAGCAGAATGGGCAGACAATTGAGAGATGGAATGTAATATAGTGAAGTGTGAGGTGATGCACTTCGGCAGCAGTGAGAGTGAGTCATGAGTGACAGCCCTTATCATCAATGCAGCATTTCACCGAGTGTGGCATCAAGGAGCCCTAGCAAAACTGGAGTTAATGGGAACTGGCTGAACACTCTCCACTGGTTGGAGTCATACCCAGCACAAAGGAAGATGGTTGTGGTTGTTGGAGTTCAGTTATCTCAGTCTCAGGGCATCACTGCAGGAGTTCCTCAGGGTAGTGTCCTCGGCCCAACCATTTTCAGCTGCTTCATCGATGACTTTCCTTCCATCATAAGGTCAGAAGTGGGGATGTTCACTGATGCGTATATAATGTTCAGCACCATTCACAACTCCTCAGGTACTGAAGCAGTCCATGTTCAAATGCAGCAAGACCTGGACAGTGTCCAGGCTTGGGCTGACAAGTCACAAGTAACATTCGCACAACACAAGTGCCAGGCAATGATCATCTTCAACATGAGAGAATCTAACCATCACCCCTCGAAATTCTGTGGCATTACCATTGCTGAATCCCCCCACTTTCAACATCCTGTGGGTTAGCAGGAACTGAACTGGAACAGCCATATCAACACTATGTCTACAAGAGCAGGTCAGAGGCTGGGAATTCTAGAGAGAGTAACTCATCTCCTGACTCCCCAAAGCCTGTCCACCATCTACAAGGCACAAGTCAGGAGTGTGATGGAATACTCCCCACTTGCCTGGATGAGTGCAGCCTCAACAACACTCAAGAAGCTCCACACCATCCAGGGCAGAGCAGCCCGCTTGTTTAGCAGCCCATCCATCACCTTAAACATCCACCATCAGCACACAGCGGCAAGATGCACTGCAGAAACTCACCAAGACTCCTTCAATAGCACCTTCCAAACCCATGACCTCTACCACCTAGGAGGACAATGGCAGCAGATGCATGGGAACAGCACTAGCTACAAATTCCCCTCCAAGCCAAACACCATCCTGACTTGGAACCATATAACCGTTCCTTCACTGTTGGTGAGTCAAAAGCTTGGGACTCCCTCCCTAACAGCACTGTGGGTGCACCTACACCACATGGACTGCAGTGGTTCAAGAAGGCAGCTCACCTTTTCAAGGGCAATTAGGAATGGGCAATAAAATGCTGGCCTAGCCAGTGAGGGCCATGTCCCATGAAAGAATGAAAAAAGAGATAATGATGGGCAATGTTGATTTAATGTGCACAGATAGAAAGGGATCAAAGGATATGGGGAGAAAGCGGGAATAGGCTATTGAGTTGGATGATCAGCCATGATCATAATGAATGGCGGAGCAGGCTCGAAGGGCCGAATGGCCTACTCCTGCTCCTAGTTTCTATGTTTCTTTGTTTCTCTGGCTGATCATCCAACTCAATAGCCTGCTCCCGCTTTCTCCCCATATCCTTTGATCCCTTTCGCCCCAAGAGCTATATCTAACTCCTTCTTGAAAACATACAATGTTTTGGCCTCAACTACTTTCTGTGGTAGCAAATTCCACACACTCACCACTCTCTGGGTGAAGAAATTTCTCCTCATCTCAGTCCTAAATGGTCTAGCCCGTATCCTCAGACTGTGACCCCTGGTTCTGGATTCCTCCACCATCGGGAACATCATTCCTGCATCTACCCTGTCTAGTCCTGTTAGAGTTTTATAGGTTTCTATGAGATCCCCCCTCATTCTTCTGAACTCCAGCGAATATAATCCTAACCGACTCAATCTCTCCTCATATGTCAGTCCCGCCATCCCAGGAATCAGTTGGGTAAACCTTTGCTGCATTCCCTCTATAGCAAGTACAACCTTCCTCAGATAAGGAGACCAAAACTGCACACAATATTCCAGGTGTGGTCTCACCAAGGCCCTGTACAATTGCAGCAAGACATCCCTGCTCCTGTACTCGAATCCTCTCGCCATGAAGGCCAACATACCATTTGCCTTCTTTACCGCCTGCTGCACCTGCATGCTTACCTTCAGCAACTGGTGTACAAGGACACCCAAGTCTTGTTGCACATTCCCCTCTCAATTTATAGCCATTCAGATAATAATCTGCCTTCCTGTTTTTGCTACCAAAATGGATAAGCTCACATTTATCCACATTATACTGCATCTGCCATGCATTTGCCCACTCACTCAGCTTGTCCAAATCACACTGAAGCATCTCTGCATCCTCCTCACAGCTCACCCTCCCACCCAGCTTTGTGTCATCTGCAAATTTGGAGATATTACATTTAATTCCCTCATCTAAATCATTTATATATTATGAATAACTGTAGTTCCAGCACCGATCCCTGCGGTACCCCATTAGTCACTGCCTGCCATTCGGAAAAAGACTTGTTTATTCCTACTCTTTGTTTCCTGTCTGCCAACCAGTTTTCTATCCATCTCAATACACTACCCCCAATCCCATGTGCTTTAATTTTACACGCTAATCTCTTACGTGGGACTTTGTCGAAAGCCTTCTGAAAGTCCAAATAAACCACATCCACTGGCTCCCCCTCATCAACTCTTCTAGTTACATCCTCGCAAAATTCCAGTAGATTTGTCAAGCATGATTTCCCTTTCATAAATCCATGCTGACTCTGTCCGATTCTGCCACTGTGAGACTTGGCTCAGAGTCATTGAACTGGAGGCCGAGCTACGGACACTGCAATGCATCTGGGAAGGGGAAAGTCACCCAGACACTTTGTACCAGGAAACAATCACATCCCTTAGGATAGGTTCTTCTGATTTGGTCCATGGTCAGGGACAGGAGGGTGTGAATGTGAATGAAGCAGGTAAGGGGATCCAGAAGGTAGAGATGTAGGAGTCTCATCCCTTGCAATCGTCCAACAGTTTTGAGGGTTCTTGCAGCTTGTATAGGTGACAGTAGTGTTTACAAGTTGCGTAAGCCAACTGACCATGGTACAAGAAGCCATTTAAGCTGGGGGTTTTAACTGGGATGTTGCGGTAGTAAGGGACAGTACAGTTAGGGAGATAGACACAGTTCTCTGCAGCCAAGGGTGAGAGTCCAGGAGGCTGTGGTGCCTACCTAGTGCCAGGTTTTGGGACATCTGCTTTGGCCTGGAGAGAAACTTGCAGTGGGAGGGGAAGGACCCAGTTGTCATGGACCAAATAGGTTCCAACAAGTAGGAAAGAGGTTCTGCTGAGGAAGTATGAGCAGCTGGAGGCTAAATTAAAAAGCAGAACCTCAAAGGTAATGAACTCTGGATTACTACTGTTCTGATCACAGCCGGTGTTCACAGTATCACAGCATCTTTAAGGAGCAGAAGGAGGACATTCAGCCCATCGAGTCTGCACTGGCTCTCTGAAAGAGCATTCCACCTAGTCCCATTCCCCTGCCTTATCCCCGTAACCTTGCACATTCTCTCTTTTCAGGTAGCAATCCAATTCCCTTTTGAATACCTCAGTCGAACCTGCCTCCACCACCCTTTCAGGAAGCTTGTTTCAGACTCCAACCACCCGCTGGGTGAAAAAAATTTTCCTCACATCACCTTTACTCCTTTTGCCAAATATTTTGAAACTGTGCCTTCTAGTTCCTGATGTTCTCTTTAGTGGGAACAGTTTCTCACTATTTACCCTGTCCATACCTCTCAGGATCTTGAATACCTCGATCAAGTCTCCTCTCAGCTTTCTTCTCTCCAAGGAAAACAGTCCCAACCTCTCCAATGTATCCTCATAACTACAGTTCTTCATCCCAGGAATCATTCTTGTGAATCTCCTCTGTACCCTCTCCAAAACCTTCAAATCCTTCCTCAAGTATGGCGTCCAGAACTGGACACAGTACTCCAGAGGAGTCCCAACTAGTGTCTTGTACAAGGTAGTTGGTAGTTGTAGGGGATTCTATAATTAGGGGAATTGATAGCATCCTTTGTAAACAGGATCGAGAGTCCCACATGGTATGTTGCGTGCCCGGTGCCAGGGTGAGGGACAACTCTGACCGGTTTGAAAGGATATTGGAGAAGGAGGGGGAGGATCCAGTTGTTGTGGTCCACGTCGGGACAAATAACATAGGTAATACTAGGAAAGAGGACCTGTTTGGGGATTATCAGGATATAAGAACTAAATTAAAGAACAGGTCGTCAATGGTTATAATCTCCGGATTACTACCCAAACCACGTGCAAATTGGCATAGGGATGCGAGAATAAGGGAAGTAAACACGTGGCTAAAGGAGTGGTGCGGGAAAGAGGGGTTACATTTCGTGGGGCACTGGCATCAGTATTGGAACAGGAGGGATCTGTACCGTTGGGATGGTCTCCACCTGAACTGATCTGGGACCAATGTTCTAGCGAAAAGGGTAAATAGGGTGGTCAACAGGACTTTAAACTAGAAAGTGGGGGGGGGGGAGGGAAGGGTAAAACTCCAAGAAGTCTGACTAATGGGATACAAAGCAGCAGGTTAGCGTGTGGAGGGGTGGATTCAACTTCATGGAAAATTATGAAAAAACTTATTTCTTTCTGTATACCCCATCCTACAGTGTGGTTACTGCTAGGGGGCCTAAAAACCACTACTACAAGTGACTTCTTACATTTACTATTTCTCATCTCTACCCAAACCGATAGCACATCTTCATCTCCAGATTTAAGGAAATCTCTCTCTATTTTATAAATGTCATCCTTAATTAACAGAGTTACCTCTCCATCTTTCCTTAGCTTCTTGTCCTTTCTAAAAGTCATGTACCTTGAATATATAGGTCCCAATCTTACAGTGATGTCTCTGTAATGAATATCAGAACATAGATGGCTCTCACTCTTAAGTTTTAAGAATAAATTAGATAGATACTTGGATGGGAGAGGTCTGGAGGGTTATGGACTAGGTGCAGGTCAATGGGACTAGTGGAATAATATTTTGGCACAGACTAGAAGGGCTGAATGGCCTGTTTTCTGTGCTGTAGTGTTCTATGGTTCTATCACATCATACATACTTATTTCTATTGAGGCCATCAATTCATCTGTTTTGTTATGAATGCTACATTTATTCAGATACAGAGCCTTTAGTTCTATCTTTTCACTATTTTAGTAATCTCTAGCCTTATCTGCTGGTGCACTTTCAAGTTTGGATACTCTGTCCCTTCCTGCAAAACTCTGATCATCATTTCCCTTATTGTTATCTTGCTCTCTTGCCTTGTCTTCTTTATTTAATTCATCATGTTTTCCCAAACTTGATCCCTCACCCCCAATATTTAGTTTTAGACCCTCTCTACCGCCCTAGTTAAACAACTCACCAGAACACTGGTCCCAGCGTGGTTGAGGTGAAGATCGTCGCACTGGCATAGCTCCCACTTTCTCCAGTACTGATGTCAGTGCCCCATGAATTGAAACCAATTTCACCCACACCAAGCATTTATTGATCTAATCCTATTCACCCTATTCCACTTTGCTCTTGGCTCAGAGAGTGTGAGAGTGGGTGTTAGTTTTTTTAATATTTTAGGGAGATATTGTGTTATTCTGGCTGGGTGTCTGTGCCTGTGAGTGTGATTAAATTAAGCTAGACAGAGTTAATAGGAGTCAGGCATCTAAGGGGGCATTAGATGATTATTTGAATCAAAACAATGTCCATGCATACAAGGAAAAGGCAGGGCAATGGCACTAGGTTTTAATGCTCATTTGGAGAACCATTGTAGACACAATGGGCTGAATGGCCTCCTTCTGTGTCATTACAATTCTGTGATTCTGTTTGGGTGTTAGGAAATATGAAAAGATTAAGATGTTAAGTTTGAGGTACAAGTAAATTGGTTAGATCTAATATTTGCACTTTTAGATGAATTGAGAGGTTGTTTGAATTTCAAAGGGGAATCAGAGATAAGAAGGAAAACTCTTGCATCTTGCAGGAATCCAGAGGTAAATGGTAGCGGGGTATTATATTTTTATTGACCCAAAAGCAAAGACAAGATGGAAGCATGAAAGGTCTTATATTTGGAAGGATTTGAGCTTCAAAGGGGTGTGAGAACAATAGGACTGTCATGAAAGGGGAAAAAGGTATATTAGAGTTACTATGGATAGCTGTGTTTTTAACTATTGAGCTGGATAGCTGTCGAGCTATTAAGCTGGAGATGGCTGGAGCTGTTTGAGCTGCTGAGAAGCCTTGAGCTGCAGCAAGCAGTTTCATTCCATAGTAAATTCCATAGCGAAGTGGAAAGGGTACAGGTCATGTGGTACTCCTTTATTGAAGCTACAGCAGTCTGCCTTGTGTGATAATACTGGATTCCATAATTAATTACCTATAAAGGTGTGTTGGGTGGAAAGTGTTTAGTTGTGGGTTTGACCAAGTAGAAAATTTTAGGGGAATGTTTTGCAAGACCTTAATTGTGTAACTGTAATCTTGTGTGCTTAAGTTTTCTTTTATTTTTGTTAATAAAACTTTTACTTATAATTTTTAAAAACTCAAAAGTGTTACTGGACCTCTAAATGCTGGGATTGCTCCATCATCTTCTCGTTATTAGAATGCAAAAAAAAAGGTTGTGGCCTGTGAGCCAAGTTTCATTCTGGGATTTCATCTGAATAGCAATTAATACCATAGGTCATTGAAGATGGCAGGGATGATGAGAGAACAGTGAATAAAGCATTCAGTACCTTAAGCTTTATTAATAGTGGCATTGAGTACAAGAGTATGGAGGTCATGTTAACCATAAAACCAAAGGACATTGGAGCAGAAATTAGGCCATTCGGCCCATCGAGTCTGCTCCGCCATTCAATCATCCCTGATAAGTTTCTCAACCCCATTCTCCCGCCGTCTCCCCGTAACCTTTGATCCCCATACCAATCAAGAACCTATCTATCTCGGTCTTAAATACACTCAATGACCTGGCCTCCACAGCCTTCTGTGGCAATGAATTCCATAGATTCACCACTCTCTGGCTAAAGAAGTTTCGCCTCATCTCTGTTCTAACAGGTCTTCCCTTTACTCTGAGGCTGTGCCCTCAGGTCCTAGTCTCTCCTACTAACGGAAACATCTACCCCACGTCCACTCTATCCAGGCCTTTCAGTATTCTGTAAGTTTCAATCAGATCCCCCCTCATCCTTCTAAACTCCATCGAGTATAGACTCAGAGTCCTCAAATTTTCCTCATTAGTTAAGCCTTTCATTCCTGGGATCGTTCTCGTGAACCTCCTCTGGACCCTCTCCAGGGCCTGCACATCCTTCCTGAATATTGCTCACAATATTCTAAATGTGGTCTGACCAGAGCCTTATAAAGCCTCAGCAGCACATCCCTGCTTTTATATTCTAGTCCTCTTGAAATAAATGCCAACATTGCATTTGCCTTCCTAACTACCGACTCAACCTACAAGTTAACCTTCAGAGAATCCTGGACTAGGACTCCCAGGTCTCTTTGCACTCCAGATTTCTGAATTCTCTCCCCATTTAGAAAATAGTCTATGCCTCTATTCTTCCTACCAAAGTGCATGACCTCACACTTCCCCACGTTGTATTCCATCTGCCATTTCTTTGCCCATTCTCCTAACCTGTCCAAATCCTTCTGCAGCCTCCCTTCCTCCTCAATACTACCTGTCCCTCCACCTACCTTTGTATCATCTGAAAACTTAGCCAGGATGCCCTCAGTTCCTTCATCTAGATCATTAATGTATAAAGTGAAAAGTTGTGGTCCCAACACTGACCCCTGCGGAACTCCACTAGTCACCGGCCACCATCCTGAGAAGGAACCCCTTATCCCCACTCTCTGCCTCCTGCCAGACAGCCAATATTCTATCCCTGCTAGTACCTTGCCTCTAACACCATGGGCTCTTATCTTACTGAGCAGCCTCCTGTACGGCACCTTGTCAAAGGCCCAAAACAGGGGGGTTACATTAGCAATTTTCCAGTCCTCTGGGACCCTCCCTGACTCCAGTGATTCCTGAAAGATCACCACTAACGCCTCCACTATCTCTTCAGCTATCTCCTTCAGAACTCTGGGGTGTAATCCATCTGGTCTAGGTGATTTATCCATCTTCAGACCTTTCAGTTTTCCTAGCACCTTCTCCTTGGTAATGGCCACCATACTCACCTCTGCTCCCCGACTCTTTTGAGCTTTGGGGATGTCACTCGTGTCTTCCACTGTGAAAACTGACACAAATTACCTATTCAGTTCCTTCGCCATTTCTTTGTTCCCCACTACTACTTCTCCAGCGCCATTTTCCAGTGGCCCAATGTCCACTTTTTCCTCTCTCTTACCCTTTATATATCTAAAAAAACTCTTGCAATTTTCTTTTATATTACTGGCTAGTTTAATCTTCTCCCTCCTTATTTCTTTTTTAGTTGTCCTCTGTTGGTCTTTGTAGGCTTCCCAATCCCCTGGTTTTCCACTGGTCTTCGCCGCATTGTATGCTTTCTCTTTAGCTTTTATGCTGTCCCTGACTTCCCTTGTCAGCCATGGTTACCTCGTCCTCCCTTTCGTATGCTTCTTCTTCCTAGGGATGAATTTTTGCTGTGTCTCCCAAATTACTCCCAGAAACTCCTGCCATTGCTGTTCCACTGTCTTTCCTGCTAGGCTCATCTCCCAGTCAATTCTGGCCAGCTCCTCCCTCATGCCTCTGTAGTTGCCTTTATTCAACTGTAATACCATTACATCTGATTCCAGCTTTTTCCTCTCAAATTTCAGGGTAAATTCTATCATATTATGGTCACTTCCTCCTAAGGGCTCCTTCACCTTAAGCTCCCTTATCAAATCTGCCTCATTACACATCACTAAATCTAGAATTGCCTGTTCCCTAGTGGGCTCCATCACAAGCTGCTCCAAAAAGCCATCTCATAGACATTCCACAAATTCCTTTTCTTGGGATCCACTACCAACCTGATTTTCCCAGTCTATCTGCATATTGAAATCCCCCATGATCACTGTAACCTTACCTTTCTTACACACCTTTTCTATCTCCTGGTGTATCTTGTACCCCACATCCTGACTACTGTTCGGAGGCCTGTACATAACTCCCATTATGGTTTTTTTACCTTTGTGGTTCCTCAACTCTCCCCACACAGATTCTACATCATCTGACCCTACGTCATTTTGATAGATTCAATTTCATTTCTTACTAACAAAGCAACCCCACCCCCTCTGCCAACCTGCCTATCTTTTCGATAGGATGTATATCTGATATATGACAAGTCCCCAGGTCCTGATGGACTTCATCCAAAAGAAATGGTTGCTGAGATAGTAACTGCACTGATTTTAATTTTCCAAAATTCCCTGGATTTTGGAAAGCTCCCATCAAATTGGAAAATAGTGAATGTATCTTCTCTATTCCAGAAAGGAGGGAGACAGAAATCAGGAAACTGCAGGCCAGTTAGCTTAATACCTGTCATAGGGAAAATGCTGGAATTTATTATTAAGGAGGTTATAATGGGGCACTTAGAAAATCTCACCATGGTTTTGTGAAAGGGAAATCACGCCTGACTAATTTATTGGAGTTCTTTGAGGAAGTGACCAGCAATGTGGATAAAGGGGAACCAGTGGATGTGCTGTACTGAGATTCCAGAAGCTTCTGACAAGATGTCACGCTGAAGGTTACTGCGCAAAATAAGCGCGCATGGTGTAGAAAGTAACACATTAGCATGGACAGAGGATTGGTGAGGCAACAAGAAAAAGAGAGGAGGCATAAATGGGTTATTATTGATTTGGCAAAATATGCTGAATGGAGTGCCATAGGAATCAGTGCTGGGGCCTCAACTATTTACAATTTGTATCAATGATTTTGATGTTGGAACCGAATGTATAGTTGTTACATTTTCTAATGGCACAAAGATAGGTGGGAAAGTAACTTGTGCACAGGATATAAGAAGGCTACAAAGGAGTATTGAGAGGTGAAGTGAGTGGAATATAGTGTGAGAAAATGTGAACTTGTCCACTTTAGCAGAAAGAATAGAAAAACAACATATTATTTAAATGACGAGAGATTGCAGAACTCTGAGGTACAGAGGGATCTGGATGCCATGGTACATGAATCACATTGGCCAGATTTTCCAGGCCCACCATGGTGGAACCTGCCACAGGAGATTTGGCAGGCCAGCCAAAAGTCTATTGACTTTCGGCGGGACCGGACAATCCTGGCGGTGGGTAGGGCTGGAAAATCCCGCCCATAGTATGCCAATACATCAAGTGATTAAGAAGGCAAATGGAATGTTGTTTATTGTAAGGGGAATGGAATATAAAAGAACATAAGAACATAAGAAATAGGAGCCAGAGTAGGCTATTTGGCCCCTCAAACCTGCCCGCCATTAAATAAGTTCATGGCTGATCTTCCCCAGGCCTCAACTCCTCTTTCATGCCAGCTTCTCATAGACCTCAACTCCCTGCTATTTCAAAAATCTATCTACCTCCTCTTCAAGTAGGTTCAGTGATCTAGCCTCCACAACTCTTTGGGTAGAGAATTCCAGACATCCACTACCCCCTTAGAGAAGAAATTGCTTCGCATCTCAGTTTTAAATGTGTCCCCTTATTCTGTAACCATGTCCCCTTGTTTGAGATTCCCCCATTAGCAGAAACATCTTCTCAACATTTACCCTGTCAAGCCCCCTCAGAACCTTGTACATTTCAGTAAGATCACCCCTCATTCCTCTAACAAAGGCCTAAGTCAACCTCTTCATCCCAGGCATCAGCTTAGTTAATCTATTTTAAGATTATACTGGCCTCCAATGCCAGTATATCCTTTCTTAAATACGGGGACCAAAACTGTACAAAGTACTCTAGGTGCAGCCTCACCAACACCCTGTACAGTTGTAATAAGACTTCCCTATTTTTAAACTCCAACCCCCTAGCAACACAGGCCAAAATTCCATTTACCTTCTTAATTCTTTGCTGTAGGGATATTTTGCTACAGTTGTACAGGCGAGTCCACATCTGAAGTTCAGTTTTGGTCTCCTTATTTAAGAAAGGATATAAATGCATGAGAAACAGTTCAGATTGACACCTGGGGATTGGGGTGGTGGGTATTATGAGGAAAGGCTCGACAGGCTGAGCCTGCATCCATCAGAGTTTAGAAGAATGAGAGGTGATCTTATTGAAACATATAAAGTCCTGAGGGGATTTGACAGGCTGGATGCTGAAAGGATATTGCCCCTTGTGGGACAGTAAGGTAAAATTTTAAATTAAAGTACAATCTTAAAATAAAATTAAGGTCTGTAGTTTCTTTTTAGGTCTCTAGTCTTTATTTTCTCTTTCTTAAAATTAGCTTCTTAGGTATAAGATCGATACTGGTGTAAAAAAATAATTACAATAAAGTGAAAAGCATAGGGATTCTTCAATTTAAAGAGCAGGGATACTAGAGTAATTAATTAATAAAATAAATAAAGTACGATGGCGATGGCAGGATGGATGATATGTTGTTGCTGCAGCATGTGGGATCTGCTGAACACCAAGATGATCTAGAGTGAACCCATCTATAGTAAGTGTTTGCAGCTCAAGGAACTTCGGATCCAAGTTAAGGAGCTGGAGTCTGGGCTGCAGACATTGAGCCACATCAGGGAGGGGAAAAGTTACCTGAACACTTTGCTCCAGGAGGCGCTCACTGTTATGGAACAGCAGTTGGTAAGGGTTGAGTTGTTTAAATCCCAGAGGGAAACTTGAACAACTGCCATAACCTATATTTTCAATTGGTATGTTTGAGATGCAGCTCTGAATTCAGGAATAAAACCACCAAACCTTGGGGATTTTTATATAAAACTAAATTAAACATTGATTAATTTAACAACAAATTAAACGCATACACATGTCTACAAATTACTAACATAATAACTTTTAAACAAATCCCCAAATTAATCACTCCCAGGTAAATCTTCACCAAGGCAACAGTAAACCACAGACTTTAAACAGACACCAGGCAAAGCACATTTGACCTTACAAATTCAAAATTAGGTTCCTTTCAGTTTGCAAACACAGTTGTTGGCTGACAGGCTGATTAAGTCTTACATGCCTCTGACCTTCACACACAAAACTCATTTCTGTTTATACCTAGCTTCCTCTTTGAATGTATCCTAGGTTTTTAATGTTATATCTTCCAACATATCTTCCAACATTTTCATCCCACTAATTTTATTAATAATATAAACACATGGCTTGGTGTCTCCTAGCTAGGTGCAAGATTTCACCCATTCTTTTGAATGTTTTATTTAAAAATGCAAATTGCACTTTACCTTTTCCTCCTTACATTTACCTAATTAAGATTTCAAAACTACTGTACATCAAAGCACCCAGACTAGCTGGCTTTAATCCAATTAAGACACACCCACAGACTAACACATTGACACACACATAGACATAGACCCTACTACAATTCCAATTTTAAAATAATTTCCAATAACATTATAGGCATTAATATCTCTTCGTGACATCCTCCCCATATCGAAAAATGAATTGTCATAATTTTAAAAGACAACTTCATTTTTTAATAACCCACCTCACACTATTGCATTACCAGATGCATGATTTAACACAACAATATACATACACAAGTCCTTGATATCAACAGAAATCACTACAACCCAACGTCCAGGTTTTGCAAAATGTCCAATTTTCCCTTTAATCTTCAAACCCTTGATAACGCATCTGGGAACAGATTTTCTGTACCAGCAACATGTATAATCCATAGATTAAATGGCTGTAATAATATACTCCACCTGAAAAGCCATGGACTTTTGTCTTGAAATTTGTCCAGAAACTTTAAAGGATTGAGGTCTGTAGAAACAATTGTTTCTAACAAATTATTTGCAATATAAATTCAAATGCTGCAGTGCTAACACCAAACCCATCGTCTTCTTTTCAATTGTCGAATATCTTCTCTGTTGTGCATTTAACTTCCGTGAAAGATACCCCATCATTTTTCAATTCCTGGGTCATCTTCTTGTACCGGTATGGCCTCAATGCCCATATCGCTTGCATCAGTAGTCAACTTAAATTGCTTGGCAATATTGGGTACTGTCATAGTTAATATGGTTTTCAAACTGTCAAATGACTTCTGACACTCCAGTGTCCGTTCAAGTTTCTTGGGGAGAATTTTCTCCCTGTCAGGGGGGCTGAGTGGGAGCGGGTGGGCGCGGGCGGCCGCCATTTTACATGGGGAGGCCAATTAAGGCCCGCCCAATGTGACACGCACCCAGAAGCGCTGAGCGCTTTCTGTGCGGGCGGGGGGAGTATGCTGAATTAGGGCCTGCGCTCTTTCTCACGCAGAACTCTCCCTGACGCATAGAGCTGCCTCAGGGAGATTAGTTTCATTATGAAAGATTTAAATAAAGAAAAAAATATTCAGACATGTCCCCTCATGTGACAGTGTCATATGAGCTGGGACATGTCAATGAATTTTAATGAAACCATTTACTTGATTTATAAACCCTTCATGAAACCTCATCCTGCCCGTGGATGAGGTTTCATGATAAATGCGAAGGCCGCCTGGTCTCTTCGCCTACCTGCCAAGCTAAAGGTTGGATGGGCAGCTCAGTTAATTACTTTAATTATTTTTAAATGGCCTTAATAGGCCTTTGAGAGTTCGGCGGGCGCGCAGCCAATTCCGGTGTGCCTCCGCCGAACTGAAGATCAGAATGACGTGTGGTGATGTTGGGATCTATACCCGCTGTCTCCGCGCATCATTCTACACATCGGCGAGTGGGGCTTGCCCCTACACATCAACCTGAAGATTCCGGCCCTTTTTTTTCAATAATTCAGTCAGTGGAGCAACCACTCGGCTAAAATTTGGTACAAATTCCTAGTAAAACCAACTCATGCCCAGAAATCTCAAAACTTCTCATTTTGTTGTAGACACTGGGAAATCCACGATAGCCTTGACTTTCGCATCTCTCGGAGCCGCCTTACCATGTCCAATGGTACGGCCTAGATACGTAACTTGCGCTTTTGCAAACTCACTTTTAGCCAAGTTCATCACCAAATTAGCTTCTTGTAGTGGAGTAAATAATACTTCCAGATGTAAATGCTCCTCCCACATCTGACTGAAAGCTCAGATCATCGATATAAACCGCACAATTGCTTAGACCCACAATTACTTTGTCAGTCTTTGAAATGTCGCAGGTGCATTCTTCACACCAAATGGCATTTGGCATCACAAAAGCCAATATCTCCTTTGCTCTTTCAGATGACAGTACTTGCCACTATCCATTTAGCAAGTCAGTCTTAGTGATAAACTTTGATATTTTTTATTTGTTCATGGAATGGGGGCATCTCTGGCGAGGCCAGCATTTATTGCCTATCCCTAATTACCCTTGTTCAGTGGGTGTTTAAGAGTCAACCACATTGCTGTGGGTCTCGAATCAGCAGGGGTAAAGACAGCAGATTCTTTCCCTAAAGAGCATTAGTGAACCAGATGGGCTTTTATGACAAACAGCAATGGTTTCAGTTCCAGATTTTTTATTGAGTCCAAATTTCACCATCTGTTGTGACAGGATTTGTACCCAGGTCCCCAGATCATTATCCTGTGTCCCTGGAATACTAGCCCAGTGAAAATGCCACTATGCCATCACCTCCCCACTTCCTCAATGCAATCTTCCAACCATGGTGTAGGACAGGAATCCATTTTTGTCAGCACACTCACCTTTAGATAATCACACACACAGCAGGATTTTCCACACCAGCCCGCTGCTGGAACCTTCCTGTCCCGCTGCAAGTCAATAGACTTCTGGCAGGGGCATCACCTCACCTGCGGTGGGTCCTGCCCGCAACGGGGTTGGAAAATCCGTGCCACAGTCTTTGTGTTTCATCCGGTTTCAGTACCAGCACAATAGGCGAAGTCCAGTTACTGCAACTAAACTCAATGATATCATTTTGAAGCATGAAATCAATGTCTTTTTGTACTTGCGATAACATTGCCGGATTTAATCTATAAGAATGTTGCTTTATTGAAGATGAAACCTGTACAGACACAGCATGTATAGCTAAATCTGTCTTAAGACCATAAGATGCAGGAGCAGAAGTAGGCCATTCAGCCCATTGAGTCTGCTCCGCCATTCAATGAGATCTTGGCTGATCTGATAATCCTCAAGTCTACTTTCCTGCCCTTTTCCCCATAACCCTTGATTCCCTTACTGATTAAAAATCTGTCTATCTCAGCCTTGAATATACTTAATGACCCAGCCTCTACAGCCCTCTGCAGTAAAGAATTCCACAGATTGACTAACCTCTGAGAGAAGAAATTCCTCCTGATCTCCGTTCTAAGTGGGCACCTCCTTACTCTGAGATTATGTGCTCTGGTCCTAGAATCTCCCTCAAGGGGAAACAATCTCTCAGCATCACTACCCTGTCAAAACCCCTAAGAATCTTATATGTTTCAATAAGGTCGCCTCTCATTCTTCTAAACTCCAATGAGTACAGGTAACTCAATATTTTATTTAAATTTTCAAGCACCCCCTCATTATCCAATTTGACTGGAGGAAAATAAATTTCAGAGTCCTGCACTTCTACCTCTTTCTCATCATCCACCATCACTAACACCTCTTTTTGTTCCTCTTCCTTGTCAAAGTACTTTTTAAGCAAATTTACATGTCACACCCTCTGCTTCTTTCTACTATATGGAGTATTTATTAAGTAATTTACTTCACTCAATTTCTTTTCAACGCTGTAAGGCCCACTAAATCTTGCATTTAATAAATAACTGATACTGGTAACAGAACTAGTATTTTCTCTCTAGAAACAAAACTGTGAACTTTAGCTTTCTTATCTGCTTTCACTTCCGTCACTTACTGTGACATCTTTAAATGTTCCCAAGCCAACTCACCTGCTCTGTTTAATCTTTCCCTGAAATTTGATACATATTCTAGGAGAATAGTTTCTGAATTTTGACCCATTAATTTCTCATAAATCAACTTCAGTGGTCCCCTTACCTCATGACCATAAACTAGTTCAAATGGGCTAAAACCAATCGATGCTTTAGGAGCATCTCTAATAGCAAATAACAAGAATGGAATTCACCTACTCCAGTCCTGTGGATACGCTCTCATCATGGTTTTTAAAGTTTGATACCGTCTTTCCAAAGCTCCTTGTGAGTCCGGATGATAAGCTGTTGACTTAAACTGTTTTATCGCCAAACTGTTCATTACTTCCTTAAACAGCTGTGACATGAAATTTGATCCCTCGTCTGATTGCATTTCCTTATGTAAATCATATCTTGTAAAAAATTTAATTAACTCCTCTACAACCTTCTTAGTTGTAACTTTTATTAAAGGTATCACTTCAGGAAACCTGGTAGACACATCCATTATTGTCAGTAAGTACTGATGTCAACTTTTAGTCTTAGGGAGTGGTCCTACACAATCAATCATGACCCAAGTAAAAGGTTCCTCAAATGTTGGTATTGGGATTAAAGGCACTGGCTTAATCACTGCTTGTGGTTTCCCTGTTACCTGACATGTGTGACATGCTCTACAGAAATTTTTGCAACCTGCTCCTCAGAGTTCTCTTGGGTAAATTGTGAACACATTCCCACTTCTTTACCTATCACTGATTCTCCCTGTTTTCCTTTACACAAGACATTGGTTTCTCCTGTGCCTGAACCTCAGAACCCATAGTACTTTTACTTCCAGAACTTTTCTGCACTCCAAAGACTCCAACAGATTTTCCCTGAAATTTCCAACACACTGACTTTGTGTGCCCCACATTATTACAATGAAAACACCTCAATTTTTGAATTTCACTCCTACCCTCAGCACCTTACATTTTATTCAGAAAACAATGTTCCTGGGAATTTGCAGCCACTCCTTCTCTTCCCTGACTACCTACCTTCCTTCCGCCTTCCCAATTTCTATCCTGTCTAATTTGAAAGTGTGATGAAAAAAAGATTTAGCTCTATGACCCAACTCATAATCATCAGCCATCTCTGTTGCTTGTCTTACCATTTGAACTCATCTGTTCCTTCACATGAGTTCTCACTACTAAAGGAATTGAATCTTTAAATTCCTCCAAAAGAATTCCCTCACTAAGAGCTGCATATGTTGTCTCTATGCCCGTATCCACCAGTCAAAATTACTTCGTTTTACTCTGATGTAGATTATGAAAATCAAACTGGCAGAGGTAGCCACGAGTAAGAATTCATAGAGCGTATTCAGGACAGTTTCCTAGAACAATACGTTGTGGGTCCATCCAGGGATCAGGCTATTTTGTATCTGCTAATGTGTATTGAGGCAGGTTTAATAAATGATCTGAGTAAAAGAGCCTCTAGGAAACAGTGACCATAATATGGTGGAATTTAGCATTCAGTTTGAGGCCGGGATTTTCAGGCCCCATCGTGGGTGGGACCTGCCACGGGCGAGGTGGCACCCCAGCCAGGAGTCCATTGACTTGCGGCGGGACTGGAAGATCGTGGCGGTGGGCGGGTGTGGAAAACCCCGCCCTGAGAGTGAGAAAGTTAGGTTGGAAACAACTGTGCTAAACTTAAATAAGGGTAATTACAATAGAATGAGGACAGAATTGGCTGGAGTGGACTGGGAAAGGAGTTTAACATAAAAGACGGTTGATGAACAATGACAGACATTTAAGAAAATAGTTCATGACTTACAACATATATCACAGTGAGGAAGAAGGATTGTAGGAAGGGGATAAACCAACCATGGTTAACCAAGGAGGTTAAGGATAATATCAAAGCGAAAGAAAAAACATACACTGCGACAAAGATTAGTGGTAAGCTAGAGGATTGGGAAGGTTTTAAAAACCAACAGAAGATGACCAAAAAAAAAGAGGGAGAAAAGAAATCTTGAGGGTAAACTAGCAAGAAATATAAAAACAGACAGTAAGAACTCCTTTGAATGTATAAAAAGGAAGAGAGAGGCCAAGGTCAATATAGGCCCCTTAGAGAATGAGACTGGGGAAATAATAATAGGGAACCAGGAAATGGCAGAGGAGTTGAATCAATATTTTGCATCAGTCTTCACGATAGAAGACACTAAGAACAAATACCAAAAATACTAAATAGTCAAGTAGTAAAAGAGGGAGGGTGGAGGAGGAAATAAATACAATAACTATCGCTAGAGAAAAAGTATCAGGGAAACTAATGCGGCTAAAGGCTGATAAGTCCCTTTGACCTGATGGGTTGCATCCTAGGATATTAAAGGAAATAGCTACAGAGATAGTGGATGTGCTGGTAGTAATCTTCCAAGAATCCTTAGATTCTGGAGAAGTCCCAGAGGATTGGAAAAGTGCCAATGTAACACCCTTATTCAAAAAGGGAGGGAGATAAAAAAACAGGTAACTATAGGCCAGTTAGCTTAACATCCATCATTGGGAAAATGTTAGAGTCTATTATAAAGATGTAATAACAGAGCATTCAGAAATGCATAATCTAATCAAACAGAGTCAGCATGGCTTCATGAAAGGGAAATCACGCCTGACAAATTTATTAGGATTCTTTGACAAGGTAACAAGCAGGAGATGTAAAAGGGAACCAGTAGATGTAATATATCGGGATTTCCAAAAGGTGTTTGATAAGGTACCGCACTTAAGGCTACTTAATACAATAAGAGCCCATGGCGCTGGGGATAGTATATTAGCATGGATAGAGGGTTGGCTAACCAATAGTAGACTGAGAGTTGAAATAAGGGCAGCATTTTCAAGATGGCAAACTAACTAGTGCAGTGCCACAGGGCTCAGTGCTGGGGCCATGATTATTTACAATATATATTAATGACTTGGATGAGTGAAATGTACTTTTTGAAAATGCATTGATGGGATGTGGGCTTCGCTGGCTGGGCCAGCATTTATTGCCCATCCCTAGTTGCCCTTGTGAGCTGCCTTCTTGAACCGCTGCAGTACATGTGGTGTAGGTACATCCACAGTGCTCTTAGGAAGGGAGTTCGAGGATTTTGACCCAGCGACAGTGAAGGAACCGCAATATATTTCCAAGTCAGGATGGTGAGTGACTTGGAGAGGAAGTTCTAGGTGGTGGTGTTCCCATCTATTGGCTGCCCTTGTCCTTCTAGGTGGTAGTGGTCGCGGGTTTGGAAGGTGCTGTCTAAGGAGCCTTGGTGAATTCCCGCAGTGCATCTTGTAGATGATACACTCTGCTGCTACTGTGCATTGGTGATGGAGGGAGTGAATGTATGTGAATTGGTGCCAATCAAGCGGCTGCTTTGTCTTGGATGGTGTCAAACTTCTTGAGTGTTGTGGGCGCTGGACTCATCCAGGCAAGTGGGGAGTACTGCATCACACTCCTGACTTGTGCCTTGTAGATGGTGGAAAGGCTTTGGGGAGTCAGGGGGTGAGTTACTCATCACACGATTCCTAGCCTCTGACCTGCTCTTGTAGCCACAGTATTTATATGGCTAGTCCAGTTCAGTTGCAATCATCAGCGAACATTACCACTTCTGACCTTATGATGGAAGGAAGGTCATTGATGAAGCAGCTGAAGATGGTTGGGCCGAGGACACTACCCTGAGGAACTCCTGCGGTGATGCCCTGGAACTGAGATGACCGACCTCCAACAACCACAACCATCTTCCTTTGTGTTCGATATGACTCCAAGCAGTGGAGAGTTTTCCCCCTGATTCCCATTGACTCCAGTTTTGCTCCGGCTCCTTGATGCCACACTCGGTCAAATGCTCCCTTGATGTCAAGGGCAGTCACTCTCACCTCTCCAATGGAGTTCGGCTCTTTTGTCCAGGTTTGAACCAAGGCTGTAATGAGATCAGGAGCTGAGTGGTCCTGGCAGAATGTAAACTGGGCGTCAGTGAGTAGGTTATTGCTAAGCAAGTGCCACTTGATTACACTGTTAATGACCCCATCCATCACTTTACTGATGATGGAGAGGAGACTGATGGGGTGGTAATTAGCCATTTTGGATTTGTCCTGCTTTTTGTGTACAGGACATACCTGGGTAATTTTCCACATTGCTGGGTTGATGCCAGTGGTGTAACTACTTTAACAGGTTGGCTAGGGGCGCGGCAAGTTCTGGAGCATAAGTCATCAGTACAATTGCCAGAATATTGTCAGGCCCATAGTCTTTGCAGTACCAAGTGCCTTCAGATGTTTCTTGATATCATGTGGAGTGAATGGAATTGACTGAAGACTGGCATCTGTGATGCTGGGGACCTCCGGCGGAGGCTGAGATGGATCATCCACTCGGCACTTCTGGCTGAAGATTGTTGTGAATGGTTCAGCCTTATCTTTTGCACTGATGTGCTGGGCTCCTCCATCATTGAGGATGGGGATATTTGTGGAGCCTCCTCCTCCAGTGAGTTGTTTAATTTTCCACCACCATTCACGACTGGATGTGGCAGGGCTACAGTGCTTAGATCTGATCCGTTGGTTGTGGGATCGCTTAGCTCTGTCTATCACTTGCTGCTTATGCTGTTTGGCATGCAAGTAGTCCTGTGTTATAGCTTCACCAGCTTGACACCTCATTTTTATATATGCCTGGTGCTGCTCCTGGCATGCCCTCCTGCACTCTTCATTGAACCAGGGTTGATCCCCTGACTTGATGGTAATGGTAGAGTGGGAGATATGCTGGGCCATGAGGTTACAGATTGTGTTCGAGTACAATTCTGCTGCTGCTGATGGCCCAAAGCGCCTCATGGATGCCCAGTCTTGAGTTGCTAGATCTGTTCGAAATCTATCCCATTTAACACAGTGGTAGTGCCACACAACACGATGGAGGGTATCCTCAATGTGTAGGCGGGGCTTTATCTCCACAATGACTGTGCGGTGGTCACTCCTACCGATACTGTCATGGGCAGATGCATTTGTGGCAGGCAGGTTGGTGAGAATGAGGTTAAGTATGATTTTCCCTCTTGTTGATTCTCTCACCACCTGCCGCAGATCCAGTCTAGCAGCTATGTCATTTAGGACTTGGCCAATTCGAATAGTAGTGGTGCTACCGAGCCATTCGTGGTGATGGACATTGAAGTCCCCCACCCAGAGTAAATTCTGCACACTTTCCACCCTCAGTGCTTCCTTCAAGTGGTGTTTAATATGGAGGAGCACTGATTCATCAGCTGAGGGAGGGCGGTACATGGCAGTCAGCAGGAGGTTTCTTGCCCATATTTGGGTTGATGCCATGAGATACCACTGTGGCAGCTGCCACCTCTGCTGGGTCTGTCCTGTCGGTGGGACAGGACACCAGGGATAGTGATGTTGGGGTCTAGGACATTATCTGTAAAGTATGATTCCGTGAGAATGACCATGTCAGGCTGTTACTCCCAATTTTGGTACTACCCC
The DNA here is from genome assembly GCF_964194155.1 of Cetorhinus maximus. Classification (NCBI taxonomy): domain Eukaryota; kingdom Metazoa; phylum Chordata; class Chondrichthyes; order Lamniformes; family Cetorhinidae; genus Cetorhinus; species Cetorhinus maximus. The sequence continues at coordinate 248,251,869 of NC_135879.1, forward strand.
CCAGATGTTAGTTAGGAGGGCTTTGCAGGGTCGACAGGGCTGTGATTCTCGTTGTCAGTGCCTAGGTCGATGCCGGGTGCCTGTCTGGTTTAATTCCTTTTTTGTGACTTTGTGGCAGTTTGTTACAACTAAATGGCTTGCTGGGCCATTTCAGAGTCAACCACATTGCTGTGGTCTGGAGTCACGTTTAGGCCAGACCAGGTAAGGACGACAGATTCCTTTCTCTAAAGGACATTACTGAACCAGAAGGGTTTAAAAAACAATTGACAATGGTTTCATTGTCATCATTAGACTTTTTAATTCCAGATTTTTATTGAATTCAAATTCCACCATCTGTCATGGCAAGACTCGAACCCTGATCCCCAGAGCATTACCTTGGGTCTTTGGTTTACTCATCCAGCAACAATATTACTACGCCATCACCTCCCTTGTACTATCACCAAGTTTGTGGCTGGTGCATAAATAGGTGGGAAAGTAAGCGGTGAGGATGACCCAAAGAATATACAGAGGGATATAGACAGGTTAAGTGAGTGGGAAAAAACGTGGCAGATGGAATATAATGTGGGAAATGTGAGGTTATGCTCTTTGGCAGGAAAAATAGAGGAGCTTAATATTTCTTAAATGGAGAAAGACTGAAGAAAGCCGCAGCACACAGGGATTTGGGAGTCCTCATGCACGAATCCCAAAAAGCTAACATACAAGTTCAACAAGTATTGGGGAAGGCAAATGGAATGTTGGCCTTTATTTCAAAGAGGACTGGAGGCAGACCAGAGAAGCTTCACCAGGTTGATCCCGGGCATGGAGGGATTTTCTTATGAGGAGAGGTTGAGTAGGTTGGGCCTGTACTCATTGGAGTTTAGAAGAATGAGAGGCGACCTTATTGAAACATATAAGATTCTTAGGGGGTTTGACAGGGTGGATGTCGAGAGGCTGTTTCCCCTTGTAGGAGAGTCTAGAGCCAGAGGGCATAATTGCAGACTGAGGGGCCACCCATTTAAAAGACAGATGAGGAGGAACTTCTTCTCGCAGAGGGTTGTTTTTTGTGGAATTCTTTACCACCGAGGGCAGTAGAGGCTGGGTCATTAAGAATATTCAAGGCTGAGATCAACAGATTTTTCATCAGTAAGAGAATCAAAGATTATGGGGAAAAGGCAGGAAATTAGAGTTGAGGATTGGCAGATCAGCCATGATCTCATTGAAGGGCAGAGCAGACTCAATGGACTGAAGGCCGGCTTCTGCACTTATGTCTTGTGGGACAGACTAGAACTAGGGGACACAGTTTAAATATTAGGGTCTCCCATTCAAGATCAAGATGAGGAGGAATTATTTTCTCTCAGGGCCATTAGTCTGGAAGTTCTTTTCTCTGGAGAGCAGTGAAGGTAGGGTCATCAAATATTTTTTAAGGCAGAGATAGATAGATTCTTGACTAACAAAGGAATTGAAGGTTATTAGGGGTAGGTGGAATGTGGAGTTGAGGCCACAATCAGATCATCCATGATGCTATTGAATGGAAAAGCAGACTTAACGGGCCGAATATTCTACTCCTGCACCTCATTTGTATGTTCATATGCCCTGGTCTTGGATATCTCCAGGATACCTTCTCGCATATTTTGTTCTGAAAAGGTGGCAGTTACACAAAACTCATGATAGCAGCAAAGCTGAAGTATCTCTGTCCATTTTCATTTATCTTTCCCAGACCATGATGTCCCAAGCAGGAGGGCTGTGCCTCATGATCCACACCCACTCTTGTGTTGAAATCTGCTAGTGGATAAAGATGATGAAGTAGATAACAGTGTCAATCTCCTCATAGATCTAGCCTTTTGCCTCTGTAGTGGAGCACAGTACTGGAGTGTACTCATGAGGGTAACTGGTCCTGTTTAAGTTGAGGGACGGTGAGAACACATTCTAAATTGTTTGTGGGGGGTCTTATTATCAAAAGTAATGGGTTCCTTCCAACGAAGGCTACACCTGCTCATGCATTTCCTCTGAACTATTGTCTTGCCAGATGAACATGTAATGTTTTTATTTCAGTGACCCACTCTTGATGAGCCTGGTTTCTTGTAAGGAAACTATGTTGACGTTCAGCCTATCAACTTCCATGTTGATCACATCTGTCTTGCGCATATTGCCGCCCAGCTGCAAGATGTCTATCAATCCTTGTCCCCTTGTCCTGATGATCCAGCTTGCCCATCAATGAGTTGGCATCTTCCTGCTTCATCTGTCTACCTGCTGTGACAGACTCCCTCCACTTGTTGAGCAGAGACTTTAAGCTCGAAACACCCATTGAAGCAGATAGACCATGGCAAATCAACACCTAATTACTTGGGGACTGCTTTTACTTGAGGTGGGCGGTATCTGACCAGTTGGACGTGAGGTCCCTGCCACCATCAGAGACAGCCTGTAGGACCCATTCTCTACACCAGTTGAGTTGGGCTTATCGTTCATAACTGCTTTCTCCCATTAGTGGTAATGCTGTGCCTCAAAATTGAAACTCCTCACCAGGACCCAAGCCTGAACAAAATTTGTGGAGACCCTGGTCTGGTCAATTCTGATTTAGTCTTAAGAAGTGAAGCTGGGCAAATGGATGACCATTTTGGAGATAGTGAGCATAATACAGTTGGATTTAGCACCATTATGGAAAATGAAAAAGATAGAACAGGAGTAAAAGTTCTAAACTGGGGAAAGAAACATTTTACAAAGCTGAGAGGTGAGCTGACGAGGGCGGATTGGATACAGTGATTAGAAGGAAAAACTGAGTCAAATCAGTGGGAGGCATTCAAAGGCGAGATTCTACGTGCACATGTCCCCACAAAGAAAAAAGGTGGGACTGCCACATCTACAGTCACCTATTTATCCAGAAGCATACAGGGTAAGATAAAGCAGAAAAAGAAAGCTTATGACAGACACAAAAAACTTAATATTGTAGAAAGACTGGAGGAGTGTAGGAAGTACAGGGGTAAAGTAAAAAAGGAAATTAGGAAAGCAAAGAGAGGATATGAAAAAATATTGGCAGGTAAAATCAAAGAAAATGGGGGGAGGCAGAAAGTAGGAAACTATAGACCCGTTAGTTTAACATCTGTCGTTGGGAAATTATTGGAATCCATTATTGAGGAAGTAGTAATGGGGCATTTGGAAAGTCAAAACACAATCCATCAGATTCAGCATGGTTTTATGAAGAGTAAATTGTGTTTGACTAATTTGCTAGAGTTCTTTGAAGATATGACAAGCAAAGTGGATAATGGGGATCCTGTAGATGTAGTGTATCTGGACTTCCAGAAGGGTTTTTGATAAGGTGCCGCACAAAAGATTAATACACAAGATAAGATCACACGGAGTTAGGGGTAATATATTAGCTTGGAAAGGGGATTGGCTAACCAACAGAAAGCAGAGAGTCGGGATAAATGGGTCTTTTTCTGGATGGCAAGCTGTAACTATTGGGGTGCCACAGGGTTCGGTCCTTGGTCCCCAACTATTTACAATCTATATGAATGACTTGGATTCAGGGATAGAAGGTACTATAGCTAAATTTGCAGATGACACCAATATAGGTGGGAAAATAAGCTGTAATGAAGAAATAAGAAATTTACAAATGGATATGGACAGGTTAGGTGAACGGGCCAAAACATGGCAGATGGAGTTTAACGTGGATAAGTGTGAGGTTCTCAATTTTGGTTGGAATAATAAAAAGGTGACTTATTGTTTAAATCGAGAGAAACTTCAGAATGCTTCAGTGCAGGAGGGACCTGGGTGTCCTCGTGCATGAATTGCTGAAAGCTAGTATGCAGGTACAGCAGGTAATAAGGAAGGCAAATGGAATTTTGGCATTTATTGCTAAAGGAATAGAATATAAAAATAGGGAAGTGTTGTTACAACTGTACAAGGCATTGGTGAGACCGCACCTGGAGTACTGTGCACAGTTTTGGTCCCCTTACTTGAGGAAGGATGTAGTTGCACGGGAGGTGGTTCAGAGGAGGTTCACTAGATTGATTCCAGAGATGTGGGGCTTGACTTATGAGGAGAGATTGAGCAGTTTAGGCCTATACTCGCTAGAGTTTAGAAGGATGAGAGAAGATCTAATTGAGGTATATAAGATGCTAAAGGGGATAAAAGTAGACGTGGAGCGGATGTTTCCCCTTGTAGGGCATTCTAGAATGAGAAGCCATAGTTTTAGGCTGAGGGATGGTAGATTTAAATCAGAGATGAGGAGGAATTACTTTTCTCAAAGGGTTATGAATCTGTGGAATTCACTACCTCAGAGCACAGTGGATGCCAGGACGCTGAATAAATTTAAGGAGGAGATAGTCAGATTTTTAATTAGTAATGGGTTGAAAGGTAATGGGGAGAGGGTGGGAAATTGGAGTTGAGGCCGAAATGAGATCAGCCATGATCGTAATGAATGGCGGGGCAGGCTTGAGGGGCTGAATTGCCTACTCCTGCTCCTAGTTCTTATGTTCTAAAACCCAAAGATGTTTTACCAGTACATTAAGAGTAAGAAGAAAATAAGGAAAGAGTAGGACCTATCAGAGATGTACAAGGCAACTCGTGCATTAGTGCAGAAGATGTAGGCAAGGTTCTTAATGGGTACTTTGTCTTCTCTGTCTTCACAAAGGAGAGGGATAATGCAGACATTCTAGTCAAGGAGGAGGATCTGAAACATTAGATACAATAAGCATAGTGAGAGAGGATGTACTGGAGAGACTGGCATCCTTGAAGGTGGATATATTACCAGGGCCGATGGATTGTATCCCAGGCTATTAAAGGAAGGGAGGAAATAGCGGATGCTCTGAGGATCATTTTTCAAAACTCACTAGATACAGGTGAGGCACCAGAAGATTGAAGGCCTGCGAATCTTTTACCATTATTTAAAAAGGGTGCGAGAGATAAGCTAAATAACTATAGGCTGCTCAGCCTGACTTCGGTATCGGGCAAATTGTTAGAATAAATTCTGAGAGACAGGATAATCTGTGACTTAGAAAGGCATGAATTAATCAGAGCTCATCAGCCTGGTTTTGTTAAGGGAAGTTAGTGCAGTCGATGTTGTCTACATGAATTTCAGGAAGGCATTTGACAATGTCCTACATGGCAGACTGGTCAGAAATGTGTAAGTTCATGAGATACGGGGAAATGTGGCGAGTTGGATCCAAAAGTGGCTCAGCAACAGGAAACAAAGGTGATGGTCAATGGATGTTTTTGTAATTGGAAAGCAGTTTCCAGCAGCATTCCACAGGGCCCAGAGTTGGACCCATTGCTGTTTATTCCACATATTAATAATTTGGACTTCAATGTGTGTGGCGTGATTGGGAAATTTGCAGATGAAACCAAAATTGGCTGCACAGTTTATAGTGAGAGGATAGCTGTTGCCTGTTGGTTTGGTTGAGTGGGTGGAAAAGTGGCAAATGGAATTCAATCCGGAGAAGAGTGAGGTAATGCATTTGGGGAGGAAAAACAAAGCAAGGGAATACACAATAAATGGAACGACATTGAGAGAAATGGAGGAAGTGAGAGACCTTGTTGTGCATGTCCACAGGTCCCTGAAGGTGGTAGGACAGTTGGATAAGGTGGTAAAGAAAACATATGGAATGTTTTCCTTTTTTGGACGAGGTATTGAATACAAAAGCAGGGGTGTAATGATGGAACTGTATAAAATGCTGGTTAAATCACAGCTGGAATTTTGTTTACAGTTCTGGTCACCACATTACAGCAAAGACACAATTGCGCTGGAAAGAGTACAGCGGATATTCACAAGAATGTTGCCAATGCTTTAAAATTGCAGCTATGAGGAAAGATTGGATGGGTTAAGGTTGTTTTCCTTAGAACAGAGGAGGCTGAGGGATGACCAGATTGAGTTGTGCAAGATTATGAGGGGCCTGGATAGAGTAGACGGGAGTGCCCTGTTTCCCCTGGTGGAGAGGTCAGTTACCAGGGGGGCACAGATTTAAGGTGATTGGTTGGAGGATTACAGGGTACATGAGGAAAAACTTCTTCACCAGAGGGTGGTGTGTGTCTGGAATTCACTGCCTGGTTTGGTGATGGAGGCAGAAACCCTCAGCCCATTTAAAATTTACCTGGATCTGCACATAAAGTGCTGTAACCTGCAAGGCTACGGACCAGGTGCTGGAAGTGGGATGACAATGGGTGGTTAGTTTCTTTCTTTTTTGGCTGGTGCAGGCACAATAGGCTGAATGGCCCCTTTCTGTGCCATAACTTTTCTATGGTTCTATGGTTCTATGTCACATCAGTGCTGGATCTTTGCAAGAGCAGCTTGGTTAGTCCCATTCGCATGATTTTTCACTGTACCTCTTTTTTCCTTCTTATACAATTGTCCAATTCATCTTTGAAAGCCATGACTTGTTGAACGAATATGTCACATCCGTCTTCACCCAAGAGAATGAGGGTGAAGGTATCGAACTCGGAGAGAGAGACTGCGAGGTTCTTGAGCAAATTGATATAGGGAGTGACAAGGTATTGGAGGTGTTGGCAGGCTTAAAAGTGGACAAACCTCCAGGTCCAGATGATTTATGTCCCAGACTGCTAAGGGAGGCAAGAGAGGAGATCGCAGGGGCTCTGACCCAAATTTTTAATTCCTCTCTGGCCACGGGGGAGGTGCCAGAGGACTGGAGAACAGCTAATTTGGTTCCGCTATTTAAGAAGGGTTGTAGAGATAAGCCAGGGAACTACATACCAGTGAGTCTCATGTCAGTGGTAGGGAAACTATTGGAGAAAATTCTGAAGGAGAGAATCTATCTCCACTTAGAGAGGCAAGGTTTGATCAGGGATAGTCAGCAAGGCTTTGTCAGAGGGAGGTCATGCTTAACAAATTTGATTGAATTTTTTGAGTAGGTGAACAGGTATGTAGATGAAGGGAGTGCAGTTGATGTAGTTTATATGGATTTCAGCAAAGCCTTTGACAAGGTCCCACATGGAAGAATTATAAAGAAGGCAAATGCACATGGGATACAGAGTAATTTGATAAGGTGGATTCAAAATTGGCTTAGTTTTAGGAGACAGAGGGTGATGACAAAAGGATGCTTTAGTGACTGGAAGCCAGTGTCCAGAGGCCACAGGGATCTGTTCTGGGTCCCGTATTATTTGTTATTTATATAAACAACATAGATGACTATGTGAAGGGTAGGATTAGTAAGTTTGCAGATGACACAAAGATTGGATGGGTGGTTAACAGTGAGATTGAGTGTCTTGGCCAATAGGGAGATATAGACGGGATGGTCAAATGGGCAGATAAGTGGCAGATGGAATTTAACCCTGAAAAGTGTGAGGCAATATACTTTAGTAGTAATTTGACAAGGAAGTATTCAATGAATGGCTTGACACTAGGAAGCTCTGAGGAACAAAGGGACCTTGTTGTGTGTGTCCATAGATCTCTGATGGCAGAGGGGCATGTTAGTGGGGTGGTGAAAAAGGCACATGGGACACTTGCCTTTATCAATCGAGGCATAGATTACAAAAGTAGGGAGGTCATGTTGGAGCTATATAGAACCTTGGTGAGGCCACAGCTGGAGTACTGTGTGCAGTTCTGGTCACCACATTATAGGAAGGATATAATTGCACTGGAGGGGGTGCAGAGGAGATTTACCAGGGTGTTGCCTGGGATGAAACATTTAAGTTATGAAGAGAGGTTGGATAGACTTGGGTTGTTTTCGTTGGAGCAGAGAAGTCTGAGGGGCAACCTGATGGAGGTGTACAAGATTATGAGGGGCATGGACAGGGTGGATAGGGGCAGCTGTTCCCCTTAGTTGAAGTGTCAGTCACGAGGGGATATAAGTTCAAGGTGAGGGGCAGGAGGTTTAGGGGGGATGTGAGGAAATACATTTTTACCCAGAGGGTGGTGACGGCCTGGAATACGTTGCCTGGGAGGATGATGGAGATGGGTTGCCTCACAACCTTTAAAAAGTACCTGGATGAGCACTTGGCACATCATAACATTCAAGGCTATGGGCCAAGTGCTGGTAAATGGGATTAGGTAGGTAGGTCAGGTGTTTCTCACGTGTCGGTGCAGACCCAATGGGCTGAAGGGCCTCTTCTGCACTGTGTGATCCTGTGATTGCATCTACCTCCACCACAATCCCAGGCAGTTTATTCCAGATCATCACCACTTACTGCAGAAGGCTTTCCTCATGTCACCTCTGTGTGTTTGCAAATAACATTAAATAGGTGTCCTCTGGTTCTCAACCCTTCCACCAATAGGAACAGTTTCTCTCTTTCTAATCTGTCCAGACCCCTCCTGATTTTGAATACTCCTATCAAAACTTCTCGGCTTTTTCTGCAAAAAGTACAGCCTCATCTTCTCCAATTTATCCACCACAACTGAAGTTCCTCACCCTGGAACCATTCTTGTAAATCTTTTGTACAGCACCCCAGCTCTTCATATTCTTCTTAAATACTCCAGTTGAGACTGAACCAGCGTTTACTAAAAGATCACCATAACTGCCTTGCTTTTGTGCTTTTTCCTCTATTTATAAATCCAAGAATCCTGTATGCCTTATGAATCGCTTTGTCAACTTGCCCTGCCATCTTTAACAATTTGTTTATACAACTTTGATGCCGGTTGAATAAAGCAACCTTGGTTTTTTAATCTTTGTGCAGTCCATGTGCTTAAATCTCATGCTATATTTTAGTGTCAGAATGAGATTCCACCACACAGGCATGGAATCATGGTGGATGAAACAGAAAGGTGCCTGGCTAAGATAGAGCAGATGGTGAAAGAACTGAAATTGGCCCTCTCAGTGAGGGAGGCAGGAATAGCTGCAGCTCTAACAGTGGCACAAGGTTCACAGAATGAAGTTTTTTAAAATTCATTTATGGGATGTGGGCATCGCTGGCTAGGCCAGCATTTATTGTCCATCCCTAATTATCCTTGAGAAGGTGGTGGTGAGTTATCTTCTTGAATCGCTGCAGTTCATATGGTGTAGGTACATCCACAGTGCTGTTAGGGAGGGAGTTTCAGAATTTTGACCCAGCGACAGTGAAGGAACGGTGATATATTTCCAAGTCAGGATGGTGAGTGACTTGGAGGAGAAGTTCCAGGCGGTGGTGTTCCCATCTATCTGCTGCCCTTGCACTTCTAGATGGTAGTGGCTATGGGTTTGGAAGGTACTGTCTAAAGAGGTTTGGTGAGTTCCTGCAGTGCACCTTGTAGAGCCTGCTGCCACTGTGCGATGGTGGTGGAGGGATTGAATGTTTGTGGATGTGGTGCCAATCAAGCGGGCTGCTTTGTCCTGGATAGTATTAAGCTTCTTGAGTGTTACTGGAGCTCCAATCAACCAGGCAAGTGGAGAGTATTCCATCACACTCCTGACTTGTGCCCTGTTGAGGTTAGAGAGGCACTGCACTGGGGAGTCAGGAGATGAGTTACTCGCCATAGGGCACAGATAGGCATGTGGGAGTATGATATAATAGATATGACCTAGAATTGGCTCAAAGAAGGGCAAAAGCAGGACTGTCCCGGCAGACCGATCGTGTCAACCTGTTACTGCCCCACGGAACTCATTTCTTGCTATCTCGACTCCATTCTCTCTCCCCTTGTCCAGTCCCTTCCCACCTACATCCGTGATTCCTCTGACACCCTACATCATATCAACAATTTCCAGTTTACTGGCCCCAACCGCCTCCTCTTCGCCATGGACGTCCAATCCCTCTACACCTCCATCCCCCACCAGGATGGTCTCCGCTTCTTCCTCGAACAGAGGCCCGAACAATCCACATCCACCACTACTCTCCTCTATCTGGCTGAACTTGTTCTCACACTGAACAATTTCTCCTTAAACTCCTCTCACTTCCTCCAAATAAAAGATGTGGCTATGGGTCCCCGCATGGGCCCCAGTTATGCCTGTCTCGTTATGGGGTATGTGGAACATTCCTTGTTCCAATCCTACTCCGGCCCTCTCCCACAACTCTTTCTCCAGTACATCGATGATTACTTCGGTGCTGCTTCATGCTCGCCTCTGGATCTGGAAAAATTTATTAATTTTGCTTCCAATTTCCACCCCTCCATCATTTTCACATGGTCCATCACTGACACTTTCCTTCCCTTCCTTGACCTCTCTGTCTCAATTTCTGGTGATAGACTGCCAACCAATATCCATTACAAGCCTATCCACTCCCACAGCTACCTCGACTACAGCTCCTCACACCCCTCTTCCTGTAAGGACTCTATCCCATTCCTTCAGTTCCTTCACCTCCGTCGCATCTGTTCTGATGATGCCACTTTCCAAAACAGTTCCTCTGACATGTCTTCCTTCTTCCTGAACCGAGGTTTTCCACCCATGATGGTTGACAGGGGCCTCAACCGTGTCCGGCCCATCTCTTGCGCATCCGCCCTCACTCCCTCTCTCTCCCAGAAACATGATAGGGTCCCCCTTGTCCTCATTTATCACCCCACCAGCCTCTGCATTCAAAAGATCATCCTCCGCCATTTCCGCCAACTCCAGCATGATGCCACCACCAAACACATCTTCCCTTCACCATCCCCCGGCGACATTCTGCAGGGATCGTTCCCTCCAGGACACCCTGGTCCACTCCTCCATCACTCCTACACCTCAGTCCCCTCCCATGGCACCTTCCCATGCAACCGCAGAAGATGCAACACCTGCCCCTTTACTTTCTTCATCTTCACCGTCCAAGGGCCCAAACACTCTTTTCAAGTGAAACAGCGCTTCACTTGCACTTCCCTCAATTTAGTCTACTGCATTCGCTGCTCCCAATGCGGTTTCCTCTACATTGGAGAGATCAAACGCAGACTGGGTGACCACTTTGTGGAACACCTTCGGTCTGTCCGCAAGCATGACCTAGATCTCCCTGTTGCTTGCCATTTCAACACACCACCCTGCTCTCATGCCCACATGTCTGTCCTTGGCCTGCTGCATTGTTCCAGTGAAGCTCAACGCAAACTGGAGGGACAGCACCTCATCTTCCGACTAGGCACTTTACAGCCTTCCGGACTGAATATTGAGTTCAACAATTTTAGATCATGAACTCTCTCCTCCATCCCCACCCCCTTTCCAATCCCCCCCTTTTTCCAATTATTTATAAATTTTTAAATATATTTTTCCTTTCCCACCTATTTTTAAATTCATTTCGATCTATCGTTTTATCTCCACCTTTTAGCCCATTTTAATCCCTTCCCCCCACCCCACCCTCACTAGGGCTATCTGTACCTTGTTTTTCCTGCTTACTACCCTTAATGTCCCCATTAGCACATTCCTTAGATAATATCACCACCATCAACACCTCTTTCCTTTTGTCTATGGCATCTTTTGGTTATCTCCACCTATCACTGGCCCTCTATCCAGCTCTACCTGTCCCACCCCCCTCAACCAGCTTATATTTCACCTCATTTCTATATTTCTTTAGTTCTGACGAAGAGTCATTTGGACTCGAAACGTTAACTGTGTTCCTCTCTGCAGATGCAGTTTTTCCAGCTATTTTTGTTTTTGTAAAAGAAGGGCAGGACTGGCACTCAACATTCCTGGTTATAGGGACTTTAGACCAGATAGAGGGAAGAGGAGGGGGGTTCGCAATATTGATCAAGGAATCAATTATAGCAGTGAGGATGGATGATATCTTGGAAGAATCATCAAATGAGGCCATATGGCTAGAAGTGAAAAGTACAATAGGGGCAAACACGCTGTTGGGTATGTATTATAGGCCCCCAAACAGTCAGGGAGAGATAGGGAATCAAATATGTAATCAAATTTCAGGGAAGTGTAAGAATAATAAGGCGATAATAGTATGGGATTTGAACTACCCAAATATTAACTGGGTTAGTTAGGAAGGGAGCAAAATTCTTAAGTTGTATCCAGGAGAACCTTTTTAGCCAGTACGTAGAAAACCCCGCAAGGGAGGGGGCAGTTCTGGATATATTCGGAAATGAGCCCAGGCAGGTGGAAGGCGTATCAGTAGAGGAGCATTTTGAAGATAGTGACCACAACTCAGTTAGATTTAGGATAGTTATGGAAAAGGATAAGGTTGGGCTGGGAATAAAAGTTCTAAACTGGGGGAAGGTTGATTTTACTAAGATGAGATATGATTTGGCCCAAGTGAACTGGGAGCAGCTACTTGCAGATAAAATTGTGTCAGAGCAGTGGGAGGCATTCAAGGAGGAAATAGGAAGGGTACAGGGCAAATATTTTCCTGTAAAGGCAAAGGGGGCGGTGTCGGGGACAAATTTTTTCACCCAGAGGGTGGTAGGAGTCAGGCACTCACTACCTGAAAGGGTGGTTGAGTCAGAAACTCTCGTAACATTTAAGGAGTATTTAGATAGTCACTTGCGTTGCAATATCCTCCGGGGCTAAGGGCCAAGCGCTGGAAAATGGGATTAGTGTGGTCAGATCCCTCACTGTCAACATCCTGGGGGTTACCATTGACCAGAAACTGAACTAGACTAGCCATATAAATACTGTGGCTACAAGAGCAGGTCAGAGGCTAGGAATCCTGCGACGAGTAACTCACCTCCTAACTCCTCAAAGACTGTCCACCATCTACAAGGCACAAGTCAGGAGTGTGATAGAATACTCTCCACTTGCCTGGATGAGTGCAGCTCCCACAACACTCAAGAAGCTTGACACTGTCCAGAACAGAGCAGCCCAGCTTGATTGGCACCACATCCACAAACATTCACTCCCTCCACCACTGACGCACAGTAGCAGCAGTGTGTGTACCATCTACAAGATGCACTGCAGGAATTCACCAAGGCTCCTTCGACAGCACCTTCCAAACCCATGACCTCTATCATCTAGAAGGACAAGGGCAGCAGATAGATGGGAACACCACCAGCTGTAAGTTCCCCTCCAAATCACTCGCCATCCTGACTTGGAAATATATCACTGTTCCTTCACTGTCACTGGGTCAAAATCCTGGAACTCCCTTCCTAACAGCACTGTGGGTGTACCCACACCACATGGACTGCAGCAGTTCAAGAAGGCAGCTCACCACCACCTTCTCAAGGGCAACTAGGAATGAGCAATAAATGCTGGGCCCAGCCAGTGAAGCCCACATCCTGTGAATGAATATTAAAAAAATCTTTGTTGACCGGTGCGGACACATTGGGCTGAATGGCCTCCTTCTATGTTGTAAATGTCTATGAGTATTCCTAGCTTCTGACATGCTCTTGTAGCCACGGTATTTATATGTCTAGTGCAGTTCAGTTTCTGATAAATGGTAACCCCCCAGGATGTTGATAGTGGGGGATTCATTAACCACAATGACAATCCTGGCTAGGCCAGAATTTATTGCCCATCCCTAACTGCCCTTGTTCAGGCAGCATTTAAGAGTCAACCACATTGCTGTTGTCTGGAGTCACATGTAGGCCAGACCAGGCAAGGACAGCAGATTTCTTTCCCTATACGATATTAGTGAACCAGGTGGGTTTTTAACATAATCAGCAATGGGTTTTGTGATCATCATCAGACTTTAAATTACAGATTTGAATTCAAATTTCACCATCTGCCGTGGTAGGATTCAAACCCAGGTCCCCAGAGCATTATCTCGGGTCTCCGGTATACCATTCCAGAGACATTACCACTATACCATCTCCTAACCTGAATGCCATTGAATGTCAAGAAGTTAAATTATCTCTTGTTGGAGATGGTCGTTGCCTGACACTTGTGTGGCCTGAATGTTACTCACCACTTGTCGGCCTAAGCCTGGATATTGTCCACGTCTTGCTGCATTTGGACAGTATCTGAGGAGTCGCGAATGGTGCTGAACATTGTGCAATCATCAGCGAACATCCCCGCTTCTGACCTTATGATGGAAGGAAGGTCATTGATGAAGCAGCTGAAGATGGTTGGACCAAGGACACTGCCCTGAGGAACTCCTGCGGTGATGTCCTGGAGCTGAGATGACTGACCTCCAACAACCACAACCATCTTCCTTTGTGCTAGGTGTGATTGCAACAACAGAGAGTTTTCCTCCTGATTCCCATTGACTCCAGGTTTCTTTGGGCTCCTTGATTTACATTCATTTAAATGCTGCCTTGATGTCAAGGGCAGTCACTCTCACCTCACCTCTGGAGTTCAGCTCCTTTGTCCGTGTTTGAGCCAAGGCTGTAATGTGGTCAGTAGCTGAGTGGTCCTGGTGGAACCCAAACTGAGCATCATGAACAAACCATTGCTAAGCAAGTGCCGATTGATAGCAATGCTGATGACCCCTCCCACCACGTTACTAACGATGAGTACTCTCCCTCCACCTACTAATGATGGAGCATAGACTGATTGCACGGTAATTGGATGGGTTGTATTTGCCCTGCTTTTTGATTACAGGACATACCTGGATAATCTTCCACGTTGCCGGATAGATGGCTAGGGATGCAGCATTCTTACCTCTTTTTGGCAGTGAGTAAAAGGAATTGGATATTTATCTGAAAAGATCAGATTTGCAGATCTACAGGGAAAAGGCAGGGGTATGGAACTGGCTGAGTTTCTCTTGCAGAGAGCTGGCATGAAATGATGGGTCGAATGGCTTCCTTCAGTGTTATAACCATTTTCCTCTGTGATTGTAGTTTTAATGCATAGTTTGGTTGAATTTAGACTTCCATCCATTTCAGACCATTAGTTTCAAGTGAATTCAATCACCTGAGTTACTAACGCTTCTGTCTTTTCCAGTACTACAGACCATTTAATATTCGTGTTGCTCTGATTGGTGTAGAGGTGTGGACCAGAGACCAGATCGCAGTGGACAGGAGTGCTTCAATAACTTTGCACAGATTTCTCAAGTGGAGGCAGACTAATCTTCTACCACGAATGCACAATGATAACGCCCAGCTCATCACGTGGGTACCTGACGTGCGAATGAATCTCCCATCATAAATTTGGCAACTAACCTTTGATAAAAGAGATAAAAATTAAGAGAAGGAAGAAAAAGTATGTTTATGACTGATGTCAAGTAGAAAATACAATTGAGAAGCAAGCTGGATATAAAAGTTCAGTGGGGAGGTGAAAAAGCAAACCAGAGAAGCAAAGAGGAAGTATGAAAAGAGGCTAACGTAAAAGGGAATCCCAAAGTCTTCTATACGCATATAAATAGTATAAGGATCGTAAAGCGAGGAGAAGTGCCAACGAGGGTACAAAAGGGGATTTACACATGGAGACAGGGTGCAACTGAGGAACTAAATTTATTCTGTACGTCTGTCTTTACCAAGGAAGAAGATGCTACCAAAGTCATGTTAAAAGAGAAGGTAACTCAGTCACAAGAAGGGTTTAAAATTTAAAAGGAGGAGGTATTGGAAAGGTTATCCAATAGGCTTTCATTAAGTTAAGTTAAAGAAAAGTTAAGGTAAGTAAAGTGAAGTTTCGGCATTGTAGTAAAGCTTGGCCATGTGAAAAGTCCATCTTGAAACAAGTTGGAAGTCATGGATGCTTCATGTGGCCTAGATGACCACATGTGCAGGAAGTATCAACAGCTGCAGAAACATGGGTTTTGAAACTCAAGCAATGGCTGGAGTCACTGTGGCTCATCCGTGAGTTCTGAGAACTAAGTGGACAGCATATTTAGGGAGGTTAAGAGAATGCAGGCAGAGAGGGAATGGCTGACCATCAACAGTGTAGGAAGATCACGCAGGTAGCACAAGAGACCCCTGAGTACATCTCGCTAGATAACCGGTTTCCTGTTTTGGATACTGGTGAGGGCAATGGTTCCTCAGCGAAGTGAAGCCAGAGCCAAGTCCATGGCACCACACATGGCTCAGCTGCACAGGAGGGAAGAAAGAAGAATGGAAGATCAATAGTGATAGGAGGAGTAATTTGACAAGGAAGTGTTCAATGAATGGCATGACACTAGGAAGTTCTGAGGAACAAAGGGACCTTGGCGTGTGTGTCCATAGATCTCTGAAGGCGGAGGGGCATGTTAGTGAGATGGTGAAAAAGGCACATGGGACACTTGCCTTTATCAATGGAGGCATAGATTACAAAAGTAGGGAGGTCATGTTGAAGTTGTATAGAACCTTGGTGAGGCCACAGCTGGAGTACTGTGTGCAGTTCTGGTCGCCACTTTATAGGAAGGATGTGATTGCACAGGAGGGGGTGTAGAGGAGATTCACCAGGATGTTACCTGGGATGAAACATTTAAGTTATGAAGAGAGGTTGGATAGACTTGGGTTGTTTTCGTTGGAGCAGAGAAGACTGAGGGGCGACCTGATCGAGGTGTACAAGATTATGAGGGGCATGGACAGAGTGGATAGGGAGCAGCTGTTCCCCATAGTTGAAGGGTCAGTTGCAAGGCGAAATAAGTTCAAGGTGAGGGGCAGGAGGTTTAGGGGGGATGTGAGGAAAAACTTTTTTACCCAGAGGGTGGTGACGGTCTGGAATGCACTGCCTGGGAGGGTTGTGGAGGCGGGTTGCCTCACATCCTTTAAAAAGTACCTGGATGAGCACTTGGCACATCATAACATTCAAGGCTATGGGCCAAGTGCTGGTAAATGGGATTAGGTAAGTAGGTCAGGTGTTTCTCACATGTCGGTGCTGACTCGATGGGCCGAAGGGCCTCTTCCGCACTGTGCGATTCTGTGATTCTGTGACATGTGTGTCATGTTCTACACAATTTGACTACATCCCTATGCAATTGAGGCCAATAAAAATGTTTGTATCTTCGCCTGTGTCTTTCTAATTCCTTAATGTCCCCCATTTGGAATTTCATGAGCTATCCTCAAAATATCATTTCTATACCCAAATGGGATAACAATCTGATGTACTTCCCTCCAGTTTTCATTTGCTGAAACATGATACGGCCTCTATTTTCTCATTAAAATATTACCTTTAAGGGTAATAACATTCTGGAATACATTCTGCCTCTGTTTGAGTAAGCTGTCTTGATATAAATGTTGTATTTGTAAATCGTATTCCTGTAACTCCACTAACTGTGTTAAGTTAAACACTTCAGCTGAATTGCCCTTTAGACTTTCTTCTTGAACAATGTTATCAAACACTTTGTCAGCTAATTGGATTTCAACACCTTCTTCCTGTCTTTCAACTGCCTGTCCTTCCTGGTTTTCTTGTTTCAACCTATGAGCCTGTGAGTTGTCTAGGAAAATTTAAAGACATCACAGCAAGTGATGAAAGTGAAAACAGACAGGAAGGCTACAGCTCAGGATTTTGTTGATGGGGAGAAAGTGCTAGTTCTGTTACCAATACTGGGTGACTCATTAAAGGCAGGGTATGGTGGGCCTTACAGGATTGAAAAGAAATTGAGTGAAGTGAATTATTTAATAAATACTCCAGATAGAAGAAAGAAGCAGAGGGTGTGTCATGTAAATATGCTTAAAAAGTACTTTGACAGGGAAGAGGACCAAAAGGAGGTCTTAGTGGTGGTAGAAAAAGAGAAAGAAGTAGAAATGCAGGATTCTGAAATTGATTTTCCTCTAATCAAATTGGATAATGAGGGAGTACTTGAAAATTTAAATGTAATATTGACTTACCTTCCAGGCAACTGTCAAAGTGATTTGGAAAAGCTATTGCAGTCACATAAAGCTGTTTGTAGAAATAAATTGGGGAAGACAGACTTAACTATTCATGATGTGTCTGTAGAAGTTGCATCTATGGTAAGGTAACATCCTTATAGATTAAATCCAGACACAATCTGGAAACAAACCAGCACACTCTCTCTTTAACATTTCTGTTGTAGACACTTCTACAGGCTGCTCAACTACCATAGGCATCACCCAAATTTGTGATCCAGCTATATCATTGCCCAGAATGAATTGAACTCCTGCAATGGGCAATTTTTCCACCACTCCAACAGTCACTTGGCCGGTTTTCCACTTACTCTTTAAATTTATCTTTCACGATGGAATAGGTTTAGTATTTCCTTGAACCCCATTTATTTTCACCTGTTCCTGCAATACTGCCTCTGAACAACAAATGTCACTATCCCACAACATTAAGGATTGACTAGCCCCTGTGTCTCTTAAAATTTTACCATCTTTATCTACTCCACCCTGTACACATGGAAAGACTTTTCCTTCGCACACAAAATCTCTAAACATTTCTGCAACCTGCTCCTCAAAGAATTTTCTTGGGTAAATTGTGAACACATTCCGACATCCTTACCAACCACTGATTCTTCTGCTTTATCTGTACACAAGCCATTGTTTTTCCCTGTGCCTGAACTTCAGGACCTACTCACTCTTACTTCTAGAACCTTATCTACACCCCTACAATTCTAACAGATTTTGCCTGCAATTTCCAGCACACTGACTTTGTGTGTCCAACTTTATTACAATGAAAGCACCTCAATTTTCGAATGTCACTTCTAACCCCTGGACTTTCCTTTTTAATCTGAGAGAAAAAAAAAATTCTTGGGAATTTCCACCTTCTCCGTCTCTTCCCTGACTACCCACCTTCCTTTCACTTTCCCACTTTCTATCCTTCTCCGATTTGAAAGGGTAACAAGAAAATGGTTTAGCTCTATGAACTATCTCATTGTCACCAGCTATCTGCTGCTTGTCTTAATGTTTGAACCCTCTGTTCCTCCACATGAGTTCTCACTACTGAAGGAATTGAATTTTTAAATTTATCCAAAAGAATTACTTCTCTAAGAACTGCAAATGTTGTCTCTATTTTTATTGCCCGTATCCACCGGTGAAAATTACTTTGTTTTACTCTTTCAAACTCAATATAAGTTTGCCCAGGCTGTTTTCTCATATCCCTAAATTTCTGCCTGTATGCCTTAGGGACCAACTCATATGCACTCAAAATAGCCTTTTTTAACCACATCACAATTCACTGATACCTCTTCAGATAGCGAAGCATATACTTCATGTGCCCTACCTACCAACCTGGATTGCAATAACAATGTCCAGATTTCCTGTGGCCATTTCTTCTGTTCAGCCATCTTCTCAAATGAAATAGAAATGCTTCAACATCTTTTTCCTCAAATGTTGGATGAGCTTGCATAAATTTATACATCTCCCCACTGGGTTTTATGTTAAAGATTTTTTCATCATCAAAACTTCCCTCAGAATCTGGGGTCTATTTTTTGACTTCCAGCCTTTTAAGCCAACATTTTCTGTCTCTTTCCTTATTTCTCTCTTCCATTGCTAACATTTCCATCTGGCGATCAAGTTTTCGGATTTCAATTTCTTTTTGAAATAATCTCTCTTTTTCCCTTTCTTTTTCTGCTGCCTCTAGTTCCAGTTTTTTCATTTCCAATTCTTTTTTCCTTTTCATTCGCCTCCAATTCAAGTTTTCTCAGTTCTTTTGCTTGTTTGAATTCAAGCCTCTTTATTTCTAACTGAAGTCTCAATACCTCCAGCTGTGACGCACTAGTGTCAGGTATCACTTCCAACTTTAAATGCTGTGCTATACCTTCAATTATGTCTGCTTTCTTAGCCCCTGCAGGTAATGCCAATTGTAAGTTATCCACCAATTCCAGTAACTTAATTTTAGTTACCTTTTGTAAACGAGCCAAAGTTATAACTTCAACTCCCAGGCAAGTCTGAGTAACTGCCCAAAGCCATCTTGCAGTCTCAGCACTGCAAAAAAACCTCACCCCAACTCCTGAATTCAAAGTGCTTCTCGTTCTAGTATCAACTTCAACCCAACCAAGGAATTTCAAATATATCGTGGTTGAGCCACCAACTATGTTATGGCACAGCCAATGGTAAATGTTGAGCTGTTCAAATCCCAAAGGGAAACTTGAAACAACTGCCGCAACTTGTTTTGCAATTTGTATAAATTTTGAGATGCGTGCTCTGAATTCAGTACTAATAAGACCACTAAATCCTATAGATTTTTACAAAACTGGATTAACCTTTATAATAGAAGAAATATCCATTGTTTCACTGTGTCTTTGGACTTTATCTCCCTGATAATAAAACCCACTCATAGCATTAAGTTTTACCAGTAATCTTTGGGAAAAATAAACACCCATTCCCAAACTTCACCTGGCTAGGTGACACATTTCACCCCTCCTTTGAAAACAATCTAGTCAGGTTTTTTTCAAAATGCAAATATTCCCTCGACACCTATGTTTCTAAGCTTCTCCATGTTTATCTAATGAACATTTCAAACCTAAACTCTCTTCTCAGATCAAAGCACCCAGATTAGCTGCCTCTAATTCAATTAAATCACATGCACACAAACACATATAGACACATCCCACTATTACACTAGTTTACAATAAATTCCAATAATATTATGAGAATTATTATATCTTCTTGACACCCTGGGATGTTGATAGTGGGGGATTGGTAATGCAATTGAACATCAAGGGGCAATGATTAGATTCTCCCTTGTTGGAGATAATCATTGCCTGACACTTGTGTGGTGTGAATGTTACTTGTCACTTGTCAGCCCAAGCTAGGATATTGTTCAGGTCTTGCTACATTTGGACATGGACTGCTTCAGTATCTGAGGAGTCGCGAATGGTGCTGGACATTGCGCAATCATCAGTGAACATCCCCACTTCTGACCTTATGATGGAAGGAAGGTCATTGATGAAACAGCTGAAGATGGCTGGGCCGAGGACACTACCCTGAGGAACTCCTGCAGTGATGACCTGGAGCTGAGATGACAGACCTCCAACAACCACAACCATCTTCCTTTGTGCTGGGTATGACTCCAACCAGCGGAGAGTTTTCCCCTGATTCACATTGACTCCAGTTTTGCTAGGGCTCCTTGATGCCACTCGGTCAAATGCTGTATTAATGTCAAGGGCAGTCACTCTCACCTCAGCTCGGGAGTTCAGCTCGTTTGTCCATGTTTGAACCAAGGCTGTAATGAGGTCAGGAGCTGAATGGTCCTGGTGGAACCCAAACTGGGCATCAGTGAGTAGGTTATTGCTAAGCAAGTGCCACTTGATAACACTGTTGATGACCCCTTCCACTACTTTACTGGTGCTTGACAGTAGACTGATGGGGCAGTAATTGGCTGGGTTGGAAGAGTCCTGCTTTTTGTGTACAGCACATACCTGGGCAATTTTCCACATTACCGGGCTAGATGCTGGTGTTATAGTTGCACTAGATCAGCTTGGCAAGATCGGGAGCACGTCTTCAGTACTATTGCCGGAATATTGTCAGGGTCCATAGTCTTTGAAGTATCTAGTGCCTTCCGCCATTTCTTGAGTGGGAAAATGAGGAGTGAATTGAATTGGCTGAAGACTGACATCTGTGATGTTGGGGACCTCCAGAGAAGGCTGAGATGGATCATTCACTTGGCACTTCTGGCTGAAAATTGTAGCAAATGCTTCAACCTTATATTTTGCACTGATGTGCTGGGCTCCTCCATCATTGAGGATGGGGATATTTGTGGAGCCTCCTCCAGTGATTTCTTTAATTGTCCACCACCTTTCTCCTGGGATGTGGCAGGACTGCAGAGCTTAGATCTGATCCGTTGGTTGTTTGATCACTTAGCCATGTCTATCACTTGCTGCTTATGCTGTTTGGCACGCAAGTAGTCCTGTGTTATAGCTTCACCAATTTCACACCTCATTTTTAGGTATGCCTGGTGCTGCTCCTGGCATGCCCTCCTGCACTCTTCATTGAACCAGGGTTGATCCCCTGGCTTGATGGAGTGGGGGATATGCTGGACCATGAGGTTACAGATTGTGATTGAGAACGCCAGCACCTGAGCTGAGAGCACAGCAAGCAGTACAAAAGCTGCCGCCAATTGGTCAGGTGGAGGTGGGTGGGGTTTCGGACGGCCATGCAGCACACCAATCTCTGGCCATCCAATTGGTGGACAGCACTCTCTGAGATGTGTTAAGGGGCCTTCAGACTTAACTAAGAGAGGTCCTTAGCACAACAATGCTAACTCACGCGTCTCTCTCTTTCATCCTGCAGGAGAAGTAATCAGGGTCATGGAGCCTGGTGACCTAGCTGTACACCTCCCCATAGGTGCATGAGGGACCCTGGCTGACTCCTTGAGGAGAAGGGGAAGTTGGATTGAGATCAAGTGTGTACCCCTCTCGCATACATATTGTTGAAGGCCAACTATGGCATCAGCGATGGAGTTGAGCCCGTGCAGCAGTGCAGGAGCATCATCCTGGACAAAGGTCTCCATGGTGGCCACCATCCTACCAGTGTTGACCTCAGTGCATTAGCATGCTGGTGCTATTACCTCAGCCTGAAGATGGGCCGACTCTTCCATCGTGCCTTGCAATCTGAGGAGTGCAGCGGACATCCCTTCCAGATGTTCTCGAGCTTGCCTTTGCAGCTCCAGCAACTGTGACATGACCGAGTCCAGAGGCTCGTCATCTGACTCAGATTCAGCAGCTTTCTGGCCTCCAGCAGTCCTCTGAGTCCCGGATACCTGGGAGGTCCCTGCCACCGCCTGCTGTGGATCAGACAGTGCGATGTGTTCACCAGATTGTGATCACGAGGCTATTCTAAAGCTAGGTCCTACCGAGGTATCTGTCTCTGTGCTGATCGAGGGTGTGAGTGAGCGCTGTGATGGGGTTTAAAGGAGTGTACCTTCAGATTCCTCTTCAGAGGTTTCTTCAAGGCTTGTTTGGAGGCCCTGGGTCATGGATGTGTGCATTGCTGGCCAGGTCAGCAATTATTACCCACCCTTAGTTGCCCCCAGTTCAGAGGGCACTTAAGAATCAACCACATTCCTGTGGGTCTGGAGTCAATGTAGGCCAGACCAGGTAAGGACGGCAGATTCCCTTCCCTAAAGGACATTCACAGATCCCTGTGAATGTGTGATGGGTTTGTGAGTGTGTGAGTTGAGGGTGATGAGAAGAGTGACGGACCCTGGTGGAATGGAGGAGATCATTCATCCTCTTGCGGCACTGGGTGGCTGTCCTCTTTTGAAGGACATTGGTACTGACCACCGCTGCCACCACCTCCCAAGCCTGGTTGGTCAAGCCACTGCTCATCCTGCGGCCAGAATGGGGACAGAGGACATCACAGCGGGCCTTCATGGCATCCAAAAGGCGTTGCAGTGACATGTCGCTAAACCTGGATGCTGCAGTATTTTTGCCTTTCCTGGGCATCTTCCCTGCAGCAGTTGTGGGCTGGAAGCACTGAGATGTGTTCACATGGTTGGACTTTAAATATGGCGCCTGGCGTGATGAAGCGGCGAGGTGTTGGTGTGGTTGGGAAATGAGAGAAACGTCATGTTTCCATAACTAATGTGGTGGGTTTGGAATGATACAAAGTGAAAACCCATCATTGCAGCCAGAAGGTAAAACTTTATTTTACCCACCCGCTCCCACACTTTGTACAAATCTGGGACGATTCCGCCCTGTGACTGTACGTGTGACCATTGCATGCCCTGTCATTGCATTGTCAGCAAACAGAGCCTTTCCACATTGCTGGTTAGGTGCCATTGTTGTAGCTGTACTGGAACAGTCTGGCTCAAGCAGCAACTAGTTTTGGAGCACTAAATCATGACTAATGTAGAGGAAGTATAGGTGCGTCAGTGCCATTTATAAAAATTGACTCTTTATCACTTCCATGAGGGAGTGTTAGTTATCCTTTGATTCTAGAACATTCTTTCCTGTTTATATTGATTTCTCTTTTGCAGAGGTATCACTTTTTCGAAAGGTGTTGCAGGCTTGGCAATTATGAGTGTTATGTGTTCAGAGCAGGATTCTGGAGGAGTAAACTCGGTGAGCAACCATTCTTTCTTCTATTTCCCCATTCCACTTGGACTGTAACTAACACATTACTATTGTTGAAGTAGAATGAACAGAACCTCAAACCACTGATGACTTCAATGCTAAAACTGAGCAAAAAGATTGATGGGAGAATATCTGCTACAGTGAGATGTCCACTCTGAAGGAAATAAGGATGTTTGTTCTATGATTTTGTGCAATGATTTAACAGCTGTTATGATCCACATGGAGATCAACAACCAAAAAGAACCAAATTTATCAAATGACCCCTTAAAAAGAGCAAGATTTCACTTTTATAACTTTTACTTTTACAATCAATCCAAAATCAGCATAAATTATACATTAATTGTAGTCAATATACAACAAAAATCAATTTCATGACTTTACCCTCCGTATAAATCCCCTCAGCATAAATGACACCAATTTCATCCACAAAGTCCTTCAAATCTCTGAACTTTCTGAGGTAGAATTACAACTCCTTTTCTCCGAGGGTTTAGCCTCTGATCCTCAGCTGACAGCAGCACTCAAACAACCCAAGTTCCATGGGCAAGATCTTCACCAAATTGGTGCACTTCTACAGAAACTCTTCAGTTATGCTCATGACAGTCTTGATTCCGTGGATTCCCCAGAGACTTCTTTATCAGTGACAACCCTGTGCACTGTAAACCGAGTCTGGTCAGTCAACAACTTTAAGTAACAGAAACAACTGAAACCCCCTTGTATTTTCCTGTTGCCAGCTCCAGGATCCAGCCTTAAGTTTCTTCAGTCTACCTGCTCTGCACCACTGGGTGATCTGAGCTCAAATGGTTCTTTGCCTTTTATCTCGTATCAACCAGCTTCAGTTCTCCCAGAAATCAGAAGTTTCCATTTCAGTTCAGTTAAATATTTAGTATCACTAGAAATGCTGAAAGTTCAGTTTCCCTTTCAGTTAGGGTCTGACCCAAAAAACACAAGCTTTGAAAGTATGGATTCAGTCATTGAACTTCACGGCAATAACGCATGATACATGTTGCCAATGGGGTTCAGGTAAAATTGACTGGCTGGATATAAATACAAAATACATTTCAAATGCCCATTGTTGAAATGTTGCCAGGTATTTCTCACTCGGATGAGATATGAGAAGTCGCTCATTAGCTTTCCTTGCATTAGTCCCTGCATATGATTATTGTCACAGGGTGACAGCAGTGACTGATAAACTCTATAAGCGGCAGAGGTTACCTGTGGAGACATTGAAAATCCCTGGCACTCATATCTGAATGTGAGGGACAGAGTGTGAGTGATGGTATTAGTGTGGTAAATAATGTCAGTGAGCTGCAAACACAAGTTACCAGTTTTGAATTGTTCTGAATCTATCCCATTGAGCTCAGTATGAGTGTCTCACAACACAATGAAGTATACCCTCAGTGTGGAAATGGGACTTGACTCCCATGTGCAGTGGCCACTCCTACAATACTGTCATGGATAAATACCTTTCCAACAAGCAGGTTGGTGACGATAAGGTTAAGCAGGCTTTTCCCTCATTTATATTAAAAAGATAAGAATAACAGAATTATAAGCAGGAATAGTGAGCTTGCACACGAACAGGGGAGAGACCTCATCCTGAGTGAGATGCAGCCAGAGTGAGTGTGGGTATGGGCAATTCGGTGCAAAGTGGGAATTCGGTGCATAGGGGAAGAGGTGCTCTTTGCATTTTTTTCTTTGCTATCCAACTTCTTAAATCTTCGGAGAGTGGTCTTCCCCTGCTGCAGCAGTAGAGGCTATAAGGGAAAGGAATGACTGGTCAGTAGTGGGTAAGGTCGGGTAAGTATTTACTACTTTCATTGCTTATAGTTTAAGGTCTTTTTGTGGTTTATAGTTTGTATATTCTGTAGTAATGAGGATCAGGAAAGAAGGGCCCTAGAGTAATTGATTTAAAAGGTTTAATTTAAAGAGATAAGTCATGGCAGGAAAGCTCAAAGCCGTGGTGTGCTCCTTGTGCTCCATGTGGGAAGCCGGGGACATTTCCAGTGCCCGGGACCGGCATGTGTGCAGGAAGTGTGTCCAGCTGCAGCTCCTGGAAGCTCGGGTTTCAGAGCTGGAACAGCGGCTGGGGACACTGTGGAGCATCCACGAGTCTGAGAGCATCGTGGATAGCACGTTTAGAGAGGTGGTCACACCGCAGATACAGGGACTAGAGGAAGGAAGGGAATGGATGACCACCAGGCAGTCCAAGAGAAAAAGGCAGGTAGTTCAGGAGACCCCTGGGGTCCCGCTTGCAAATCGGTATTCCATTTTGGAGGCTGATGAGGGCGCTGGTTCCTCCAGGGAGTGCAGACAGAGCCAAGCTTCTGGCACCACAAGCAGCCTGTCTGTACAGGAGGGGAGGAAAGGAGGAAGAGCAATAGTAATAGGGGATTCTATAGTCAGGGGAACAGATAGGCGCTACTGTGGAC
Source organism: Cetorhinus maximus (assembly GCF_964194155.1). Classification (NCBI taxonomy): domain Eukaryota; kingdom Metazoa; phylum Chordata; class Chondrichthyes; order Lamniformes; family Cetorhinidae; genus Cetorhinus; species Cetorhinus maximus. The sequence continues at coordinate 248,277,866 of NC_135879.1, forward strand.
GTCAACGTGACTCCAGGATGGTGAGTTGCCTCCCTGGTGCCAGGGTCCGGGATGTCACTGAACAGCTGCAGGGCATCCTGAAGGGGGAGGGTGATAAGGCAGAGGTCATGGTACATGTTGGTACCAATGACATAGGTAGAAAGAGGGATGAGGTCTTGCATCAAGAATTCAGGGAATTAGGAAGTAGACTAAAAAGCAAGACCTCTCGGGTTGTAATCTCTGGATTACTCCCAGTGCCACGTGCTAGCGAGCTCAGAAATAGGAGAATAGTGCAGATGAATACATGGCTTAAGAGTTGGTGCAGGAGGGAGGGTTTTAGATTCCTGGATCACTGGGACCATTTCTGGGGAAGTTGGGACCTGTACAAGCTGGACTGTCTAATCTGAACCAGAGCGAGACTAACATCCTTGCAGGTGGGTTTGCTAGTACTGTTGGGAGGAGGTTAAACTAATCCAGCAGGGGGAGGGGACACAGAAAGTTAGCAGAATAGGGACACATCATAATACAGTAAAACAATCAAGTCAGAGGGAGTACAACTGCATTAAGTTTCAAAGGAGTAAGGCAAGGCTGGATGGCCTCTACTTTATTGCTAGCAGTATTACAGGTAAAACGGATGAGTTAAGGGTAAGGATTGACACGTGGAATTTTGATATAGTAGCCATCACTGAGACATGGTTGAGGGAGGAGCAGGATTGGCAGCTCAACATTTCGGGATATAGACTCTTCAGGTGAGACAGGGAGGGGGTAAAAGAGAAGGAAGCATTGCATTATTAGTTAAGGAGTCAGTTACTGCAGTAAGGAGAGATGATATCTTGGAGGGGGCATCGAATTAAGCTTTGTGGGTAGAGTTTAGGAATAAAAAAGGGGCAGCCACATTGTTAGGTGTTCATTATAGATGCCCAGATAGTCAGTGGGAAATTGAGGAGCACATTTGTGTACAATTTGCAGAGATGTGTAAAAACAATAACAATAGAGTAATTATATTAGGTGATTTCAACTTTCCCAACATTAATTGGGATAGACATAGTGTTAAGGGCTTTTGATGGAGTGGATTTCTTGAAATGTGTACAGGAGAAATTTTTAGGTCAATATGTAGAGGGTCCAACAAGGGATGGCGCATTGCTGGACCTAATTCTGGGGAATGAAGCCGGACAGGTGGCTGAGGTGGTGGTGGGCGAGCATTTTAGCGATAGCGACTACAACATGGTACAGTTTAAGCTTGTTATGGACAAAGAAAGAGACAAGTTGAAAAAAAATGTTTTGGATTGGGGGAGAGTGGATTTTGGTAAAATAAGGCAAGATCTGGCCAAGGTAGACTGGGAACAGTTACTTGTGGAGAAACCTACAGAGGAGCAGTGGGGGGGGTTCAAAAAGGAAATGGGGAGGGTACAGGCTCAACGTGTTCCCTCTAGGGTGATAGGAAGGAGTAACAAGCCCAGAGAACCATGGATGACCAGAGATATTCAGGATACGATGAGAAGGAAAAGAGAGGCTTTTAGCAGGTACAAGGGGAGCAAGTCAGTGGAGGCATTAGTGGAGTACAGAAAGTGCAGGGTGGAGATTAAGCAAGAAATTAGGAGAGCAAAGAGGGGATATAAGAAAGCTCTGGCTGGTAAAAGTAGGGAAAATCCCAACATATTCTATAAGTATATCAATGGGAAGAGGATAACCAGGGAAAGAGTAGGGCCCATTAGGGACCAAAGGGGAAATCTATGGGTGGAGCCAGAGGACGTTGGTAGAGTGTTGAGTGAATTCTTCACATCCGTCTTCACCCAAGAGAATGAGGGTGAAGGTATCGAACTCGGGGAGAGAGACTGTGAGGTTCTTGAGCAAATTAATATAGGGAGTGACAAGGTATTGGACGTGTTGGCAGGCTTAAAAGTGGACAAATCTCCAGGTCCGGATGATTTGTGTCCCAGACTGCTGAGGGACGCAAGGGAGGAGATCGCAGGGGCTCTGACCCAAATTTTTAATACCTCTCTGGCCACGGGGGAGGTGCCAGACGACTGGAGAACAGCTAACGTGGTTCCGCTATTTAAGAAGGGTTGTAGAGATAAGACAGGGAACCACAGACCAGTGAGTCTCACGTCAGTTGTCGGGAAACTATTGGAGAAAATTCTGAAGGAGAGTATCTATCTCCACTTGGAGAGGCAAGGTTGGATCAGGGATAGTTAGCATGGCTTTGTCAGATGGAGGTCATGCCGAACAAATTTGATTGAATTTTTTGAGGAGGTGACCAGTTGTCTAGATGAGGGTAGTGCAGTTGATGTAGTTTATATGGATTTCAGCAAAGCCTTTGACAAGGCCCCACATGGGAGACTTATAAAGAAGGCAAATGCATATGGGATACAGGGTAATTTGATAAGGTGGATTCAAAATTGGCTTAGTTGTAGGAGGCAGAGGGTGATGACAGAAGGATGCTTCAGTGACTGGAAGCCAGTGTCCAGTGGCGTACCACAGGGATCTGTGCTGGGTCCCCGATTATTCGTCATTTATATAAACAACATAGATGACGATGTGGGGGGTAGGATTAGTAAGTTTGCGGATGATACAAAGATTAGCTGGGTGGTTAATAGTGAGGTTGAGTGTATTGAGCTACAGGAAGATACATATGGGATGGTCAAATGGGCAGATAAGTGGCAGATGGAATTTAACCCTGAAAAGTGTGAGGTGATACACTTTAGCAGGAGTAATTTGACAAGGAAGTATTCAATGAACGGCATGACACTAGGAAGTTCTGAGGAATAAAGGGACCTTGGCGTGTGTGTCCATAGATCTCTGAAGGTGGTGGGGCATGTTAGTGGGTTGGGGAAAAAGGCATATGGGACACTTGCCTTTATCAATCAAGGCATAGATTACAAAAGTATGGAGGTCATGTCAGAGTTTTATAGAACCTTGGTGAGGCCACAGCTGGAGTACTGTGTGCAGTTCTGGTCACCACATCATAGGAAGGATGTGATTGCACTGGAGGGGGTGCAGAGGAGATTCACCAGGATGTTGCCTGGGATGAAACATTTAAGTTATGAAGAGGGGTTGGATAGACTTGGGTTGTTTTCATTGGAGCAGAGAAGACTGAGGGGTGACCTGATTGAGGTGTACAAGATTATGAGGGGCATGGACAGGGTGGATAGGTAGCAGCTGTTCCCCTTGATTGAAGGTTCAGTCACGAGGGGGCATAAGTTCAAGGTGAATGGCAGGAGGTTTAGGGGGGATGTGAGGAAAAACGTTTTTACCCAGAGGGTGGTGACATGCGCTGCCTGGGAGGGTGGTGGAGGCGGGTTGCCTCACATCCTTTAAAAATTACCTGGATGAGCACTTGGCACGTCATAACATTCAAGGCTATGGGCCAAGTGCTGGTAAATGGGCTTAGGTAGGTAGGTCAGGTGTTTCTCATGTGTCGGTGCAGACTCGATGGGCCGAAGGGCCTCTTCTGCTCTGTGATTCTGTGAATAGGATATTAGGCCTCTCGAACTGCTCCACCATTCAATACAATCTGCCTCAACTTCACATTGCTGGTTCTGTCACCTGTTGGAGAGCCAGACTAGCACCTATGCCCTTCAGAACTTAGCCAGCTTGGTCAGTAGTGGTGCTCTGAGCCACATTTGTGATGGGCATTGAATCACCCCACCCAGAGTAAATTCTGTTCGCTTGTCACCCTCAGTGATTCTACCAACTGGTGATCGGCATGGTTATTGATTCATTGGCTGGGTTGGGGTATCGGTGGGGTGGTGGTGGTCGATGGTAATCATAAGAGCATAAAAAATAGGAGCGGATGTTGGCCATTCAGTCTATCAGGTCTGCTCCTACATTCAATGGGATCATGGCTGATCTGAAAATCCTCAACTCCAAATTTCCTGCCTTTTCCCCTTAACCTTTGATTCCCTTACTGATTAAAAATCTGTCTATCTCAGTCTTGAATATAGTTAACGACCCAGCCTCTACAGCCCATTGCGGTAGAGAATTCCACAGATTCACTACCGTCTGAGAGAAGAAATTCCTCCTCGTCTTACAAATGGACATGGACAGGTTAGGTGAATGGGCCAAAATTTGGCTGATGGAGTTTAACGTGGATAAGTGTGAGGCGACATCATTTAAATGGAGAGAAACTTCAGAATGCTTCAGTGCAGAGGAATCTGGGTGTCCTCGTGCATGAATCGCTGAAAGCTAGTATGTAGGTACAGCAGGTAATAAGGAAGGCAAATGGAATTTTGGCATTTATTGCTAAAGGAATAGAGTATAAAAATAGGCAAGTGTTGTTACAACTGTGCAAGGCATTGGTGAGACCCCACCTGGTATACTGTGCACAGTTTTGGTCCCCTTACTTGAGGAAGGATGTAGTTGCATTGGAGGTGATTCAGAGGAGGTTCACTAGATTGATTCCAGAGATGCGGGGCTTGTCTTATGAGGAGAGATTGAGCAGTTTAGGCCTATACTCGCTAGAGTTTAGAAGGATGAGAAGAGATCTAATTGAGGTATATAAGATGCTAAAGGGGATAGACAAAGTAGACATGGATTGGATTTTTCCCCTTGTGGGGCATTCTAGAATGAGAGGTCATAGTTAACCCTAACCGTCCCTAACAGCACTATGGGTGTACCTACCCTAGGTGGACTGCAGCGGTTCAAGAAGGCAGCTCACCACCACCTCCTCAAGGGCAATTAGTGATGGGCAATAAATTCTGACTTAGCCAGCGATGCTCACACCTTGTAAATATGGAGGAGGCTCCACAAATAACCCCACCGTCAATGATGGAGGAGCCCAGCACATCAGTGCAAAAGATAAGGCTGAAGCATTTGCTACAATCTTCAGCCAGAAACGTCGAGTGGATGATCCACCTCGGCCTCCTCCAGAGGTTCCCAGCATCACAGATGCCAGTCTTTAGCCAATTCGATTCACTCCACGTGATATCAAGAAGTGGCTGAAGGCACTGGACACTGCAAAGACTATGGGCCCTGACAATATTCCGGCAATAGTACTGAAGACTTATATTCCAGAACTTTCTGCACCCCTAGCCAAGCTATTTCAGTACAGCTATAACACGGGCATCCACCTGGCTATGTGCAAAGTTGCACAGGTACGTCCTATGCAAAAAAGCAGGACAAATCCAACCCGACCAATTACCTCCCCATCAGTCTACTCTCTATCATCAGTAAAGTAATGGAAGGGGCCATCAACAGTGCTATCAAGTGGCACTTGCTTAGCAATAACCTGCTCACTGATGCCCAGTTTGGGTCCCATCAGGGCCACTCAGCTCCTGACCTGATTACAGCCTTGGTTCAAACATGGACAAAAGAGCTGAACCCCTGAGGTGAGGTGAGAGTGACTGCCCTTGACATCAAGGCCGCATTTGACCGAGTGTGGCATCAAGGAGCCCTAGCAAAACTGGAGTCAATGACCTTCCTTCCATCATAAGGTCAGAAGTGGAGATGTTTGCCGATAATTGCGCAATGTTCAGCACCATTCGCGACTCCTCAGGCATTGAAGCATGTCCGAATGCAGTGAGACCTGGACAATATTCAGGCTTGGGCTGACGAATGGCAAGTAACATTCACGCCACACAAATGACAGGCAATGACCATCTCCAACAGGAGAGAATCCAACCATCGCCCCTTGATGTTCAAAGGCATTACCATCACTGAATTCTCCAAATATCAACATCCTGGGGGTTACCATTGACCAGAAACTGAACTGGACTAGCCATATAAATACTGTGGCTACAAGAGCAGGTCAGAGGCTAGGAACCCTGTGATGAATAACTCACCTCCTGACTCCCCAAAGCTTGTCCACCATCTACAAGGCACAAGTCAGGTGTGTGATAGAATACTCCCCACTTGCCTGGACAAGTAAAGCTCCCACAACACTCAAGAAGCTTGACATCATCCAGGAAAAAGCAGCCGCTTGATTGGCACCACATCCACAAACATTCACTCCCTCCACCACCGACGCACAGTAACAGCAGTGTGTACTATCTACAAGATGCACTGCAGGAATTCACCAAGGTTCCTTCGACAGCACCTTCCAAACTCACAACCACTACCGTCTAGAAGGACAAGTGCAGCAGATAGATCATAGGTTCCACCAATTATAGGTTCGCCTCCGAGTCACTCACCTGACTTGGAAATACATCACCGTTCCTTCACTGTCACTGGGTCAAAGCCTGGAACTCCCTGCCCAGTAGCACTGTGGATGTACCAACTTCACATGGACTGCAGCGCTTCAAGAAGGCAGCTCACCATCACCTTCTCAAGGGCAACTAGGGATGGGCAATAAATGCTGGTCCAGCCAGTGAAGCCCATATCCTGTGAATGAATTTTTAAAAATGATTTTTTTTTTAAAGTCAGTGATGGTAATGCCATTGAATGCCAAGGGACAATGGTTATATTCTCTCTTTTTGAGATGTTCATTGCCTGGCACCTGTTTGGCACGAATGTTACTTGCCACCTGCCAACCCAAGGCTGGATATTGTCCAGACCTTGCTGCATTTGGGCATGGACTGCTCAGTATCTGGGGAGTCTCAAATGGTGCTGGATTTTAGCAAGGCTTTTGAAAAAGTCCCACATGAAAGATTGGTTAAAAAAACAAAAGCCAATGGGATCTGGGGAATGTAGCAAACTGGATAAAACATTAGCTCAGTGGCAGGAGACAAAGAGTAATTGTTGATCGATGTTTTGGCGTCTAGAAGTCTGTTCCCACTCTTCACACTCAATAATAGGTCCCCTGTTGTTTCTGGTATATATTAATGATTTGGATGTAAATGTGGGGGCACTGATCAGGAAGTTTGCAGATGACACAATAATTGGCCGCATGGCTGATACCGAGGTGGATAGCTATAGACTGCAGGAAGGCAACAATGTCACGTGAGCAGAAAAGTGGCAAATGGAATTCAACCCAGAGAATTGTGAGGTGATGCATTTGGGGAGGTCAAACAAGGCAAACACAATAAATGGGAGAATACTGAGAGGTGTCAAGGAAGTGAGTGATTTTGGAGTGAATGTCCACAGATCCCTGAAGGTAGTAGGACAGGTCAATAAGTTAGTTAAGAAGGCATATGGAACCCTTAATGTTAGAAAATGTGAACTTGTTCACTTTGACAGGAAGAATAGTCTGGTAATACGCTTTTAAGAGAATGTGAGAAGATTGACCATGTGATTGTATTACCCGATTGCTGCATAGCACAGGCTACATTGTTAATCAGTAGTTTAGAATAGGTTCTAGTTGGAGAAGCACACATGTGTTTGTGCTCTATTGCTTATGGGAGTAAACAGCATGTGCTTCACTTCACAATGGCCTCTTCGTCCACATCGTTTAGTTTACCAACTCACCCCTCAGTAGATAGGCATGCAACCGTATTTACTGAGCAAAGCAATCCAATATTAAGATATGACAAATAGAAAGCCAGTATTCTATTTAAATGGAGAGAGATTGCAGAACTCTGAGGTATAGAGGGATCTGGAAGTCCTGGTACATGAATCTCAAAAGGTTTTCTGCAGGTACAGCAAGTGATTAGGAAGGCAAAATGGAATGTTGGCATTCATTGCAAGAGGAATTGAGTATAAAAGTAGGGAATGTTTTACTGCAGCTATACATGGCTATAGTGAGACCACATCTGGAGTATTGTGTGTAGTTTTGGTCTCCTTATTTGAAAAAAAAGATATAATTGTGTTAGAAGCAGTACAGAGAATGTTCACTTGACTCATTCCTAGGATGAAGGGCTTATCTCATAAAGAATGGTTAAACAGGTTGGGCCTATAGCCATTGGAGTTTCGAAGAATGAGAGGTGATCTTGCTGAAACATATAAAATCCTGAGGGGATTTGAAATGAGAGATCCTGGAGGTTTCCACTTGTGGGAGAGACTAGAACCAGGGGACACAGTTTAAGAATAAGAGATTAAAATCACAGAATCAGAATCACAGAATTGTTACAGTGCAGCATCTGTGCTTGCTGTCTGAATGAACATTTCACCTCGTGCCTTTCCTGTGCCTTCACCCTGCAAATTATTCCTTTACAAATAATCATCTGATTCCCTCTTGAATGTCTCTTGAATGCCTCGATTAAACTTGCTTCCACCATTTCTCTACCATTTAAGACAGAGATGAGGAGAATTCTTTTCTCTCAAAGGGTTGTTAGAATGTGGAATTCTCTTCCCCAGAAAGCAGTGGAAGCTGGCTCACGGAATTTATTCAAGATAGAGTTGGACAGAATTTTGATAGACAAGGGAGTCAAGGATTATGGGGGGGCAGACAGCAAAGTGGACTTGAGGCCACAACAAGACCACTCATAATCTTATTGAATGGCAGAGCAGGCTTGAAGGGCTGAATGGCCTATTCCTGCTCCTAAGTCCTACGTTCCTATTAGCCGAGGCCTAGAATCTAAGAGCAGGGAGGTTACCCTGGAGCTATGTGAAACATTAGTTAAGCCACAGCTTGAGTACTGTATGCAATTCTGCTCACCTCATTACAGAAAGGATGTAATAGCACTAGAGAGGATACAGAGGGTCTTAGGAGGATGTTGCCAGGACTGGAAAACTTAAGCTATGAGGAAAGATTGGATAGGCTGGGGAGGATTTGATTGAGATGTGCATGGTTGTGAGGGACCTGGATAGAGTGGATGGGAAGGGCCTATTTACTTTAGCAGAGAGGTTAGTGACTAGGGGGCATAGATTTAAAGTGATTAGCAGAAGGATTGAAGGGGAAATGTGAAAAATCTTTTTCACCAAGAGGGTGGCAGGGGTCTAGAACTCACTGCCTGAAAGGGTAATACAGGCAGAATACCTCAACTCATTTAAAAAGTGCCTGGATGTGCACCTGGGGTCTCTAACCTGCAGGGCTACAGACCAAATGCTGGAATTCACCAAGCCTCCTTCGACAGCACCTTCCAAGCCCATGACCAATGCCAAGTAGAAGGACAAGGGCAGCAGATAGATGGGAACACCACCACCTGGAAGTTCCCCTCCAAGTCACTCACCATCCTGACTTGGAAATATAGCACCGTTCCTTCACTGTCGCTGGGTCAAAATCCTGGAACTCTCTCCCTAACAGCACTGTGAGTGTACCTACACCTCATGGACTGCAGCGGTTCAAGAAGGCAGCTCACCACCACCTTCTCAAGGGCAGTTAGGGATGGGACAGTAAATGCTGGCCCAGCCAGCGAAGCCCACATCCTGTGGATGAAAAATAAAAGTCAGATTAGGCTGGGTGGCTCATTGTTTTCAGCCGATCGAGACACAAAGAAGCCAAGTGGCCTCCTTCTGGGGCGTACATTTTCTAGGATTCTCGGATTTATTAATTGAGCTTAAATTCCACCAGCTGTCATGGCGGGATTTTAACCTGCGACCCCAGAGCATTAGAGGAGGGGAAAGGCTGAGAAGAGATCGTGGTGAGGGGCAAGAAGGCAGGTTGCACTGAGGGAGAGAGAGTAAAGATCACAGTGAGGGGCAGAGAGGAAAGATCGTGGCAAGGGAGAGAGAGGAGAGATCGCCTGGGGATTGAGGAGAGATGGACTGGGAATACAAACATACGACCACATAAACATACGAACAAGGAACAGGAGTAGGCCATTTAACCCCTCGAGCCTGCTCTACCATTTAATAAGCTCATGGCTGACCAGATAGTAATCTCAAATCTGCATCGCACCGACTGCCGATAATCTATCACCCTCTTGCTCATCACGCACCATGCGCCTCTGCCTTAAAAATATTCAAAGACTCTGCTTCCACCACCTTTTCAGGAAGAGAGTTCTAAAGACTGACAACCCTCTGAGTGAAAAAATTTCACCTCATCTCTGTTGTAACTGGACGACCCCTTATTTTTAAAGAGTGACCCATGGTTTTAGATTCTTCCACAATAGGAAACATCCTCTCCACATCAACCCTGTCAAGACCCTTCAGGATCTTATATGTTTCAATCAAGTCACCTCTTACTCTTCTAAACTCTAGTGGATACAAGCCTAGTCTGTCCAATCTTTCCTCATAAGACAACCCACCCATTCCAGGTATTAGTCTGGTAAACCTTCTCTGAACTGCTTCCAATACATTTACATCCTTCCTTCTGGAAATCTAAGTACTGTACATCCACTGGTTCCCCTTTATCCGCAGCACGCGTTACTTCCTCAAAGAACTCCAATAAGTTGGTTAAACACGATTTCCCTTTCACAAAACCGTGTCAACTCTGCTTAATGATCTTGAACTTATCCAAATGTCCTGCGAAAATTTCTTTATTAATAGCTTCTAATGTTTTCCCAAGACAGATGTTACTCTAACTGAGCTGTCGTTTCCCACTTTCTGTCTCCCTCCCTTTTTGAATAATTCAGTTACAGTTGCTTCCAATCTAATGGGACCTTCCGCGAATCTAGGGAGTTTTGGAAAATTAAAACCAATGCATCAACTATCTCACTTGCAACTTCTTTTAAGACGCTAGGATGAAGTCCATCAGGACTGGATCTCTTGTCAGCCCGCAGCTCCAACAATTTACTCAGTACCACTTCTCTGGTGACTGTAATTTTCCTGTCTTCCTTCCCCACTTCCATTTCCTGGTTTATAGCTGGTTCTGGGATGTTACTTGTATCTTATATAGTGAAAACTGATGTAAAATACCTATTCATTTCATCTGCCATCTCCTTGTTTTCCATTATCAATTCTCCAGACTCACTTTCTATAGGACAAACACTCGCTTTCGTGTGTCCATCCTTTGGACTTTGGCCAGCTCCACTTTAATGCCCTCATAATTGCCCTTATTTAAGTTTAAAAACTTTAAAAAGTCTCCGGCCCACTCCCCTCGCCCTCAAACTGAATGTAAAATTCAATCATATTATGGTTGCTGCTACCTCGGGTGCCTTCGCTGTGAGATCATTAATTATTCCCATCTCATTGCACAATAGCAGGCCTAGTATAGCCTGCTCTCTGGTTGGCTCCAGAACATTCTGTTCTAAGAAACTATCCCGAAAACATTCAATGTACTCCTTATCTAGGCTATCTTTGCCCATCTGACTTTTCCAATCTATAAGTAAATTAAAATCTCCCATGATTATCTCCATGCCTTTCTGACAAACTCCAATTATTTCTTCCTTTATGCTCCATCCTACCCTGTGGTTACTATTTGGAGGCCTGTACACAACTCTCACAAATGACTTCTTGCCTATACCATTTCTCATCTCTACCCAAACGGTTTACGCACATCCTGATTTCCTGAACATCGATCATCCCTCTCTATTGTGCTAATAACATCATTAATTAACAGAGCCATGCCTCCACCTTTTCCTTGCTTCCTGTCCATTCTAAATATCCTGTACCCTTCAATGTTCAGGTCAAAATCCTTGTCATCCTGCAACCATGTCTCCGTAATGGCTATCAAATCGTAATTATTTGTTTCTATGTGCGCTCTCAGTTCATCTGTTTTGTTTCGAATGCTACGTGCACTCAGATATAAAGCTTCTAGTTATAGTTCTAGACCTAGTTATGCAGCTTGCAGAACACCGGTCATAGTACAGTTCAGGTGTAGACCATCCCAACAGTACAGATCCCACTTTCCCCAGTACTGGTGCCAGTGGCCCACGAACCGGAGCCCACTTCCCCCACACCACCTCCCTAATCTGATTTGTCCTATGCCAATTTGCACATGGCTCAGGTAATAAGTTAGAGTTTGAAGAGGGTGTTCCTGGTTCGACTGATGCTCTGAGGCCACTTTTCTTCTAACCCCCTGTCTGCCCAATGTTTTCAATCATATGTGATGATATATATGAGAATGTGTGAAGTGGAATGAGTAAGACCGCTACCTCATGAGCAGTGCGAACATTTTATCTGTCTGAGAACTTGTCTTATTAACAGTGTTAAAAGATGGTATTGAAGCCTCTTCACAGCACCTTCTTTCTGTTCCCCTTAGGACGACCGGCCGAGCCATTTGGCTGCTTCTGCAACCGTTTCTCATGAGATGGGACACAATTTGGGAATGGCACATGACACAGATTCACGTCAGTGTAACTGTCCAGACCAGCAGGGCTGCATCATGGAAGAAGCACTCGGGTGAGAAACACATTCAAACATTGTGCCTGCAGCTGGAGGATTTCAATCCCATTGCATGGATTCATTAGAGAGAAATGACAAAGGAAATTAGAGGGACAAAAACTGTGTATAGAAATAGAGGAGCAGCTAATAGTAAAGGAAATCCAAAAATCTTTTAATAAAACATTGGGGTTTATTTTGGTGGAAGGATGGAAATATGCTAACTGAGTGCGGTGATATTTAAACACACAGTTTGAAAATCCGGTTTTAGCCCATAATTTTCGACCTAATTGCTGATGACCATAATTTGAATTTGGAGCAGTCGATTTGGGATTCTTGTACCTAATTCCACTGAAAGTGGCACACAGTGCCATGATGCAGAAAGGCTCAAGGACTGATGGAGAGGGGCACAGAGTGGGAGGCAATGCAGTAGTGGTATTCTCATTGGACCAGTAATCCAGAGATCCAGGAAAATGCTCTGGGGACCTGGATTTGAATCTTGCCATGGCAGATGGTGGAATTTGAACCTGCCTGCCACTGATGCATCTGTCCATGACAGTTTTGGTAGGAGTGACCACCACACAGTCATTGTGGAGACGAAGTCCCAACTACACATTGAGGATACCCTCCATCGTGTTGTGTGGCACTACCATCGTGCTAAACGGGATAGATTTCAAACAGATCTAGAAACTCAAGACTGGGCATCCATGAGGCACTGTGGGCCATCAGCAGCAGCAGAATTGTACTCGAACACAATCAGTAACCTCATGGCCCAGCATATCCCCCACTCTACTATTACCATTGAGCCAGGTGATCAACCCTGGTTCAGTGAAGAGTGGAAGAGGACATGCCAGGAGCAGCACCAGGCATATCTAAAAATGAGGTGTCAGCCTGGTGAAAATATAACGCAGGACCACTTGCGTGCTAAACAGCATAAGCAGCAAATGATAGACACGGCTGAGCGATCCCACAACCAACGGATCAGATCTAAGCTCTGCAGTCCTGCCACATCCAGTCGTGAATGGTGGTGGTCAATTAAATAACTCACTAGAGGAAGAGACGCAATAAATATCCCCATCCTCAATGATGGAGGAGCCCAGCACATCAGTGCAAAAGATAAGGCTGAAGCATTTGCAACAATCTTCAGCCAGAAGTGCCGAGTAGATGATCCATCTCGGCCTCTTCCGGAGGTCCCCAGCATCACAGATGCCAGTCTTCAGCCAATTCAATTCACGTGATATCAAGAAACAGTTGAAGGCACTGGATATTGCAAAGGCAATGGGACCTGACAATATTCCGGCAATAGTACTGAAGACTTGTGCTCTAGAATTTGCTGCGCCCCTAGCCAAGCTGTTCCAGTACAGCTACAACACTAGCATCTACCTGGCAATATAGAAAATTGCCCAGGTATGTCCTGTACACGAAAAGCAGGACAAATCCAACCTGACCAATTACTGCCCCATCAGCCTACTCTCCATCATCAGTAAAGTAATGGAAGGAGCCATCAACAGTATCAAGTGGCACTTGCTTAGCTATAACCTGCTTACTGACACCAATTTGGTTTCCGCCAGGGCCAATCAGCTCCTGGCCTCATTACAGATGGTTCAAACTTGGACCAAATAGCTGGACTCCCAAGGTGAGGTGAGAGTGACTGCCCTTGATATCAAGGCAGCATTTGGCCAGGTGTGGCATCAAGGAGCCCTTGCAAAACTGGAGTCAATGGGAATCAGGGGGAAAACTCTCCACTGGTTGGCATCATACCTAGCACAAAGGAAGATGGTTGTGGTTGTTGGAGACCAGTCCTCTCTGCTCCAGGACATCACTACAGGAGTTCCTCAGGGTAGTGTCCTCGGCCCAACCATCTTCAGCTGCTTCATCAATGACCTTCATTCCATCATAAGGTCAGAAGTGGGGATGTTCGCTGATGATTGCACAATGTTCAGCAACATTCGCAACTCCTCAGACACTGAAGCAGTCCATGTCCAAATGCAGCAACACCTGGAAAATATGCAGGTTTGGGCTAACAAGTGGCAAGTAACATTCACGCCACACAAGTGTCAGGCGATGACCAACTCCAACAAGAGAGAATTCAACCATCACCCCTTGATGTTCAACGGAATGACCATCACTGAATCCCTCACTATCAACATCTTGGGGGTTACCATTGACCAGAAATTGAACTGGACTAGCCATATAAATACTGTGGCTACAAGAGCAGGTCAGAGGCTAGAACTCATGCGATGAGTAACTCACCTCCTGACTCCCCAAAGCCTGTCCGCCATCTGCAGGGCACAAGTCAGGAGTGTGATGGAATACTCCCCACTTGCCTGGATGAGTGCAGCTCCCACAAAACTCAAGAAGCTTGACACCATCCAGGACAAAGCAGCCACTTGATTGGCACCACATCCACAAACATTAACTCCTTCCACCATCGATGCACAGTAACAGCAGTGTGTACCATCTACAAGATGCACTGCAGGAATTCACCAAGGCTCCTTCGACAACACCTTCCAAACTCACAACCACTACCATCTAGAAGGACAAGGGCAGCAGATAGATGGGAACACCACCACCTGGAAGTTCCCCTCCAAGTCACTCACCATCCTGACTTGGAAATATATCACCGTTCCTTCACTGTCACTGGGTCAAAATCCTGGAACACCCTCCCTAACAGCACTGTGGGTCTACCTACACCACATGGGCTGCAGCGGTTCAAGAAGGCAGCTCACCACCACCTTCTCAAGTGCAACTAGGCCAATAAATGCTGGCCCAGCCAGCAAAACCGACATCCCGTGGATGAATGAAAAAAGTCTCAGACACGGCACTGGAGATTGTGGTGGAGGAGGTAAACTTTCTTCCACAAAAGGCAGAGCCTTTGAATATGCTTAAGGTGGAGCTGGATAGATTCTTTATCAACCAGGGGGTGAAAAGCTATTGGGGATATGCTGGATTGGGGTTGAGGTTACAGTCAGATCAGCCATGATCTTATTGAATGGTGGGGCAGGCTCGAGGGGCCGAGTGACCAGCCCCTGTTCCTAATTTGTATGTTCCTATGGTACACATCTAATGCTTTAATATCTAATAAGTTGCTCATGGAACTGAACAGAAAAAAAGAAAGACCTGCATTTATACGGACTGCAGCGGTTCAAGAAGGCAGCTCACCACCACATTCTCAAAGGCAGTTAGGGATGAATAATAAATGCTGGCTTAGCCAACGAAGCCCACATCCTGTGAACAAATATAAAAAGAACAAAACTTTCCATGCTCACTGGACATGTCAAAGCTCTTTACAGCCAATGAAGTGTTTTGAATTGTAATCACTCTGCAATGAGGTTAGACACAATTTTCGTGAAGCAGTATATATGGGATCCTTTCACCCACTTTCACTGACAGTGTGGAATTCTACACAGGATTACATTGGTATATGGTACACAAACAGGTCAATCGGCCCAGTCAGTCTACGACAGTGTTTATGCTGCACTCGAGCCTCCTTCCATCTTCCTTCATCTAAATCTACCATTGTAACCCTCTATTGCCTTCTCCCTCATATGACTGTACCCCTTAAATGCTATACAGGGGGAGGTGGTGGTCATGACACTGGAATGGTAATCCAGCAGTCCAGGTTAATGTTTTGGGGACAGAGATTAAAATCCCACCATGGCAGCTGGTAGAACTTGAATTTGATTAATAAATCTGCAATATAAAGCTAGTCTCAGTAATGGTTGTTGATTGTTGTAAATATCCATCTGGTTCACTGATGCCCTGTAGGGAAGGAAATCTGCCATCCATGCCCAGTCTGGCCTACATGTGACTCCAGACCCAAAGCAATGTGGTTGACCCTTAAATACCCTCTGAAATGACCAAGCGAGCCACTCAGTTTCAAGAGCAATTAGGGATGGGTAACAAATGCTGGGGCAGCGAGTTTCACATTCTTACCACTCATTGTGTGAAGAAGTTTCTTCTGAATTTCCTCTTGGATTTCTTCGTGTCTAACGTATGTTAATGGCCTCTAGTTATGCTCTTTCTCACAAGAGGAAAAAGCTCTCTGTATCCAGTCCATAAAACCTTTCATAATTTAAATATAATCACCCTTCAGTTTTCTGTTTTCAAGAGAAAAAGGGACTCAGCCTGTCGATCCTTTCCTGGCATGTATACCCATGTATTTCTGGTATCATTCTTGCAAATCTTCTCTGCACCCTCTCCAGTGCCTCGATAAACTTTCTGTCATGCTTAACAGTTCAATTGTTCTTTTTTTGATTATATTTGACTGTTTACTGATGATCCATGCCAGAGCTGGAAGCCAGAGCTGAAGCATAGAGTAGAAATTTTAAAGCACTGTACTTAATACCTATTTTATATATATCACTCGTGTTGCAGAAGTATCATCACTCCACAGATCCAAGATGCAAAATATACAGCTCTTTCTATATGACAGCAAGAAATGCAAGTGTCAAGAAAACAATAAATTATAATATTTTTCTTCTGGTAATAACCCTGGCATATGTTTTTACATACTGGAAGTCAGACTGTAATTAGATTAATAGCTAGAGTGGCGGCAAGGATCTAAAGTCAACAGTAAGAAGTGATTTTGGTATGTTAATAAGCCAAGAGGAACTTCAATCAGAGTTTAACATAAAGGAGTAACAGGAATAGTTTAAATTGAGTTGTTTTAGCTCAAAGGGGGATATATGCAGGTTGTAAAAAGGTGTAAGGAAGTGAGGTAAAGATAGGGTAAGTTTGTTTTACAAGTCTAAGAGCAAAAGTAAAGAACAGTTGAATCAATTCTGGGAAGAAAGCAGCTCTGAAGAGACTGGTTGATAGAACAAAGAGGTCAAAGGGAAGGAATGTATTTAAGGAAATACTGAAGCCTATGTGAGGGAGTAGCTGGTCAGATCTCCCAGAAGACAGCAGGGTAGCTGGTCAGATCTCCCAGAAGACAGCAGGGTAGCTGGTCTGATCTCCCAGAAGAGAGCAGGGCAGCTGGTCAGATCTCCCAGAAGACAGCAGGGTAGCTGGTCAGATCTCCCAGAAGACAGCAGGGTAGCTGGTCAGATCTCCCAGAAGACAGCAGGGTAGCTGGTCAGATCTCCCAGAAGACTGCAGGGTAGCTGGTCAGATCTCCCAGAAGACAGCAGGGTAGCTGGTCAGATCTCCCAGAAGACAGCAGGGTAGCTGGTCAGATCTCCCAGAAGACAGCAGGGTAGCTGGTCAGATCTCCCAGAAGACTGCAGGGTAGCTGGTCAGATCTCCCAGAAGACAGCCTGAACAAGGCCAGGCCTGAAGACTCAGTTGCTGTTCGCCTCAGAGGACACTCCAAGGAAAAAGTACTGTGTGGTAAAATTACTGGATATCCATAGATTTTGAAAATCTAGAAGGATAGTTGCTGAGCACCAAAGGGAAATGTTAGCTCAAGGGTCGTTAAGCGAAGATTTGTGGAACTGTTTTAAAATACTGTTTACTGTGCGAAGCAATTCTTGTGTTTAAATGAAATTGGGAAGAATTTTCCGGTTGGTGAACGGGGGCTGAGTACAATGTCGCATGGTGACGTCGCGCAGCCCGACTCAGGGAACCCCTCCCCGGCCTGCACAGGGAGCGCCCAGCGCTTCCGGGTAAGGGTCACGCTGGGTGGGCCTTAATTGGCCGGCCCACATAAAATGGCGGCTCCGACCCAATTGGGGCTGCCGATCGGGTTCGTGCTTGTGCCCGCCCGCCCCACAAAACCACCCCCCCAACAGGGGGGTTATTCAGCCTAAGTACAGGAGAACTTTTTAGGTCAATATATAGAGGCTCCAACAAGGGATGGCGCAGTGCTGGACCTAATTCTGGGGAATGAAGCCGGACAGGTGGCTGAGGTGGTGGTGGGGGAGCATTTTAGTGACAGCGACCACTACATGGTACAGTTTAAGTTTGTGTTGGACAAAGAAATAGACAAGTTGCAAAAAAATGTTTTGGATTGGGGGAGAGTAGATTTTAGTAAAATAAGGCAGGATCTGGCCAAGGTAGACTGGGAACAGCGACTTGTGGGGAAATCTACAGAGGAACAGTGGGGGGTGTTCAAAAAGGAAATGGGGAGGGTACAGGCTCAACGTGTTCCCTCTAGGGTGATAGGAATGAGGAACAAGCCCAGAGAACCATGGATGAAAAGGAAAAGAGAGGCTTTTAGCAGGTACAAGGGAAGCAAATTAGCAGAGGCATTAGTGGAGTACAGAAAGTGCAGGGTGGAGCTTAAGAAAGCAATTAGGAGAGCAAAGAGGGGATATGAGAAAGCTCTAGCTGGTAAAAGTGGGGAAAATCCCAAGATATTCTATAAGTATATCAATGGGAAGAGGATAACCAAGGAAAGAGTAGGGCCCATAAGGGACCAAGGGGGCAATCTATGGTGGAGCCAGAGGACGTTGGTAGAGTGTTGAACGAATACTTCACATCTGTCTTCACCCAAGAGAATGAGGATGAAGGTATGGAACTCGGGGAGAGAGACTGCGAGGTTCTTGACCAAATTGATAAATGGATTGACAAGGTATTGGAAGTGTTGGTAGGCTTAAAAGTGGACAAACCTCCAGGTCCAGATAATTTGTGTCCCAGACTGCTGAGGGAGGCAAGGGAAGAGATCGCAGGGACTCTGACCCAAATTTTTTATTCCTCTCTGGCCACGGGGGAGGTGCCAGAGGACTGGAGAACAGCTAATGTGGTTCTGCTATTTAAGAAGGGTTGTACAGAAACCAGGGAACTACAGGCCAATGAGTCTCACGTCAATGGTAGGGAAACTATTGGAGAAAATTCTGAAGGAGAGAATCTATCTGGAGAGGCAAGGTTTGATCAGGGATAGTCAGCATGGCTTTGTCAGAGAGAGGTCATGCCTAACAAATTTGATTGAATTTTTTGAGGAGGTGACCAGGTGTGTAGATGAGGGTAGTACAGTTGATGTAGTTTATATGGATTTCAGCAAAGCCTTTGACAAGGTCCCAAATGGGAGACTTATGAAGAAGGCAAATGCACATGGAATACAGGGTAATTTGATAAGGTGGATTCAAAATTGGCTTAGTTGTGGGAGACAGAGGGTGATGAAAAAAGGATGCTTCAGTGACTGGAAGCCAGTGTCCAGTGGCGTACCACAGGGATTGGTGCTGGGTCACCGATTATTCGTCATTTATATAAACAACATAGATGACTATGTGGGGGGTAGGATGAGTAAGTTTGCGGATGACACAAAGATTGGCCAGGTGGTTAACAGCTTGGGTGAGTGTCTTGGGCTACAGGAAGATATGGTCAAATGGGCAGTTATGTGGCAGATGGAATTTAACCCTGAAAAGTGTGAGATGATACACTTGGGAAGGAGTAATTTGACAAGGAAGTATTCAATGAACGGCATGACACTAGGAAGTTCTGAGGAACAAAGGGACCTTGGCATGTGTGTCCATAGATCTCTGAAGGTGGAGGGGCATGTTCGTGGGGTGGTGAAAAAGGCATATGGGTCACTTGCCTTTATCAATCGAGGCATAGATTACAAATGTAGGGAGGTCATGTTGGAGTTGTATAGAACCTTGGTGAGTCCACAGCTGGAGTACTGTGTGCAGTTCTGGTCGCCACATTATAGGAAGGATGTGATTGTACTGGAGGGGGTGCAGATAAGATTCACCAGGATGTTGCCGGGGAAGAAACATTTAAGTTATGAAGAGAAGTTGGATAGACTTGGGTTGTTTTCGTTGGAGCAGAGAAGACAGGGGCGACCTGATCGAGCATGTACAAGATTGTGAGGGGCATGGACAGGGTGGAAAGGGAGCAGCTGTTCCCCTTAGTTGAAGGGTCAGTCATGAGGGGACATAAGTTCAAGGTGAGGTGTTGGAGGTTTAGGGGGGCTGTGAGGAAAAACCTTTTTATCCAGAGGGTGGTGAAGGTTTGGAATGCACTGCCTGGGAGGGTGGTGGAGGCGGGTTGTCTCACGTCCTTTAAACAGTACCTGGATGAGCACTTGGCACGTCATAACATTCAAGGCTATGGGCCAAGTGCTGGTAAATGGGATTAGGTAGGTAGGTCAGGTGTTTCTCATGTGTCGGTGCAGACTCGATGGGCCGAAGGGCCTCTACTGCACTGTGTGAGTCTGTGATTCTGTTTTTTGTTCCCTTATTCATTTAATAAATATTTACTTTATTATAAAATCATTACAGGTAGTCTGGGAAATCATTTCCTGATTTCAGAACCACTCCACATACTACAAAGTTACAAAAACTGTTTTGGCAGCTCTTTCAAGTTTCCCTCTCGGATTTGAGCAGCTCAACTTTTACTATCCACCATGCCATAACAAAATTGGGGGCTCTTTGTGGGATATTAAAAGAATAATTCCTTGATTGGTTTTGAATTAGTGAACTTAAAGCCAATGAGGATGACAGGTAAATTGAACCAAGAGTGGTATTGTAAGATCTTAAAGTGGGAGACAGAAATTTGGCTTTGACAGTTGCTAAGACTTGTCTCGGAGCTGAAGCTATAACCTTGGTTGGTTCACAAAAGGTAACTAAAGCTAAATTTATGGAATTGGCAGATAAGCTACAATTAGGATTACCTACAGTGGTAAGGAAATCAGACATAACTGAAGATATAGCACAGTATTTGAAAATGGTAGCAATACCAGAAAGACTGAGTCCTCCAAGAGCTGGGTCATTGGAATGGGCTCAAATTCAGTTGCAAACGAAAAAGATTGAATTGGAGGAAAGGGAAAGGGAACGAGCATTTCAACGGGAACAGGCAGAAAATCAGGAGAGAGAAAAGCCAAGAGAATGAGAAGAAATTAAACAGGAAAGGGAATTAGAAATGGCGAGGTTAGAAAAGGAGGAAAGAGAAAAAGAGAGGGGTACAGATTCCAGCGCTAAATGCTGGCAGTTAAAAAAGAGGCACTAGAAGGTGAGGAAAGACTTATTTCTAGATTGGAACTCTGTGGGGGATGTTTAAATTTATATTAGCTCTTCCAACATTTGAAGAAAGAGATGTTGAAGCATTCTTTATCCCATTTGAGAAGAGAGACAAACAGATGAAATGGCCTAATTTGGACATTGCTTTCCTGTAAAAGGACCTAGACTGTACTAGGTTTGTAGGTAGAGCTAATGAGGTATATGCAACGCTGTCAGGAGAAATATCTGGAGAATATGATGCAGTGAAGAAGGTTATTTTGAGTGCCTATGAGTAGGTTCAGGGGCATATGGACAGAAATTTTGAAATGTGAGAAAACAGCCTGGACAGAATTATATTGAGTTTGAAACAGTCAAACAAAGTAATTTTGACAGATGGATCAGGGCATTAATAATAGAGGGAACTTATGAAGCCCTTAGAGAAGTAATTCTTTTGGAAGAATTTAAAGATTCACTTCCTTAAGTGGTAAGAACACATGTGGAGGAACAAAGTGTTAAAACTGCTGAGAAGAAAGCATTTCTGAAGAGACAGATTTAAACATTAAAAAGATCAAAGGGAAGGAAGGTATGTAAGGAAATACTGAAGCCTATGTGAGGGGGTAGCTGGTCAGATCCCCCAGAAGACAGCAGGATAGCTGGTCAGATCCCCCAGAAGACAGCAGGATAGCTGGCCAGGTCTCCCAGAGGACAGCAGGATAGCTGGTCAGATATCCCAGAGGACAGCAGGATAGCTGGCCAGATCTCCCAGAGGACAGCAGGATAGCTGGCCAGGTCTCCCAGAGGACAGCAGGATAGCTGGCCAGGTCTCCCAGAGGATAGCTGGCCAGATCTCCCAGAGGACACCAGGATAGCTGGCCAGGTCTCCCAGAGGACAGCAGGATAGCTGGCCAGGTCTCCCAGAGGACAGCAGGATAGCTGGCCAGGTCTCCCAGAGGACAGCAGGATAGCTGGCCAGGTCTCCCAGAGGACAGTGTGAACAAGGCCAGACCTGAAGACCCAGCTGCTGTCAGCCTCAGGGGCAACCCAAGAAGAAAAAGCACTGTGTGGTAAAATTACTGGACTCCTGTAGACTTTAAAATCTATAAGGATAGTTGCTGAACAGCAAAGGTAAAGGTTAGCTCTGAGGGTAGTTAAGATTTGTGGAACTTTTTTAAAGTACTGTTTACTGTGTGAAGCCATTTTTGTGTTTAAATGTAAGTTTGTTTTTTTCCCTTTATTCTTCTAATAATTGTTTACTATAAAATCATCACAAGTAGTCAGAAAAACATTTCCTGATTTCAGTTCCTCATACTGTACAAATTGCAGAAACCATTTTGGCAGCTGTTTCAAGGTTGGCTCTGGGATTTGAGCAGTTCGGCATTTACCATCCACCATGTCATAACACAAACAAGAACTGTGGCCCAAGGCATGTTTGATACAGATTTAGAATGACTTGCCTACTTTTGAATTGTGTCCCTCTGGAAATAAAGCCGAATGCTTGGTTTATTGTTTTATGGCCGTGCTGACTTGTGGCAATTGATGTACTTGCACCCTGAGATCCCTTTGTTCATCTACACCACCTAACTTGAGGTGTCAGCTGTGGCTCAGTTCATAGCACCCTCGCCTTTGAATCAGAGGGTTGTGGGTTCATGTCCCACTCCCGGAAAACCAAGAACTGTGAATGTACTTGAAAGCGTTACAATCTGTGACTGTTGATAACTCGAAAGAGTTACACCACCTAACTGGCACCTCCTAAGTAACAGGTGACTCTTATACAATTAGCTGTGTTGAACTTCATTTGCCAATTATTTGTCCATCCTGAAAAATTAGCATATTGGCATGGATAGAAGATTGGCTAGCTAACAGGAAACAGGGGGTAGCCATAAATGGATCTTGCTCTGGTTAGCAAGATGTAACAAGTAGAGTGGCCCAGGGATCAGTGCTGGGGCCTCAACTTTTTAAAATTTATATGAACGACTTGGATGAAGGGGCAGATGGTATGATTACTAACTGACGACACAAAGATAGGCCGGAAAGTAAGCTGTGAAGAGAATGTAAGGGGGCTACAAGCTGACATAGATAGGTTAAGTGAGTGGGAAAAGATTTGGTAAATAATGTGGGCAAGTGGGAAATTGTCCATTTTGGCAGGAAGAGTGAAAAAACATATGATCTAAATGGTGAGAGATTGCAGAGCTCTGAGATTCAGAGGGGTCTGGGTGTCTGAGTGCATGAATCACAAAAGGCTAGTATACAGGTACAGTAAGTAATTAGGAAAGCTAATAGAATGTTATCATTTATTGTGAGGGAAATTGATTACAAAAGTAGGGAGGTTATGTTGTACAGGGCATTGGTCAGACTACATCTGGAATACCGGATACAGGGGAAAGGGTGGCATAGTGGGAATGTTGCTGGACTAGTAATCCAGGGACCCAGGCTAATGCTCTGGGGTCATGGGTGCAAATCGCCCCACTGCAGCTGGTGGAATTTGAATTCAGTTAATAAATCTGGATTACAAAGCTAGTTTCAGTAATGGTGACCATGAAACTATCACTGATTGTTGCAAAAACCCATCTACTTCACTAATGTCCTTCAGTGAAGGGAATCTGCCGTCCTTACCTGGTCTGGCTTACATGTGACTCCAGACCCACAGGAATGTGGTTGACTCTTAACTGCCCCCTGAAATGGCCTAGCAAGGTCAGTTCAAGGGCAATTAGGGATGTGCAACAAATGCTGGTCTTACTAAGCTCGCCCAGATCCTATGTAAGAATAAAAAGTGTTGGTCTCGTTATTTAAGGGAAGATGTAAATGCATTAGAAGCAGTTCAGTGAAATTTCATGAGACCAATACCAGGAATGGGTGAGTTGGGCAGGTTAGGCTTGTATCCAGAGTTTAGAAGAGTAAGGAGTTACTTCACAGAACCACAGAATGACACAGTGCAGAAGAGGCCCTTCGGCCCATCGAGTCTGCACCGACACATGAGAAACACCTGACCTATCTACCTAATCCCATTTACCAGCACTTGGTCCATAGCCTTGAATGTTATGACGTGACAAATGCTCATCCAGGTACTTTTTAAAGGATGTGAGGTAACCCGCCTCCACCACCCTCCCAGACAGCGCATTCCAGACCGTCACCACCCTCTCAGTAAAAGAGTTTTCCTCACATCCCCCCTAAACCTCCTGCCCCTCACCTTGAACATCTGTTTAAGGTGTTTAATTGGGGGAAGGCTAATTATAACAATATTAGGCAGGAACTGAGGGATCTAGACTGGAAGCGAATGTTTGAGGGGAAATCAACAACTGACATGTGGGGGGCTTTCAAATGTCAGTTGATAAGAATTCAGGACCATGTTTGAGGGGAAATCAACAACTGACATGTGGGGGGCTTTCAAACGTCAGTTGATAAGAATTCAGGACCGGCATGTTCTTGCTAGGATGAAGGATAAGCATGGCAAGTTTCAGGAACCTTGGATAATGAAGGATATTGTGAGATTAGTCAAAAAGAAAAGGGAAGCATTCGTAAGGGCTAGAAGGCTGGGAACAGATGAAGCCCGTGGAGAATATAAAGAAAGTAGGAAGAAACTTAAGCAAGGAGTCAGGAGGGCTAAAAGGGGTCATGAAAAGTCACTGGCAACCAGGATTAAGGAAAATCCCAAGGCCTTTTATACATATGTAAAAAGCAAGAGGGTAGCCAGGGAAAGGGTAGGCCCACTCAGGGACAGAGGTAGGAATCTATGTGTGGAGCCAGAAGAAATGGGAGAGATACTACATGAATACTTCTCATCAGTATTCACCAAAGAGAAGGACTTAGCGGTCGATTTGTCTAGGGAAGAGTGTGTAGTTAGCCTGGATCATGTTGAGATCAAAAAAGAGGTGTTAGGCGTCTTGAAGAATATAAAGGTGGATAGGTCCCCAGGGCCAGATGGGATCTACCCCAGAGTACTGAGGGAGGCAAGGGAGGAGATTGCTGGGGCCTTGACAGAAATCTTTGTATCCTCACTGGCTACGGGTGAGGTCCCAGAGGACAGGAGAATGGCCAATGTTGTTCCATTGTTTAAGAAGGGTAGCAGGGATAATCCAGGAAATTACAGGCCGGTGAGCCTTACGTCGGTGATAGGGAAATTATTGGAGAAGATTCTTTGTGACAGGATTTATTACAATTTGGAAGCAAATGGGCGTATTAGTGAGAGGCAGCATGGTTTTGTGAAGGGGAGGTCGTGTCTCACTAACTTGATTGAGTTTTTCGAGGAAGTGACAAAGATGATCGACGATGGAAGGGTAGTGGATGTTATATACATGGATTTCAGTAAGGCCTTTGACAAGGTCCCTCACGGCAGACTGGTACAGAAGGTAAAGTCGCACGGGATCAGAGATGAGCTGACAAGATGGATACAGAATTGGCTTGGTCATAGAAGACAGAGGGTAGCAGTGGAAGGGTGCTTTTCTGAATGGAGAGCTGTGACTAGTGGTGTTCCGCAGGGATCAGTGCTGGGAGCTTTGCTGTTTGCAGTATACGTAAATGATTTGGAGGAAAATGTAACTAGGCTAATTAGTATGTTTGCAGACGACACTAAGGTTGGAGGAGTTGCAGATAGTGAAGAGGATTGTCAAAGGATACAATGGGATATAGATCGGTTGGAGACTTGGGTGGAGAAATGGCAGATGGAGTTTAATCCAGACAAATGCAAGGTAATGCATTTTGGAAGGTCTAATACAGGCAGGAATTATACAGTAAATGGCAGAACCCTTAAGTGCATTGACGGGCAGAGGGATCTGGGTGTACAGGTCCACAGGTCACTGGAAGTGGCAACGCAGGTGGATAAGGTAGTCAGGAAGGCATATGGCATGCTTGCCTTCATTGGCAGGGGTATTGAGTATAAAACCTGGGAAGTCATGCTGCAGCTATATAGAACCTTGGTTAGGCCACACTTGGAATATTGCGTGCAATTCTGGTTGCCATATTACCAGAAGGATATGGAGGCATTGGAGAGGGTGCAGAGGAGGTTTACCAGGATGCTGCCTGGACTGGAGGTTATTAGCTATGAGGAGAAGTTGGAGAAACTTGGATTGTTCTCACTAGAGCAACAGAGATTGAGGGGCGACTTGATAGAACTTTCCAAAATTATGAGTGGCATGGACAGAGTAAATAGTCAGAAGCTTTTTTCCAGGGTGGAAGAGTCAATTACTAGGGGACATAGATTTAAGGTGAGAGGAGAAAACAATAGAGGAGATGTGCGGGGCAAGTTTTTTACACAGACGGTAGTGTGTGTCTGGAATTCGCTGCCAGAGGAGGTGGTGGAAGCAGGTACGATAGTGGTGTTTAAGAGGCAGCTTGACAAATACATGAATAGGATGGGAATAGAGGGATACGGACCCCCGAAGTGCAAAATGTTTTAGTTTGACAGGCAATATGATCGGCGCAGGCTTGGAGGGCCGAAGGGCCTGTTCCTGTGCTGTACTTTTCTTTATTCTTTGTTATGTCCCTTTGTGACTGACCTTTCAACTAAGGGGAACAGCTGCTCCCTATCCACCCTGTCCATGCCCCTCACAATCTTATACACCTCGATCAGGTCGCCCCTCAGTCTTCTCTGCTCCAACATTAACAACCCAAGTCTATCCAACCTCTCTTCATAACTTAAATGTTTCACCTCAGGCAACATCCTGGTGAATCTCCTCTGTACCCCCTCCAGTGCAATCACATCCTTCCTATAATGTGGCGACCAGAACTGCACACAGTACTCCAGCTGTGGCCTCACCAAGGTTCTATACAACTCCAACATGACCTCCCTACTTTTGTAATCTATGCCTCGATTGATAAAGGCAAGTGTCCCAAATGCCTTTTTCACCACCCCACTAACGTGTCTAGAGATCTCTGGACACACACGCCAAGGTCCCTTTGTTCCTCAGAACTTCCTAGTGCCATGCCGTTCATTGAATACTTCCTTGTCAAATTACTCCTTCCCAAGTGTATCACCTCACAATTTTCAGGGCTAAATTCCATCTGCCACTTATCTGCCCATTTGACCATCCCGTCTATATCTTCCTGTAGAACAAGACACTCAACCTCACTGTTAACCACCCGGACAATCTTTGTGTCATCCACAAATTTACTAATCCTACCCCCACATAGTGGGTTTTTCCCTACTTTTACCAGCCAGAGTTTTCTCATATCCCCTCTTTGCTCTCCTAATTGCTTTCTTAAGCTCCGCCCTGCACTTTCTGTACTCCACTAATGCCTCTGCTGATTTGCTCCCCTTGTAGCTGCTAAAAGGCCTCTCTTTTCCTTCTCATCATAACCTGAATATCTCTGGTCATCCATGGTTCTCTGGGCTTGTTACTCCTTCCTATCACCCTAGAGGGAACATGTTGAGCCTGTACCCTCCCCATTTCCTTTTTGAACACCCCCCACTGCTCCTCTGCAGATTTCCCCACAAGTAACTGTTCCCAGTCTACCTTGGCCAGATCCTGCCTTATTTTACTAAAATCCACTCTCCCTCAATCCAACTTGTCTATTTCTTTGTGCATAACAAACTTAAATTGTACCATGTTGTGGTCGCTATCACTAAACTGCTCCCCCACCATCACCTCAGTCACCTGTCCGGCTTCATTCCCCAGAATTAGGTCCAGCACTGCACCGTCCCTTGTTGGACCCTCTACATATTGACCTAAAAAGTTCTCCTGTTTGAAAAATTTGAAACATTTGAAAAAATCCACTCCATCCAAGCCCTTAACACTATGTCTATCCCAATTAATGTTGGGAAAGTTGAAAGCACCTAATATAATTACTCTATTGTTATTGTTTTTACACACCTCCACAAATTGTGCACATATTTGCTTCTCAATTTCCTGCTGGCTATCCGGGGGTCTATAATAAACACCTAACAATGTGGCTGCCCCTTTTTTATTCCTAAGCTCTAACCACAAAGCTTCATTTGATGCCCCCTCTAAGATATCATCTCTCCTTACTGCTGTAACTGACTCCTTAACTAATAATGCAATTCCTCCTCCTCTTTTACCCCCTCCCCTATCTCGCCTGAAGATTCTATATCCCGGAATGTTGAGCTGCCAATCCTGCCCCTCCCTCAACCATGTCTCAGTGATGGCTACTGTATCACAATTCCACATGTCAATTCTGACCCTTAACTCATACGTTTTACCTGTAATACTCCTGGCATTAGAGGCCATCCAGCCTTGTCTTACTCCCTTATAGCTTAATGCAGCTGTACTCCCTCTGACTTGATTGTTTTACTGTATTATGATGTGTCCCTATTCTGCTAACATTCTGTGTCCCCTCCCCCTGCCCAATTAGTTTAAACTCCTCCCAACAGCACTAGCAAACCCACCCACAAGGATGTTAGTCCCGCTCTGGTTCAGATGTAGACCGTCCCGCTTGTACAGGTCCCACCTACCCCAGAAACGGTCCCAGTGATCCAGGAATCTAAAACCCTCCCTCCTGCACGAACTCTTAAGCCATGTATTCATCTGCGCTATTCTCCTATTTCTGTGCTCACTAGCACATGGCACTGGGAGTAATCCAGAGATTACAACCCGAGAGGTCCTGCTTTTTAGTCTACTGCCTAACTCCCTGAATTCTTGATGCAAGACCTCATTCCTCTTTCTACCTATGTCATTGGCACCAACATGTACCATGACCTCTGCTTTATCACCCTCCCCCTTCAGTATGCCCTGCAGCCGTTCAGTGACATCCTGGACCCTGGCACCAGGGAGGCAACTCACCATCCTGGAGTCACGTTGACGGCCACAGTAGTGCCTATCTCTTCCCCTGACTATAGAATCCCCTATTACTATTGCTCTTTGTCCTTTCCTCCCCTTCTGTACAGACAGGCTGCTTGTGATGCCAGAAGCTTGGCTCTGTCTGCACTCCCTGGAGGAACCAGCACCCTCATCAGCCTCCAAAATGGAATACCGATTTGCGAGCGGGACCCCAGGGGACACCTGAACTACCTGCCTGTTTCTCTTACACTGCCTGGTGGTCACTCATTCCCTTCCTTCCTCAAGTCCCTTCAGCTGTGGTGTGATCACCTCTCTAAACGTACTATCCACAATACTCTCAGACTCGCGAATGCGCCACAGTGTCCCCAGCCGCCATTCCAGCTCTGAAACCCGAGATTTTCAGGAGCTGCAGTTGGACAGAAGTCCTAAATGGCCTGCCCCATATCCTGAGACTGCATGCAATACTCCAGGTGTGGTCCCACCAAGGCCCTGTATAACTGCAGTAAGACATCCCTACTTCTGAACTCAAATCCTCTTGCAATGAAGGCCAACATACCATTTGCCTTTCCAATTGCTTGCTGTACCTGCCTGTTTACTTTCATTGACTGGTGTACGACGACACCCAGATCCCTTTGTACATCCACATTTCCCAATATATCACCATTTAAATAATACTCTGCCTTTCTGTTTTTCACACTGAAGCATATAACTTCACAACTTGTCTAAATTGCCCTGAAGCCTCCTTGCATCCTCCTCACAACTCACAACCCCGCCCAGTTTTGTGTCATCAGCAAATTTGGAAATTTGGTACCCCCATCCAAGTCATTTATATATATATCGTGAATAGCTGGTCCATCAGGCCATTTGGTCCATCGAGCCATTCAATTAAATCATGGTTAATCTGATTGTGGCGTCAACTCCACTTCTCTGTCTGTCCCCATAACATAAGAACATAACAAATAGGAGCAGGAGTATACCACATGGCCCATTGAGTCTGCTCTGCCGTTCAGTGTGATCATGGCTGATTTTGCACTTCAACACCGTTTTCCTGCCTGCTCCCAAAATGTTTTGATTTCCTCAGAGACCAAAAATCTATCCATCCCGGCCTTAAATGTATTCAACGATGGAGCATCCACAACTCTTTGGGGTAGAGAATTCCAAACATTCACAACCCTTTTAGTGAAGAAAGCTTTCCTCATCTCAGTCCTAAATGATTGGCCCCTTATCCTGAGTCTGTGCTTCTGTATTTTAGACTCCCCACCCCATTGAATCTCTCAACATCAACCCTATCAAGCCCCTTCAGAATTTTATACATTTCAAGGAGGTCGCCTCTCATTCTTCTAATGATAGCTGTAAATGTGGAAATGGAAGGGAGGTACAATCATGGTACAAATTAAGCTTGTTATAGACAAGGAAATAGACAAGTTGCAAAAAAATGTTTTGGACTGGGGAGAGTGGATTTTAGTAAAATAAGGCAGGATCTGACCAAGGTAGACTGGGAACAGTTTCTTGTGGGGAAATCTACACAGGAGCAGTGGGGGGCGTTCAAAAAGAAAATGGGGAGGGTACAGGCTCAACATGTTCCCGCTAGGGTGATAGGATGGAGTAACAAGCCCAGAGAACCAAGGATGACCAGAGATATTCAGGCTACAATGAGAAGGAAAAGAGTGGCTTTTAGCAGGTGCAAGGGAAGCAAATCAGCAGAGGTATTAGTGGAGTACAGACAGTGCAGGGTGGAGCTTAAGAAAGCAATTAGGAGAGTAAAGAGGGAATATGAGAAAGCTCTGGCTGGTAAAAGTAAGGAAAATCCCAAAATATTCTATAAGTATATCAATGGGAACAGGATAACCAGGGAAAGAGTAGGACCCATAAGGGACCAAGGGAGCAATCTATGGGTGGAGCCAGAGGACATCGTTAGAGTGTTGAATGATTACTTCACGTCTGTCTTCACCTAAGAGAATGAGGATGAAGGTATCGAACTCGGGGAGAGAGACTGTGAGGTTCTTAAACAAATTGATATAGGGAGTGACAAGGTATTGGAGGTGTTGGCAGGCTTAATAGTGGACAAATCTCCAGGTCCCGATTTGTGTCCCAGACTGCTGAGGGAGGCAAGAGGAGAGATCGGAGGGGCTCTGCCCCAAATTTTTAATTCCCCTCTGGCCACGGGGGAGGTGCCAGAGGACTGGAGAACAACTAATCTGGTTCCGCTATTTAAGAAGAGTTGTAGAGAGAAACCAGGGA
The DNA here is from genome assembly GCF_964194155.1 of Cetorhinus maximus. Taxonomy (NCBI): domain Eukaryota; kingdom Metazoa; phylum Chordata; class Chondrichthyes; order Lamniformes; family Cetorhinidae; genus Cetorhinus; species Cetorhinus maximus. Next base: position 248,308,713 of record NC_135879.1, read on the forward strand.
TCCACAGGCCAGTGAGTCTCACGTCAGTGGTGGGGAACTATTGGAGAAAGCTCTGAAGAAGAGTATCGATCTCCACTCGGAGAGGCAAAGTTTGATCAGGGATAGTCAGCATGGCTTTGTCAGAGGGAGGTCATGCCTAACAAATTTGATTGAATTTTTTGAGGAGGTGACTAGGTGCGTAGATGAGGGTAGTGCAGTTGATGTAGTTTATATGGATTTCAGCAAAGCCTTTAACAAGGTCCCACATGGGAGACTTAGAAAGAAGGCAAATCCACATGGGATACAGGGTAATTTGATAAGGTGGAATCAAAATGGGCTTAGTTGTACGAAGCAGAGGGTGATGACAGAAGGACGTTTTAGTGACTGGAAGCCAGTGTCCAGTGGCGTATCACAGGGATCTGTGCTCGGTTTCCTATTATTTGTCATTTATATAAATGACATAGATGACTATGTGGGGGGTAGGATTGTAAGTTTGCGGATGACACAAAGATTGGCCGGGTGGTTAACAGTGAGGTTGAGTGTTTTGGGCTACATGAAGATATAGACTGGATGGTCATATGGGCAGGTAAGTGGCAGATGGAATTTAACCCTGAAAAGTGAGTGGTGATACACTTTGGAAGGAGCAATTTGACAAGGAATTATTCAATGAACGGCATGACACTAGGGAGTTCTCAGGAAGAAAGGGACCTTGGCGTGTGTGTGTTCATAGATCTCTGAAGGTGGAGGGGCATGTTAGTGGGGTGGTGAAAAAGGCATATGGGACACTTGCCTTTATCAATCGAGGCATAGATTACAAAAGTAGGGAGGTCATGTTGGAGTTGTATAGAACCTTGGTGAGGCCACAGCTGGAGTACTGTGTGCAGTTCTGGTCGCCTCATTATAGGAAGGATGTGATTGCATTGGAGGGGGTGTAGAGGAGATTCACCAGGATGTTGCCTGGGATGAAACATTTAATTTATGAAGAGAGGTTGGATAGATTTGGGTTGTTTTTGTTGGAGCAGAGAAGACTGAGGAGCCATAAGATCAAGGTGAGGGGCAGGAGGTTTAGGGGGGATGTGAGGAAAACCGTTTTTACCCAGAGGGTGGTGACGGTCGGGAATGCGCTGCCGGGGAGGGTGGTGGAGGCGGGTTGCCTCACATCCTTTAAAAAGTACCCGGATGAGCACTTGGCACATCATAACATTCAAGGCTATGTGCCAAGTGCTGGTAAATGGGATTAGGTAGGTAGGTCAGGTGTTTCTGACATGTCGGTGCAGACTCGATGGGCCGAACGGCCTCTTCTGCACTGTGATCCAGGTACTTTTTAAAAGAGTTTAAAGTTTGTGCCTCTACCACCAACTTGGGCACCGAATTCCAGACACCCACTACCCTCTGCGTAAAAAATTTCTTCCTCATATCCCCCCTACACCTTCTGCCAGTTATCTTGAATCTATGTTCCCTGGTTCTAGAATTCTCTACCAAGGGAAACAATTTTATCCTGTCCACTCTATTCCCCTCATAATTTTGTACACCTCAACCAAGTCACCTCTCAGTCGCCTTTGTTCTGAGGAAATAACCCCAACCTATCCAATCTCTCCTTGTAGCTACACTTTTCTAACCCTGGCAACATTCTTGTAAACCTCCTCTGCACTCTCTCCAGAGCTATTACATCCTTCCTGTAATGTGGTGACCAGAACTGCACACAATACTCCAGTTGTGGCCTCACCAGTGTTTTATACAATTCCAACGTTATATCCTTACTTTTATATTCTATACTTCTGCCGGGGAAGGAGAGCATTCCATATGCCTTCTTTACAACCTTGTCTACTTGAACTGCTGCCTTCAGGGACCTGTGTACTTGTATGCCAAGATCTCTTACTTCATCTACCCCTCTTAGTATATTCCCATTTATTTTGTAATCCTGTAACTGTTTGACCTCCCTAAATGTATGACCTCACACTTCTCTATGTTAAAATCCATCTGCCACTTTACCGCCCACTCCACCAACCCATCTATATCGTTTTGGAGATTATGACTATCCTCTACACTATCCACTACTCGGCCAATCTTTGTGTCATCTGCAAATTTCCCAATCATGCCCCCCACATTCACATCCAAATCATTAATATATAACACAAACAGCAAGGGTCCCAACACCGAGCCCTGTGGAACACCACTTGAGGCAACTTTCCATTCGCAAGGGCATCCATCGACCATTACCCTATGCTTCCTATTACAAACCCAACCTTTTATCCAGTTTGCCACATTACCCTGAATTTTACTTTCCTGACCAATCTGCCATGTGGGACCTTGTCAAATGCCTTGCTAAAATCCATGTACACAACATCCACTGCACTACCTTCATCAACCCTTCTTGTCGCTTCTTCAAAGAATTCACTCAAATTTGTGAGGCAAGACCTTCCTTTAACAAATCCATGCTGACCATCCCTGACTAGTCCATGCCTTTCCACATGACAGTTAATCCTATTTCTCAGGATTGATTCTACTAATTTGCTCACCATCGATGTAAGTCTAACTGGCCTATAATTGTTTGGCATTTCCTTTGATCCCTGTTTAAACATTGGAACTACGTTTACATTTCTCCAGTCCTCCGGTACCTCCCCTGTATCTAGTGAAGATTGGAAAATCATCCTCAGAGCATCTGCTATCTCCTCCCTGACTTCCTTCAGCAGCCTCGGAAACAATCCATCTGGCCCTGATGACTTATCACCTTTCAAGGATTTCAACCCTTCGAGTACTTCCTCTCTCTCTATGACTATCCCATCCAATATCTCGCAGTGTTCCTCCTGGACTACTATATCTACATCCTCCCTTTCCTTTGCAAACCCAGAGACAAAATATTCATTCAAAATTCCTTCCCACAGCCTCTGCATCTCCACACAAGTTTCCATCTTCATCTCTGATAAGTCCCACTTTTTCCTTAACTAACCTTTTAGCATTAATGTGCAACATCCGCAATAAGTGGCAGTACGGGCCATGGTGTCATACCTGATGAACAACAACACAGCTTATCATAAAGAGGAGACATACACAAGAGATGTAAAATGGGTGGTATTCTACTTGCATTGATGAAAAGTATATAACATGTGCCACTGTCATGCTCCTAATATTTCTTCATTTTCCTAACCCTACTGCTACGTCTTGGTGCATCCCCGATATCCACAGCATGGATGGAGGCAGCCTGCTGACTGCTACGCCCCTGTTGTCTGTGATGACTTTGGTGGGTGTCCTCTAGAAGGCCGACTTGGATGGCCTTGGCCTACTTTGGATCTCCTGCTGTGGTGCAGGTTCACCCTCCTTGGTCTGTGGAGCTGGAGGTGACGGGTTCACAGGGAGAGGGAACTGGGAATGGCACGACACTCCCAGAGGCACCAGGGTGGATGGCCCCAGAGTGCTCAGGTGCTGGTCCCCCTCCCTATGGCTGCCCGAGGGCCCTTGCCTGACTCCTTTAGGATAAGTGTAAACTGTAGTGAGATTGAGTTGCCCTGCCCCCACCTCTTGCATAGTCACTAATGGATGCCACCAATGCCTACATTGATAAAGTGCAGCTCCAGGTGCTGTGCAGGACCCATGTCCTGGACCATGGGCTCCATGGCAGCCACCATCCTACCAGTGTTGACCTTGGTGAGTTGGCATGCTGGTGCTATAACCTCAGACTGAACATGACAGACTCCTCCATTGTATGATGCAATCTGTGGAAAGCAGCTGACGACCTTTCCTCAATCCCCTGACTTTCACTGAAGCTCCACCAACTGAGTTAGAACCGAGTTCTGAGGCTTATCATCAGCTCAGACCCAGCAGAATCCTGGACTCCAGCACTCCTCTGAATGCTGACTACCTCAGATGTCCCTGCCTCTGACTGCTGTGGACCAGATTGTGTGTTGTGCTCATTGGATTGTAGCCCCAATGCTTCTCTAGAAATCGGTCCTGCCAAATTATCGGTCTCTGCACTGGTGGAGGGTGTGGGTGAGCGCCATGATGGGTCTTCAATCGTGCTCTCCTCTGCTTCCTCTTCCGAGGTGTTGTCAGGGCTGGATATCAAGACCTGGTTGGTGGATGCCCTTGGGTAATTTCCAGAGGTGCCTATGAATGAGAGATTACTTAAGTATGGCAAGAGACTGGAAGCTGGCAGACTGTACTCAGTTTGGTTGTCTGAGGGATGAGCTAGTATGGGGCCCTCACTTGGGTCTGTGCTGCCCATCTCACTGTCATCACATGCATGGTCCCTATCCTCTCCGGCCAGCACGTTGGCACACTCCTCATATGGGGTGAAGGTCGTAATTTTGGCCACTCCATCTCGGGTCTGGGACCTCTCCCTCATATCCTGTGCAAGCTTTTCCTGCATGAAGAAAAAGGGAGAGAGTGTGAGCAGGATATATGCCAAGGCAGCTGATAAGGATGTCTGCTGTGCGTGGGTGGTGAGGACATGACGTATACAAGGAATGAGCCCAGATCGAGATGTGAAGGTGTGAGAGTGAGAGAGTGGTGATATGCCTTCAGCTGGCAATGTGTGAGATCCCTGTGGAGTGTTTTCCTGCTAATGCCTGATGTGCTTGTAAATGAGATTCATTCTCTTCCTGCGCTGGATTACACGCCTTTGCTGCATTGCGTTTGTGCTGACCGCTGAAGACACCGCCTCCCAAGCTGGAGAGGTGACATTGGTGGATGTCTTGCGGCCATCACTGGGGTACAGGACATTCCTGGCGGGCCTCAGTGTCCAGCAGGTGGCCCAGCGAAGTGCTACTGAATCTGGGATTTGCAATATTCTTTGCTCCCAGTGGGAAAAACACCACTTTTCCCGACCACCATCGCACAGAAGGCAAAATCCCACTCTATGTCTTTTATCATCCAGGGAGCTCTGGATTTGCATGACTCCCTTTCCCTCTTGTGGGAATATTTTTTTTTCATTCCCGGAATGTGATCTTCACTGGCTGGGCCCAGCATTTATTGCCCATCCCTAATAGCCCTTGAGAAGGTGGTGGTGAGCTGCTTTCTTGAACCGCTGCAGTCCATGTGGTGTAGGTACACCCACAGTGCTGTCAGGAAGGGAGTTCCAGGATTTTGACCCAGTGACAGTGCAGGAACGGCGATATATTTCCAAGTCAGGATGGTGAGTGACTTGGAGAGGAACACCCAGGTGGTGGTGTTCTCATCTATCTGCTGCCCTCGTCCTTCTAGGTGGTAGTGGTGGATTTGGAAGGTGCTGTCGAAGGAGCCTTGGTGAATTCCCGCAGTGCATCTTGTAGATGGTACACACACTGCTGCTACTGTGCATCGGTGGTGGAGGGAGTGAATGTTTGTGGATGTGGTGCCAATCAAGTGGGCTGCTTTTTCCTGGACAGTGTCAAGCTTCTTGAGTGTTGTGGGAGCTGCATTCATCCAGGCAAGTGGGGAGTATTCCATCACACTCCTGACTTGTGCTTTGTAGATGGTGGACAGGCTTTGGGGAGTCAGGAGGTGAGTTACTCGTCGCAGGATTCCCAGCCTCTGACCTGCTCTTGTAGCCACAGTATTTATATGGCTAGTGCAGTTCAATTTCTGGTCAATGGTAACCCCCAGGATATTGATAGTGGGGGATTCAGTGATGGTAATGCCATTGAACATCAAGGGGCGATGGTTGGATTCTCTCTTGGAGATGGTCATTGCCTGATACTTGAGTGCTACGAATGTTATTTGCCACTTGTCAGCCCAAACCTGGAAATTGTCAGGTCTTGCTGCGTTTGGACATGGACTGCTTCAGTATCTGAGGAATTGTGAATGGTGCTGAACATTGTGCAATCATCAGTGAACATCCCCACTTCTGACCTTATGACGGAAGGAAGATCATTGATGATGATTGGGCCGAGGACACTACCCTGAGGAACTCCTGCGGTGATGTCCTGGAACTGAGATGACTGACCTCCAACCATCTTCCTTTGTGCTGGGTATGAATCCAACCAGTGGTGAGTTTTCCCCTGATTCCCATTGACTCCAGTTTTGCTAGGGCTCCTTGATGCCACACTCTGTCAAATGCAGCCTTGATGTCAAGGGCAGTCACTCTCACCTCGTGAGTTCAGCTCTTTTGTCCATGTTTGAACCAAGGCTGCAATGAGGTCAAGAGCCAAGTGACCCTGGTGGAACCCAAACTGGCATCAGTGATCAGGTTATTTCTAAGCAAGTGCTGTCTGATAGCACTGTTGATGACCCCTTCCATTACTTTACTGATGATCGAGAATGGACTGATTGGGCGGCAATTGGTTGGATTGGATTTGTCCTGCTTTTTGTGTGCAGGACATACCTGAGCAATTTTCCGTATATCTGGGTAGATGCCAGTGTTGTAGCTGTACTGGAACAGCTTGGCTAGGGGTGTGGCAAGTTCGGGAGCACAAGTCTTCAGTACTATTGCCGGAATATTGTTAGGGCCCATAGTCTTTGCAGTATCCAGTGCCTTCAGTCCTTTCTTGATATCACGTGGAGTGAATCGAATTGGCTGAGATCATCCACTCAGCACTCTTCTGGCTGAAGATTGTTGTGAATGCTTCAGCCTTATTTTTTGCGCTGCTGTGCTGGGCTCCCCCATCATTGAGGATGGGGATATTTGTGGAGCCTCCTCCTCCAGTGATTTCTTTAATTGTCCACCACCTTTCTCCTGGGGTGTGGCAGGACTGCAGAGCTTAGATCTGATCTGTTGGTTGTGGGATTGCTTAGCTCTGTCCATCACTTGCTGCTTATGCTGTTTGGCACAGAAGTAGTCCTGTGTTATAGGTTCACAAGGTTGACACCTCATTTTTTAGGTATGCCTGATGCTGCTGCTGGCATGCCCTCCTGCACTCTTCATTGAACCAGAATTTATCCTCTAGCTTGATGGTAACGGTAGAGTGGGGGATATGCCGGGCCATGAGGTTACAGATTGTGTTCGAGTACAATTCTGCTGCTGCTGATGGCCCACAGCACACCTCATGGATGCCCAGTCTTGAGTTACTTGATCTGTTCAAATCTATCCCATTTAGCACGGTGGTAGTGCCACACAACACGATAGAGAGTATCCTCAATGTGAAGGCGGGACTTCGTCTCCACAATGACTGTGCGGTGGTCTCTCCTACCAATACTGTCATGGACAGATGCATCTGTGACAGGCAGGTTGGTGCAGATGAGGTCAAGTATGTTTTTCCCTCACCACTTGCCGCAAACTCAATCTAGCAGCTATGTCCTTTAGGACTCGGCCAGCTCAGTCAGTAGTGATGCTACCAGGCCACTCTTGGTGATGGACATTGAAGTCCTGCACCAAGACTACATTCTGTACCCTTGCCACCCTCAGTGCTTCCTCCAATTGATGTGCAACATGGAGGAGAACTGATTCATCAGCTGAGGGAGGGCGGTACATGGTAATCAGCAGGAGGTTTCCTTGCCCATGTTTTACCTGATGACATGGGACTTCATGGGGTCCGGAGTTGATGTTGAGGACTCCCAGGGCAACTCCCTCCTGACTGTATACCACTGTGCCGCCACCTCTGCTGGGTCTCTCCTGCCAGTGGGACAGGACATACCCAGGGATGGTGATGGTGGTGTCTGGGACATTATCTGTAAGGTATGATTCCATGAGGATGATTATGTCAGGCTGTTGCTTGACTAGTCTGTGAGACAGCTCTCCCAATTTTGGCACCAGCCCCCAGATGTTAGTAAGGAGGATTCCAGGGTCGACAGGGCTGCAATTGCCACATCTTTTCTGATGCCTAGGTCGATGCCGGGTGGTCCGTCCGGTTTCATTCCTTTTTTGTGACTTTGTAGCAGTTTGTTACAACTGAGTAGTTTGCTCGGCCATTTCAGATGCAAGGTATAGGCCAGACCAGACAAGGACAACAGATTTCCTTCCCTCAAGGAAACCAGATGGGTTTTTACAACAAATGACAATGGCTCCATGGTCATTAGACTTTTAATTCCAGATTTTTTATTGAATTCAAATTCCACCATCTGCTGTGGTGGGATTCAAACCCGGGTCCCCAGACCCTTACCCTGGGTCTCCAGACCCTTACCCTGGGTGTCTGGATTACTAGTCCAGCAACAATACCACTACACCATTGCCTCCCCACATATCTCGTTTGTACCCAAATAATCTTCTGTATAAGGGCCCCCACCCTCCATTGTTCATTTATTGTTTTATCTAGGTGCTTCTCTGGTGTTTCATACAATCACAGAATGGTTACAGTACAGAAGGAAGCCATTCAACCAGTCATGTTTGTGCTGACTCTCTGCTAGAGCCACTTACCTGTTCCCACTGCCACACCTTTTCCTCGTAGCCCTGCCATTTCTTTCTCAGGTCTCTGGTCTCCTGTTTTCTCCTTGCCCCTTTGACACTTGTATATTTTTATCTTCAGTTTCGTTTTGCCAACAACCTTCAGTCGTTGCAGCCGACAGGACTTGGTGAACAGCGTCAGATATGGAGGAGCTGTGTGTCTTTCCAATGTTCCAACTCTTGACAAGTCGTTTGGGGGCATGGAGTGTGGAAACCAGTATGTGGAGAGAGGCGAGCAGTGTGACTGCGGCAAACCTGCGGTAAGGAGGAATCAAACGTGCCTGGTAATCAGGGTTCACTGTCAGGGCCTATTGAATATTGTGATGGGCACTTTTTTTCTGTGCATCAGGGGCTTTGTGTAAATTTAGGATTGGATTCAAACTGAATTTCTATTCCCAACTGGGATCATTTGGTTTGGATTTGACAAGGCATCTTTCTTTTACGAACACAAAACTTAAAAACAGAAAGAACTGTTTATTTCATGGTTTTCGTGTACGTGCAAATCTTTGCAGCTGATAAAGTACTTGGGAATTGTAGCCAATGTTGAAGGAAATGTAGCAGCAGAGCCTATAAATAGTAAACTGACAAAAATCAGATACCGTTTTTAGTGATGTTCGATGAGGAATAAATATTAGTCAGGACACTGGGGGAAACATGCAAACATAAAAATTAGGAGCAGGAGAAGGCAACTCGGCCCCTCAAGCCTACGCTGCCATTCAATATCATGCCTGATCTCATTGTAACCTTGACTCCACATTCCCGATAACATTTCACCCCCCTTGCTTCAAGAATCTATCTAGCTCTGCCTTAAAAATATTCAAAGATTCTGCTTCCACCGTCTTTTGAGGAAAGGTTCCAAAGACTCACAATCCCAGAAAAAAATTCTCCTTATCTGTTTTAAATGGGTGACCCCTTATTTTTAAACAGTGATTCTCCCACAACAGGAAACATCCTCTCCACATCCACCCTGTCAAGGCCCCTCAGGATCTTAAAGATTTCAATCAAGTCACCTCTTACTCTTCTACTCTACAATGGATACAAGCCTAGCCCGTCCAACCTTTCCTCATAAGACAAACCACCCATTCCAGATAGTCTAGTAAACCTTCTCTGAACTGCTTCCAACACATTTACATCCTTCCTTAAATAAGTAGACCAATACTGTACACAGTACTCGAGATGTGGTCTCGCCAGTGTCCTGTATAACTGAAGCATAACCTCCCTACTTTTATATTCAATTCCCCTCGCAATAAACAATAACATTCTATTAGCTTTCTGAATTACTTGCTGTACCTGCATACTAGCCTTTTGCAATTCATGCACTAAGACACCCAGATCCCTTTGCATCTCAGAGCTCTGCAATCTCTCACTATTTAGATAATATGCTTTTTTTTAACTTTTCCCTGTCAAATGGACAATTTCACATTTTCCCGCATTATACTCCATTTGCCAGGTCTTTGCTCACTCACTTAACCTATCGATATTCCTCTGCAGCCTCTTTAAGTCCTCTTCATGACTTATTTTCCTTCCTATGTTATGTCATCAGCAAATTTAGCAACCATACCTTCAGTCCCTTCATCCAGCTCATTCATATAATTGTAAAAAATTAAGGCCCCAGCACTGATCCCTGAGGCACACCACTCATTACATCTGGTCAATCAGAAAATGACCCTTTTATGCGAACTCTGTTTCCTGTTAGCCAGGCAATCTATCCATGCCAATATGTTACCCCCTACACCATAAACTTTTGTTTTCCACAATAACCTTTGATGTGGCACCTTATCAAATATCAAATACCTTCTGAAAATCTAAATGCAGTACATCCACCGGTTCCCCTTCATCCACAGCACATGTTGCTTCAAAGAACTCCAATAAATTGTTTAAACATGGTTTTCCTTTCACAAAACCATGCTGACTGCCTGATTACCTTGAATTTTTCTAAGTGCTCTGCTGTAATGTCTTCAGTAATAGTTTTTGACATTTTTCCTTTGACAGATGTTAAGCGAACAAGCCTGTTATTTCCTGCTTTCTGTTTCCTCCTCTTTTTGAAAATGGAGTTGAATTCTCTATTTCCCAACCTAATGGGAGCTTAATCTAGGGAATTTTGAAAAATTAAAACCAACACAACTATCTCACGTGCCACTTCTTTTAAGACTCTAGGATAAAATCCATCAGGACCTGGGCACTTGTCAGCCCGGAGCTCCAACAATTTACTAAGTACCATTTCCCTGTGATTTTAATTTTCTTGAGTTCTTCTCTCAATTCTAATTCCTGATTCACAGCTGTTTCTTGGATGCCAATTGTCCTCTACAATGAAAGCTGATGCAAAATACCTGTTCAATTCATCTGCCATCTCCTTTTTTTCCATTATAAATTCTCCTGACTCACTTCCTACAGGACCAACGCTCACTTTTGAAAATAGCTACAGAAACAGTTACAACTTGTCTTTAAATGTCGAAAACAAAAACAGAATTACCTGGAAAAACTCAGCAGGTCTGGCAGCATCGGCGGAGAAGAAACGAGTTGACGTTTCGAGTCCTCATGACCCTTCAACAGAACTGAGTATAGTTAGGAGAGGGGTGAAATATAAGCTGGTTTAAGGTGGGGGGCAGGGGGAGAGAAGTTGAGGGTGGGGTGGTTGTAGGGACAAGCAAGCAGTGATAGGAGCAGATAATCAAAAGATGTCACAGACAAAAGGATCAAAGAGGTGTTGAAGGTGGTGATATTATCTAAGAAAATGTGCTAATTAAGGATGGATGGCAGGACACTCAAGGTACAGCTCTAGTGGGGCTGGGGTGGAAAGACTGACAAGGTATTAGTTGTAGATTTAAAAATAATGGAAATAGGTGGGAAAAGAAAAATCTATATAAATTATTGAAAAAAACAAAAGGGAGGGGGAAGAAACAGGGTGGGGTTGGGGGGAGGGAGTTTAAGATCTAAAGTTGTTGAATCCAATATTCAGCCCGGAAGGCTGTAAAGTGCCTAATCGGAAGATGAGGTGCTGTTCCTCCAGTTTGCGTTGGGCTTCACTGGAACAATGCAGCAAGCCAAGGACAGACATGTGGGCAAGAGAGCAGGGTGGAGTGTTAAAATGGCAAGCGACAGGGAGGTTTGGGTCTTTCTTGCGGACAGACTGCAGGTGTTCTACAAAGCGGTCGCCCAGTTTGCGTTTGGTCTCTCCAATGTAGAGGAGACCGCATTGGGAGCAATGAATGCAGTAGACTAAGTTAGGGGAAATGCAAGTGAAATGCTGCTTCACTTGAAAGGAATGTTTGGGCCCTTGGACAGTGAGGAGAGAGGAAGTGAAGGGGCAGGTGTTGCATCTTCTGCGTGGGCATGGGGAGGTGCCATAGGTGGGGGTTGAGGAGTAGGGGGTGATGGAGGAGTGGACCAGGGTGTCCCGGAGGGAACGATCCCTACGGAATGCCGCCGGGGGGGTGAAGGGAAGATGTGTTTGGTGGTGGCATCATGCTGGAGTTGGCGGAAATGGCGGAGGATGATCCTTTGAATGCGGAGGCTGGTGGGGTGATAAGTGAGGTCAAGGGGGACCCTATCATGTTTCTGGGAAGCTTTCTTTTGTACTGTATTATTCCCTCCTTATTCATTTTTTAGTGATTCTTTGCTGTCTTTCATTTTCTGTCCAATCTTCTGTCCTGCCACCCATCTTTGCACAATGATATTCTTTTTCTTTAAGTTTGATACTGTCTTTAACTTTAGTTAACCATGGATTAGGGGTCCTCCCCTTTTTCTCTCTCATTGGAATGTATCTATTCTTTGTATTCTGAAATATCCCCTTAAATATCTGTCACTGTATCTCCCTTGACCTATGCATTAACCTAATTTGCCAATTCATTTTAGCTAGCTCTATTTTCATGCCCTCATAATTCCCCTTATCTAAGTTTGAAATACTAGTCTTTGAACCACTCTTCTCTCCTACACACTGAAGACAAAATTCAATTATACTATGATTGCTGCTACTGACAGGCACCTTCACTATGAGGTCATTAATTAATCCTGTCTCATTGCACAATACCAGATCAAGTATAGCCGACTCTCTGGTTGCCCCCGAAATGTGCTCTAAGGAACAATCCTGAAAATAAGGGGGAGGTGATGATAAAGTGGAATTGTCACTGGACTAGTAAACTAGAGATGTAGGGTCATGCCATGGAAGATGGTAGAATTTGAATTCAATAAAAATCTGGAATTAAAAGTCTAATGATGAAACCATTGTCAATTGTTGCAAAGACCCACCTGGTTCACTAATGCCCTTTAGGGAAGGAAATCTTACCTGGTCTGGCCTACATGCAACTCCAGACCCACAGAAATATGGCTGACTCTGAAACTCAGTTGTATCAACCACTACAAAGTCACAAGAAAGAAATGAAACTGGACAGTCAACCTAGGCACAGGAAAAGACAATGACAAACTCAACCCTGCAAAGTCCTCCTTGCTAACATCTGGGGGCTAGTGCCAAAATTGGGGAAAGTTGTCTCACAGACTAGTCACGCAACAGCCTGATATTATTATATTTTTAATTCATTCACAAGATGTGGGCTTTGTTGGAAGAGTGCAGAAGGGCATACCAGGAGCAGCACCAGGCATACCCAAAAATGAGGTGTCAATCAGGTGAGGCTATAGCACAGGACTACTTGCATGCCAAACAGCATAAGCAGCAAGTGATAGGCAGAGCTGAGTGATCTCACAACCAATGGATCAGATCTACTCTCTGCAGTCCTGCCACATCCAGTCGTGAATGGTGGTGGATAATTAAACAACTCACTGGAGGAGGAGGCTCCACAAATGTCCCCAGCTTCAATGATGGAGGAGCCCAGCACATCAGTGCAACAGATAAGGCTGAAGCATTCACAACAATTTTCAGCCAGAAGTGCCGAGTGGATGATCCATCTCGGCCTCCTCCGGAGGTCCCCAGCATCACAGATACCAGTCTTCAGCCAATTCGATTCACTTCACGTGATATCAAGAAATGGATGAAGGCATGAGATAGCCTTTGCACTATGGGCCCACACAATATTCCGGCAATAGTACTGAAGACCTGAGCTCCAGAACTGCCACACCCCTAGCCAAGCTGTTCCAGTACAGCTACAACACTGGCATCTGCCCAGCTATTTGGAAAATTGCCCAGGGATGTCCTGTACACAAAATGCAGGACCAATCCAACCCAGCCGATTACCGGCCCCTCAGTCTACCCTCAACCATCAGTAAAGCGCTGGAAGGGGTCATCGACAGTGCTTTCAAGCACTTAACAATAACCTGCTCACTAACGCTCAGTTTGGGTTTGGCCAGGACCACTCAGCTCCTTACGTCATTACAGCCTTGGTTCAAACATGGACAAAAGAGCTGAACTCCCAAGGTGAGGTTAGAGTGTCTGCCCTTGACATCAAGGCTGAGTGCGGCATCAAAAAGCCCGAGCAAAACTGGAGTCAATGGGAATCGGGGGAAACTCTCCACTAGTTGGATTCATACCCAGCACAAAGGAAGATGGTTGTGGTTGTTAGAGGTCAGTCATTTCAGTTCCAGGACATCACTGCAGGAGTTCCTTAGGGTAGTGTCCTCAGCCCAACCATCTTCAGCTGCTTCAATGACCTTCCTTCCATCACAAGGTCAGAAGGGGGGATGTTCGCTGATGATTGCACAATGTTCAGCACCATTCGCGACTCCTTAGGTACTGAAGCAGTCCATGTCCAAATGCAGCAAGACCTGGACAATATTCGTACTTGGGCTGACAAGTGGCAAGTAACATTAACTACCACCTTCTTAAGGGCAACTAGGGAGGGGCAATAAATGCTGGCCCAGCCAGTGAATCCCACATCCCGTGAATGAATAGAATAAAATATTCCTCATCTAGGCTAATTTTGCCCATCTAATTTTTCCAGTCTATATGAAGTTTAAAATGCCCCATGATTATCACCGTATCATTCTGACAAGCTCACGTTATTTCTTCCTTTATACCCCAGCCCCTCATGTGGGTACTGTTAGAGGGCTTGTACACCACTCCTACAAGGGAATTTTCACCTTTACCATTTCTCATCTCTACCCAAACCGCTTTTACATCCTGGTTTCCTGAACTTTGGTCACCCATCTCTAATGTGCTAATACCATCATTAATTAACAGAGCCAGCCGTCCACCTTTTCCTAACTTCCTGTCCTTCCTAAAAGTCACATACCCTTCAGCCATGTCCCTGTAATGGTGATCACACTTATTTCTATTGCGCTATCAGTTCATCTGTTTTGTTTTGAATGCCATGTGCATTCTGATACAGAGCCTTTAGTTTTGACATTTAAATTTTGTAACCTTTCACCTTACCTGCTGACTTATTCTTAGGTTTGTGCTCTGTCCCTTCCTGTCATGGCCTGGTTTCCTTTCCAATATGAATACCTTTCTCTTGCATTGTATCTATGCTTTGATTTACCAAATCTTCCCAAATTTGATTGATCCATTGCCCCTAAAACTATTAGTCTCTACTTCCCTAGTTATGCATCTCGCTAGAACACTGGCCCCAGCACAGTTCAGATGTAGATCGACCCAATGGTGCAGCTCCCACTTTCCGCAGTATTGGTGCCAAACCGGAACCCAGTTCTCCCACACCAGTCTTTGAGCCGTGCATTTATCTCTCTCATTTTATTTGCCCTATACCAATTCGCATGCAGCTCTGATAATAGAAATTATTACCTTTGAGGTTTTTCTTTTTCATTTAGTGCCTAGCTCCTCATACCCTCAATGCAAAACCTTTTTCCTAGTCTTACCTATGTCGTTGGTACCAACATGGAACATAACCACTGGATCCTTCCCCTCCCACTGCATGTTCCTCTTCAGCCTGGAGTACATATCACAAACCCTGCCACTGGCAACACAGCTGTCTGGACTCAATCTCTCGGCTACAGAGAACAGTATCTTTCCCGCTAACTATGCTGTCTCCTATCATTGCCACTTTCCTGTTCGTTCCCCACTTGAATGTCTCCTTCACCATGGTGCCATGGTCAATTCGCTCATCCACCTTGCAGTCCTTCTTACCCACACAGGTAGCAAGCACTTCACACCTGTTGGACAAAGTCAAGGGCTGAAGCTCCTCCATCTCTACATGCTGATTCCCCTTATCTGCCTGACTTGCAGACATCCTCCTGTCCCTGACCATTGACCAACACCAAAGCTCTGCCTAACCTAAGGGAAGAGATTGCCTCCTGGAACAAAGTGTTCAGGCATCGCTCCCCTTCTCTAATCTCCTGCAATGTCTGCAACTTAGACTCCACCTCAGCAACTCAGAGCTGGAGTTGCTAAGCTGCAGACTTTCTGCATATATGTTTGTCCAAGATTGCAGTGCATTTCATGGAGTCATACCTAGCACAAAGGAAGATGGTTGTGGTTGTGGCTGGAGGTCAATCTCAGTTCCAGGACATCACCGCAGGAGTTCTTCATGGTAGTATCCTAGGCCCAAACATCTTTAGCTGCTTCTATGGTATTCCTTCCATCATAAGGTCAGAAGTGGGGATGTTCGCTGATGATTGCACAATGTTCAGCACCATTCGCAACTCCTCAGATACTGAAGCAGTCCATGTCCAAATGCAGCAAGACCTAGACAATATCCAAAGTTGGACTGACAAGTGACAAGTAACGTTCATGCCGCATAAGTGCCAGGCAATGACCATCTCCAACAAGAGAGAATCTAACCATCATCCCTTGACATTCAATGGCATTTTGATCGCTGAATCCACCATTATCAACATCCTGGGGGTTACTATTGACCAGAAACTGAGCTGGACTAGCTGCATAAATGCTGTGGCTACAAGAGCATTGTCAGAGGCTAGGAATTTTGTGGCGAGTAACTCACCTTCTGACTCCCAAAGTCTGTCCACCATCTTCGAGGAGTGTGATGGAATATTCCCCACTTGTCTGGATGAGTGCAGCTCCCACAACACTCAAGAAGCTTGACACCATCCAGGACAAAGCAGCCACCTTGATTGGCACCCCTTCCACAAACATTCACTCCCCCCTTCATCTCTGAAGAACAGAGACAGTGTTTACCATCTACAAGATGCACTGCAGAAACTCACCAAGGCTCTTTACGCAGCACCTTCCAAACCCATAACCGCTAACATCTAGAAGGACAAGGGGCAGCCGACACATGGGAACACCACCATCTGGAAGCTCCTCTCCAAGCCACTCACCATCCTGAATTGGAAATGTATCGCTGTTCCTTCACTGTCGCTGGGTCAAAATCCCTAACAGCACTGTGGATGTACCTACACCACATGGACTGCAGTGGTTCAAGAAGGCAGCTCACCACCACTAAGGGCAACTAGGGATGGGCAATAAATGCTGGCCCAGCCAGCGAAGCCCACATTCCGTGAATTAATAAAAAAAGGATTCCCACATGATGCAGTCACGGCACAGCACAAACCTTGCCATTTCTATCCAACCTTATTTATTTACTTAGTAAATTAGTTAATAATTTTCACAGATTAGATAATGGAAAAATTTCACTCAGGTAGCTTTGATACCAAGGGAGGAAACTCACCAACTACTGGAGGTGGAGAAAAAGAAAAAAAGGAGAAAAAGAAAAAAGGGACAAAAAAATTTCCCCTCTGCACCAAATTCCTACTTGAGCCAAATTCCCAACTCCTCACTCAATTTATGTCTCACTCTGGTGTAGTCTGATGTCCGCTCACCCCTTCCTGCTTGCAGGTTTAAAACCTCTACTTTGATAGAGACTCTGATGACTCACTAGTCAACTCAGCTTTTTGCTACAGCAATTCATGAGATTGAAACCCTACTAGGGGGTGCAGAGGAGATTCACCAGGATGTTGCCTGGGATGAAACATTTAAGTTATGATGAGAGGTTGGATAGACTTGGGTTGTTTTTGTTGGAGCAGAGAAGGCTGAGGGGCAACCTGATCGAGGTGTACAAGATTATGAGGGGCATGGACAGGGTGGATATGGAGCAGCTGTTCCCCTTAGTTGAAGGGCATAAGTTCAAGGTGAGGGTCAGGAGGTTTAGGGGGGATGTGAGGAAAAGCTTTTTTACCCAGAAGGTGGTGACGATCTGGAATGTGCTGCCTGGGAGGGTGGTGGAGGCGGGTTGCCTCACATCCTTTAAAAATTACCTGGATAAGCACTTGGCACCTCATAACATTCAAGGCTATGGGCCAAGTGCTGGTAAATGGGGTTAGGTAGGTAGGTCAGGTGTTTCTCTCGTGTCGGTGCAGACTTGATGGGCTGAAGGGCCTCTTCTGCACTTCTGTGATTCTGATTCTGTGATTCCTTGAAATTTCAAACAGTCACAGCAGTTTATACTAAATTAAAAAATGGTGCTGATTGGTTGGTAAGTCGGTTCTGATTGGCCGAGACATTGCCATGGAGGAAGCAACAATGAATTATTGGCTCCCCAAGCTCTTGGGAGATCCAAAAAAGGTGCAAGGCTTGAATATTCTTTTGTTTGCAGAGAACAGGTCCCTGCATTTGAATGTATGTTGCTTCTATCAAGTGTAAATGAACCAGTTTACGAGCTCAACTGATTATCTTAAACTGTTTGTTAGTATCATAGCACACTCAGGGTTGTTCAGTAAGTGTTGGCCAATCACAGAATTACATGTAACACTGTTTTGGATTTTGCAAGTGCAGGCTGGTTGAGTACAATCTGTAGTCTGGCTATTTCAGACAATCGAAGGGACATGCTGCTTCATTTGATCAACCAATCACTGCGATATTCAGCCTACATAACTGGCATCACACGGGCACTGAAATTCATACACAACGTGCTCAATTGTGTGGTAGGCAGATGTCCTGGACTGATGGCCGTGTCCTGGTAGTGGAAATTGCATCAATTGGCTTCTTTAACCTGTTGGTCAATTTTTGACAGTGCTAATTCGCAATTGGGCCAAAGACTGCCACTTTCAGACCTGAAAAGTTCCCAGTCTATCTAAAATTACCCAGAAAGGCAAAGTATCTCAATTTGGCACACCTCCCATACTAGAGCACCTTTCAGATTTTTGCTGAAATCCCACAATGGAACTTGAATGCATGATATTCTGAAACAGAGGCGTGATCAATTTAAATATTATGCTTTGAATCCACTGAAACTCCTTTTACAATGTTGAGATGTCACCCCTGTAAACCAGTATTTTCTGTGTTTGTTTTACCCTCAGGAATGTTCGGATCCCTGCTGTGAACCATTGACCTGTAAACTCAAATCTGGTGCAAGATGCTCGTCAATTGGTGCCTGCTGTAAGAATTGCCAAGTAAGATCTCATTGCACCATTCTGTGCCATACCACTTTGTGCCATACAGGACAGGTTGAGAGAGTGGTTAATAAAGCATACAGCATCCTAGGCTTTATTAATAGGGCATAGAGTACAAAAGCAAGGAAGTTATGTTAAACTTGTATAGAACACTGTTTTGGCCTCAACTGGAGTTCTGGGAGCCACAATTTAGGAAAGATGCGAAGGCATTAGAGAGAGTGCCAAAAACATTCATGAGAATGCTTCCAGGAATGAGGAACTTCAGTCATGAAGGTAGATTGGAGAAGACAGATTTTTGACAGAAAAGGGAGTCAAGGTTTGGGGAGCTGGGGGCAGAGAAGAAAGTCGAGTTGAGACCACAGTGAGGTCAACCATGATCTTATTGAATGGCTGAGCAGGCTTGAAGGACTCCTAAATCCTGTAGAATATACTTCTACATTTCTATGTAGAGCTGGGACTGTTTTGCTTGAAGAAGAAAGCTGAGCGGAGATTTGATCGAGCTATACAAAATCATGAGGGGTCTGGATAGAGTCCATAGGGGAAAACTGTTCCATTGGTGGAAGGATTGAGAACAAAGGGGCGTAGATTTAAGATAATTGGCAAAAGAAACAATGGCCACATGAGGGAAAATTTTTTGCACACAGCAAGTGGTTATGAACTAGAAGACACTGCCTGAGAGGTTCAATCGAGGGATTGAAGAGGGAAATGGATTATTATCTAAAAAGGAAGAATGTGCAGGGCTACAAACAGATGGTGGGAAAGTGGCATTAAGTAAATTGATCCTTCAGAATGCCAGCAGAGAGGTGATGTGCCAAATGATCTTATTCCTGTAACCATTCTGTGATTCTGGATTTTGAGGGACTGGATGATATCATAGCTTAAACACTGGTCTTCATATATGGGCTTGGATTCCAGCTCACATTTAGGGTGAGAGTTTCTTTTCACAGCTGACGGTAAGCATCCAATTCTCCTTAAATTGATCTAAAGTGACATTCTTGGGGCAGAGTATTTAAGTTGGAGTGCGGGTGCACGCCCAACCCGATCGGATGCGAAATTGCACGAGATAATGTCAGGCGAGTGTCCGCCGTCATTCCACACTTGGGCGATATTTCAGTCAGTGGGCGTGCCTGTGTGTCGGAAGTGCACCCGCCAACAATTGAAAAGACAATTAAAGTCGTTAAAGTTCCAATTGTCCCCGATTTTTCGTGGTCCGTCCAACCTTCTGGTTGGTGGGTGGGCGAATCTACCAGGCGGACTTTGCATGTTTGATGAAACCTCATCCAAGGTTTCTGTTATTAAATGAAAGAAAAAAAAAAATCGACAGAATTTTTAACGTGTGTTCAAGTAACTGATTGTGATGCTTGGACATTTGTTTCCTAATTTTAAAATCTTTATTTCATTGTTTTGAACTCTTCAGCTCCCTGAGGAAGCTCTCTGCCTTTATAGAAACATAGAAACTAGGAACAGAAGGAGGCCATTCAGCCCTTCGAACCTGCTCCGCCATTCATTATGATCAAGGCTGATCATCCAACTCAATAGCCTGCTCCCACTTTCTCCCCTTATCCTTGATCCCTTTCGCCCCAAGAGCTATATCTAACTCCTTCTTGAAAACATACAATGTTTTGGTCTCAACTACTTTCTGTGGTAGCGAATTCCACAGGCTCACCACTCCCTGGGTGAAGAGATTTCTCCTCATCTCAGTCCTAAATTGTCTACCCCATATCCTCAGACTGTGACCACTGGTTCTGGATTCCCCCACCATCGGGAACATCCTTCCTGCATCTACCCTGTCTAGTCCTGTTAGAATTTTATAGGTTTCTATGAGATCCCCCCTCATTCTTCTGAACTCCAGCGAATATAATCCTAACCGACTCCATCTCTCCTCATATGTCAGTCCCGCCATCCCAGGAATCAGTCTGGTAAACCTTCGCAGCACTCCCTCTATAGTAAGAACATCTTTCCTCAGATACGGAGACCAAAACTGCGCACAATATTCCAGGTGTGGTCTCACCAAGGCCCTGTACAATTGCAGCAAGACATCCCTGTTCCTGTACTCGAATCCTCTCACTATGAAGGACAACATACCATTTGCCTTCTTTACCGCCTGCTGCACCTGCATGCTTACCTTCAGCGACTGGTGTACAAGGACACCCAGGTCTCGTTGCACATTCCCCTCTCTCAATTTTTAGCCATTCAGATAATAATCTGCCTTCCTGTTTTTGCTACTAAAATGGATAACCTCACATTTATCCACATTATATTGCATCTGCCATACATTTGCCCACTCACTCAGCTTGTCCAAATCACACTGAAGCATCTCTACATCCTCCTCACAGCTCACCCTCCCGATCAGCTTTGTGTCATCTGCAAATTTGAAGATATTACATTTAGTTCCCTCATTTAAATTATTAATATATATTGTGAATAGTAGGGGTCTCAGCACCGATCCCTGCAATATCCCAATAGTCGCTGTCTGGCATTCGGAAAAAGACCTATTTATTCCTACTGTTTGTTTCCTGTCTGCCAACCAGTTTTCTATCCATTTCAATACACTACCCCCAATCCCATGTGCTTTAATTTTACACGCTAATCTCTTATGTGGGACTTTGTCGAAAGTTGCTATAAATATCTATGCTGTTACTCTCACATTCTCTCGCTGTAAGTGGCCCAGCCGTTTCTCTCACACTCTCTTCACAGAATCACAGTGCAGAAGAGGCCCTTTGGCCCATCGAGTCTGCACTGACACGTGAGAAACACCTGACCTACTTACCTAATCCCATTTACCAGCACTTGGCCCATAGCCTTGAATGTTATGATGTGCCAAGTGCTCATCCAGATACATTTTAAAGGATGTGAGGCAACCCGCCTCCACCACCCTCCCAGGCAGTGCATTCCAGACCGTCACCATGCTCTGGGTAAAAAAGCTTTTCCTCACATTCCCCCTAAACCTCCTGCCCCTCACCTTGAACTTATGTCCCCTTGTGACTGACCCTTCAACTGAGGGGAACAGCTGCTTCCTATCCACCCTGTCCATGCCCCTCATAATCTTGTACACCTCGATCAGGTCGCCCCTCAGTCTTCACTGCTCCAACGAAAACAACCCAAGTCTATCCAACCTCTCTTCATAACTTAAATGTTTCATACCAGGCAACATCCTGGTGAATCTCTTCTGCACCCCCTCCAGTGCAATCACATCCTTCCTATAATGTGGTGACCAGAACTGCACACAGTACTCCAGCTGTGGCCTCACCAAGGTTCTATACAACTCCAACATGACCTCCCTACTTTTGTAATCTATGCCTCGACTGACAAAGGCAAGTGTCCCATATGCCTTTTTCAACACCCCACTAACATGTCCTTCCGCCTTCAGAGATCTATGGACACACACGCCAAGGTCCCTTTGTTCCTCAGAACTTCCTAGTGCCATGCCGTTCATTGAATACTTCCTTGTCAAATTACTCCTTCCAAAGTGTATCACCTCACACTTTTCAGGGTTAAATTCCATCTGCCACTTATCTGCCCATTTGACCATCCCGTCTATATCTTCCTGTGGCCCAAGACGCTCAACCTCTCTGTTAACCACCCAGCCAATATTTGTGTCATCCACAAACTTACTATTCCTAACCCCCACATAGTCATCTGTGTCTTGCTGTAAATTAACAAGCTGCTTTTCCCCACACTCTCTCGCTGTAAATGACCACGCTGTTTCACTTGTGCTCTCTCGCTGTAAATGGCCCCACAATTTCTCTTCACTCTCTCACTGTTATTGGCCCCAATGTTTCTCTGCCACTCCCTTGCTGTAAATGATCATGCTGTTTCTCTCACACAGTCTCGCTGTAAATGACCACGCTGTTTCTCTCACACAGTCCCGCTGTAAAGGGCACAAGTGTTTCTCTCACACTCTCGCTGTAAATGGCCCTAATTTTTCTTTTAGACTAGCTCCCTGTAAATGATCATGCTATTTCTCTCTCACTCTCTTGCTATAAATGCCCCCACTGTTTCTCTCTCACTCTCTTGCTATAAATGCCCCCACTGTTTCTCTCTCACTCTCTTGCTATAAATGCCCCCACTGTTTCTCTCACAGTCTCTTGCTGTAAATGCCCCCACTGTTTCTCTCACGCTCTCTCATCTTAAATGGTCCTGCTGTTTCCCTCACACTCTCTCCCTGTAAATGACAACACTGTTTCTCTCTCACTTACTCACTGTAAATGACCACACTGGTTGTCTCACACTCTCTCACTTCAAATAGCTCCGCTGTTTCTCTCACACTCTCTCCCTGTAAATGACCACATTGCTTCTCTGATACTCTCTCTTGCTGTAATGACCACACTGTTTCCCTTAAACTGTCTTGCTGTAAATGGCCCTACTGTTTCTTTCACACTCTCTTGCTGTAAATGGCACTGGTGTTTCTCTCACACTCTCACACTATAAATGGCCCCACTGTTTCTCTCACACTCTCACACTCTAAATGGCCCCACTGTTTCTCTCACACTCTCACACTCTAAATGGCCCCACTGTTTCTCTCACACTCTCACACTCTAAATGGCCCCACTGTTTCACTCACTCTCTCACTGTAAATGACCACACTCTTTCTCTCTCACTCTCTCGCTGTAAATGGCCACGCTCTTTCTCTCTCACTCTCTCACTGTAAATGACCACGCTCTTTCTCTCTCACTCTCTCGCTGTAAATGACCACACTCTTTCTCTCTCACTCTCTCGCTGTAAATGACCACGCTCTTTCTCTCTCACTCTCTCACTGTAAATGACTCCACTGCTTCTCCCACACTCCCTCTTGCTGTAAATGACCACACTGTTTCCCTTAAACTCTCGCTGTAAATGGCCCTGCTGTTTCTTTCACACTCTCTTGCTGTAAATGGCAGTGGTGTTTCTCTCACACGCTTTCACTGTTAATGGCCACGCTGTCTCTCTCACACTCTCTCACTTTAAATGACCACACTGTCTCTCTCACACTCTCTCACTATAAATGACCACACTGTCTCTCTCACACTCTCTCACTGTAAATGGCCCTACTGTTTCTCTCACACTCACTCACTCTTAATAGCCCCACTCTTTCTCTCACACTCTCTCGCTGTAAATGACCACGCTGTTTCTCTTACACTCTCTCACTGTAAATGACCACACTGTTTCTCTCACACTCTCACTGTAAATGACCACACTGTTTCTCTCACACTCTCTCACTGTAAATGACCACGCTGTTTCTCTCTCACTCTCTCCTTGTAAATGATCATGCTATTTCTCTTTCAGTCTCTTGCTGTAAATGCCTCCACTGTTTCTCTCACACTCTCTTGCTGTAAATGCCCCCACTGTTTCTCTCACATGCTCTTGCTGTAAATGCCCCCACTGTTTCTTTCACGCTCTCTCATCTTAAATTGTCCTGCTGTTTCCCTCACAGTCTCTCCCTGTAAATGACAACACTGTTTATCTCTCACTCACTCACTGTAAATGACCACACTGGTTGTCTCACAGTCTCTCACTTCAAATAGCTCCACTGTTTCTCTCACACTCTCTCCCTGTAAATGACCATGCTGCTTCTCCCACACTCTCTCTTGCTGAAAATGACCACGCTGTTTCCCTTAATCTCTCTCGCTGTAAATGGCACTGGTGTTTCTCTCACACTCGCTCACTGTAAATGGCCCCGCTGTTTCTTTCACACTCTCTCACTGTAAATGACTACGCTGTTCTCTTACACTCCCTCGCTGTAAATGGCCCTACTATTTCTCTCACACTCTCTCACTTTAAATTACCACACTGTTACTCTCACTGCCTCGCTGTAAATGCCCCCACTGTTTCTCTCACACTGCCTCGCTGTAAATGGCCCACTGTTTCTCTCACACTGTAAATGGCCACACTGTTTCTCTCACACTCTCTCTCTCTCTTAATAGCCCCGCTGTTTCTCCCATGTTCTCTTGCTGTAAATGACCATACTGTTTCTCTTACACTCCCTCGCTGTAAATGGCCCCGCAATTTCTCTTCGCTCTCTTGCTGTTATTGGCTCCGCTGTTTCACTCAAACTCTCTCTACCTAAATGTCCCTGATGTTTCTCTCACACTTTCTCACTGTAAAGGGCACCGGTGTTTGACTCAAACTCTCTCCCTGTAAATGACCATGCAATTTCTCTTACACTCTCACCCTATAGATGGCCCTGCTGTTTCTCTCACTTCCTTCCTGTAAATGACCACGCTGTTTCTCTCACTTCCTGTAAATGACCACGCTGTTTCTCTCACTTCCTTCCTGTAAATGACCATGCTGTTTCTCTCACTTCCTTCCTGTAAATGACCACGCTGTTTCTCTCACGCTCTCTCCCTGTAAATGACTACGCTGTTTCTCTCACACTCTCTCACTGTAAATGACCACACTGTTTCTCTCACACTCTCTCACTGTAAATGACTACGCTGTTTCTCTCACACTCTCTCACTGTAAATGACTACGCTGTTTCTCTCACACTGTCTCACTGTAAATGACCACACTGTTTCTCTCACACTCTCTCACTGTAAATGACCACACTGTTTCTCTCACACTCTCTCCCTGTAAATGACCATGCTCTTTCTCTCTCACTCTCTCACTGTAAA
This sequence comes from Cetorhinus maximus, assembly GCF_964194155.1. Lineage (NCBI taxonomy): Eukaryota > Metazoa > Chordata > Chondrichthyes > Lamniformes > Cetorhinidae > Cetorhinus > Cetorhinus maximus. The sequence goes on from NC_135879.1 coordinate 248,333,826, forward strand.
TGACCAGGCTGTTTCTCTCACACTCTATCCCTGTAAATGACCATGCTGCTTCTCTCACACTCTATCCCTGTAAATGACCATGCTGTTTCTCTCATACTCTATCCCTGTAAATGACCATGCTGTTTCTCTCACACTCTATACCTGTAAATGACCATGCTGCTGCTCTCACACTCTATCCCTGTAAATGACCATGCTGCTTCTCTCACACTCTATCCCTGTAAATGACCATGCTGCTTCTCTCACACTCTATCCCTGTAAAATACCATGCTGTTTCTCTCACACTCTATCCCTGTAAATGACCACGCTGCTTCTCTCACACTCTATCCCTGTAAATGACCATGCTGCTGCTCTCACACTCTATCCCTGTAAATTACCATGCTGCTGCTCTCACACTCTATCCCGGTAAATGACCATGCTGCTTCTCTCACACTCTATCCCTGTAAATGACCATGCTGCTTCTCTCACACTCTATCCCTGTAAATGACCATGCTGCTTCTCTCACACTCTCTCCCTGTAAATGACCATGCTGCTTCTCCCACACTCTCTCTTGCTGAAAATGACCACGCTGTTTCCCTTAATCTCTCTCGCTGTAAATGGCACTGGTGTTTCTCTCACACTCGCTCACTGTAAATGGCCCCGCTGTTTCTTTCACACTCTCTCACTGTAAATGACTACGCTGTTCTCTTACACTCCCTCGCTGTAAATGGCCCTACTATTTCTCTCACACTCTCTCACTTTAAATTACCACACTGTTACTCTCACTGCCTCGCTGTAAATGCCCCCACTGTTTCTCTCACACTGCCTCGCTGTAAATGGCCCACTGTTTCTCTCACACTGTAAATGGCCACACTGTTTCTCTCACACTCTCTCTCTCTCTTAATAGCCCCGCTGTTTCTCCCATGTTCTCTTGCTGTAAATGACCATACTGTTTCTCTTACACTCCCTCGCTGTAAATGGCCCCGCAATTTCTCTTCGCTCTCTTGCTGTTATTGGCTCCGCTGTTTCACTCAAACTCTCTCTACCTAAATGTCCCTGATGTTTCTCTCACACTTTCTCACTGTAAAGGGCACCGGTGTTTGACTCAAACTCTCTCCCTGTAAATGACCATGCAATTTCTCTTACACTCTCACCCTATAGATGGCCCTGCTGTTTCTCTCACTTCCTTCCTGTAAATGACCACGCTGTTTCTCTCACTTCCTGTAAATGACCACGCTGTTTCTCTCACTTCCTTCCTGTAAATGACCATGCTGTTTCTCTCACTTCCTTCCTGTAAATGACCACGCTGTTTCTCTCACGCTCTCTCCCTGTAAATGACTACGCTGTTTCTCTCACACTCTCTCACTGTAAATGACCACACTGTTTCTCTCACACTCTCTCACTGTAAATGACTACGCTGTTTCTCTCACACTCTCTCACTGTAAATGACTACGCTGTTTCTCTCACACTGTCTCACTGTAAATGACCACACTGTTTCTCTCACACTCTCTCACTGTAAATGACCACACTGTTTCTCTCACACTCTCTCCCTGTAAATGACCATGCTCTTTCTCTCTCACTCTCTCACTGTAAATGACCAGGCTGTTTCTCTCACACTCTATCCCTGTAAATGACCATGCTGCTTCTCTCACACTCTATCCCTGTAAATGACCATGCTGTTTCTCTCATACTCTATCCCTGTAAATGACCATGCTGTTTCTCTCACACTCTATACCTGTAAATGACCATGCTGCTGCTCTCACACTCTATCCCTGTAAATGACCATGCTGCTTCTCTCACACTCTATCCCTGTAAATGACCATGCTGCTTCTCTCACACTCTATCCCTGTAAAATACCATGCTGTTTCTCTCACACTCTATCCCTGTAAATGACCACGCTGCTTCTCTCACACTCTATCCCTGTAAATGACCATGCTGCTGCTCTCACACTCTATCCCTGTAAATTACCATGCTGCTGCTCTCACACTCTATCCCGGTAAATGACCATGCTGCTTCTCTCACACTCTATCCCTGTAAATGACCATGCTGCTTCTCTCACACTCTATCCCTGTAAATGACCATGCTGCTTCTCTCACACTCTATCCCTGTAAATGACCATGCTGCTTCTCTCACACTCTATCCCTGTAAATGACCATGCTGCTTCTCTCACACTCTATCCCTGTAAATGACCATGCTGTTTCTCTCACACTCTATCCCTGTAAATGACCATGCTGCTGCTCTCACACTCTATCCCTGTAAATTACCATGCTGCTGCTCTCACACTCTATCCCTGTAAATGACCATGCTGTTTCTCTCACACTCTATCCCTGTAAAATACCATGCTGCTTCTCTTGCACTGTCCTACTGTAAAATACCATGCTGCTTCTCTTGCACTGTCCTACTGTAAATGACCACACTGTTTCTCTCACACACTCACCCTGCAAATGGCCCCGCAGATTCTCTCACAATAGATGTCCCTGCTGTTTCTCTCATGCTCTCTTGCTGTAAATGACTACACTGCTTCCCTCACACTCACTTACGGTAAATTACCATGCTATTTCTCTCACACTCTCTCGCTGTAAATGACCATGCTATTTCTCTCACACTCTATCCCTGTAAATGACCATGCTATTTCTCTCACATTCTCTCCCTGTAAATAGCCCCACTGTTTCTCTCACACGTAATCATTTTAAATGGCCCGGCTGTTTCTCTCACACCCTCTACCTCTAAATGGCCCCGCTGTTGCTCACACTCTCTCTTTGCAAAGGGCACCAGCGTTTATCTCAGACTCCATCACTGTAAATGGCCCCGCTGTTTCTCTCTCACTCTCTCACTGTAAATGGCCCCGCTGTTTCTCTCACACCCTCTCCCTGTAAATGGCCACGCTGTTTCTCTCACACTCTCTCTTTGTAAAGGGCACCAGCGTTTCTCTCAGACTCCATCGCTGTAAATGGCCCCGCTGTTTCTCTCTCACTCTCTCACTGTAAATGACCACATTATTCTTCTCACACTCTCTTACTTTTACAGGACCCGCTGTTTCTCTCACACTCTATCCCTGTAAATGACCATACTGTTTCTCTCACACTCTCTCAATGTAAATGGCCCCGCTGTTTCTCTCACACTGTCTCACTGTAAATGACCACGCTGTTTCTCTCACACTCTCTCAATGTAAATGGCCCCGCTGTTTCTCTCACACTCTATCCCTGTAAATGACCATGCTGTTTCTCTCACACTCTATCCCTGTAAATGACCACACTGTTTCTCTCACACTCTATCCCTGTAAATGACCGTGCTGTTTCTCTCACACTCTATCTCTGTAAATGACCATGCTGTTTCTCTCACACTCTATCCCTGTAAATGACCATGCTGTTTCTCTCACACTCTATCCCTGTAAATGACCGTGCTGTTTCTCTCACACTCTATCCCTGTAAATGACCAGGCTGTTTCTCTCACACTCTATCCCTGTAAATGACCATGCTGTTTCTCTCACACTCTATCCCTGTAAATGACCATGCTGTTTCTCTCACACTCTATCCCTGTAAATGACCATGTTGTTTCTCTCACACTCTATCCCTGTAAATGAACATGCTGTTTCTCTCACACTATATCCCTGTAAATGACCGTGCTGTTTCTCTCACACTCTATCCCTGTAAATGACCATGCTGCTTCTCTCACACTCTATCCCTGTAAATGACCATGCTGCTTCTCTCACACTCTATCCCTGTAAATGACCATGCTGTTTCTCTCACACTCTATCCCTGTAAATGACCACGCTGTTTCTCTCACACTCTATCCCTGTAAATGACCACGCTGTTTCTCTCACACTCTATCCCTGTAAATGACCGTGATGTTTCTCTCACACTCTATCCCTGTAAATGACCATGCTGTTTCTCTCACACTCTATCCCTGTAAATGACCACGCTGTTTCTCTCACACTCTATCCCTGTAAATGACCATGCTGTTTCTCTCACACTCTATCCCTGTAAATGACCATGCTGCTGCTCTCACACTCTATCCCTGTAAATGACCATGCTGCTTCTCTCACACTCTATCCCTGTAAATGACCATGCTGCTTCTCTCACACTCTATCCCTGTAAATGACCGTGCTGTTTCTCTCACACTCTATCCCTGTAAATGACCATGCTGCTTCTCTCACACTCTATCCCTGTAAATGACCATGCTGCTTCTCTCACACTCTATCCCTGTAAATGACCATGCTGTTTCTCTCACACTCTATCCCTGTAAATGACCACGCTGTTTCTCTCACACTCTATCCCTGAAAGTGACCACGCTGTTTCTCTCACACGTAATCATTTTAAATGGCCCGGCTGTTTCTCTCACACCCTCTACCTCTAAATGGCCCCGCTGTTGCTCACACTCTCTCTTTGCAAAGGGCACCAACGTTTATCTCAGACTCCATCACTGTAAATGGCCCCGCTGTTTCTCTCTCACTCTCTCACTGTAAATGGCCCCGCTGTTTCTCTCACACCCTCTCCCTGTAAATGGCCACGCTGTTTCTCTCACACTCTCTCTTTGTAAAGGGCACCAGCGTTTCTCTCAGACTCCATCGCTGTAAATGGCCCCGCTGTTTCTCTCTCACTCTCTCACTGTAAATGACCACATTATTCTTCTCACACTCTCCTACTTTTACAGGACCCGCTGTTTCTCTCACACTCTATCCCTGTAAATGACCATACTGTTTCTCTCACACCCTCTCAATTTAAATGACCACGCTGTTTCTCTCACACTCTATCCCTGTAAATGACCATGCTGTTTCTCTCACACTCTATCCCTGTAAATGACCGTGCTGTTTCTCTCACACTCTATCCCTGTAAATGACCAGGCTGTTTCTCTCACACTCTATCCCTGTAAATGACCATGCTGTTTCTCTCACACTCTATCCCTGTAAATGACCATGCTGTTTCTCTCACACTCTATCCCTGTAAATGACCATGTTGTTTCTCTCACACTCTATCCCTGTAAATGACCATGCTGTTTCTCTCACACTATATCCCTGTAAAATACCGTGCTGTTTCTCTACCACTCTGTTGCTGTAAACGACCACGCTGTTTCACTCACACTCTCTCGCTGTAAGTGACCACGCTGTTTCACTCACACTCTCTCGCTGTAAGTGACCACGCTGTTTCACTCACACTCTCTCGCTGTAAGTGACCACGCTGTTTCACTCACTGTAAATGACCACACTGTTTCACACACACTCTCTCACTCTAATTGGCCCCACAGTTTCTCTTCACTCTCTCGCTGTTATTGACCCCACTGTTTCTCTACCACTCTGTTGCTGTAAATGACCATGCTGTTTCACTCATACACTCGCGCTGCAAGTGACCACACTGTTTCTCTCACACTCTCTCGCTGTAAATGGCCCCGCAGTTTCTCTTCACTCTCTCGTAAAGGGCCCTGCTGTTTCTGTCACACTCTCTCACTGTAAATGGCTCCACTGTTACTCTCACATTTTTCTCCCTGGAAGTGACCACGCTGTTTCTCTCACACACCCTCACTGTAACTGGCCCCGCTGTATCCCTCACATTCTCTCGCTCTAAATGGCTACGCGACTCATCTCTCACACTCTCACTGTAAATGGCCCCGCAGTTTCTCTTCACTCTCTCACTGTTTTTGGCCACACTGTTTCTCTCACACTCTTTCACTGTAAATGACCATGTTGTTACTCTCACACTGTCTTGCTGTAAATGGCCCTGCTGTTTCCCTCAAACTCTCTTGTTTTTAATGGCCCAGTTGTTTCTCTCACACTCTCCCACTGTAAATGAGCACACTGTTTCTCTCACACTCTCTACCTGTAAATGGCTCCGCTGTTACTTTAACGTTCTCTCGCCCGAAATATTCCCGGCGTTTCTCTCACACTCTCTCGCTGTAAACGGCACCAGTGTTTCTCTCACACTTTCTCGCTGTAAATAGACCTACTGTTTCTCTCACACTATATCCCTGTAAATTACCACACCGCTGCTCCCACACTCTCACCCTGCAAATGGTGCCGCTGATTGCCTCAAGCTCTCACCCTGTAGATGGCCCTACCGTTTCTCTCACACTCTCTCACTGTAAATAACCACACTGTTTCTCTCACACTCTTTCGCTGTAAATGACCACACCGTTTCTCTCACACTCTCTCACTGTAAATGACCACACCGTTTCTCTCACACTCTCTCACTGTAAATGACCACACCGTTTCTCTCACACTCTCTCACTGTAAATGACCACACGGTTTCTCTCACACTCTCTCACTGTAAATGACCACACTGTTTCTCTCACACTCTCTCACTGTAAATGACCACACCGTTTCTCTCACACTCTCTCACTGTAAACGACCACGCTGTTTCACTCACACTCTCTCACTGTAAATGACCACACTATTTCTCTCACACTGTCTCACTGTAAACGACCACACTGTTTCTCTCATACTCTCTCACTGTAAATGACCACACGGTTTCACTCACACTCTCTCGCTGTAAATGACCACACTGTTTCACTCACACTCTCTCGCTGTAAATGACCACACTGTTTCTCTCTCACTCTCTCACTGTAAATTGTGCCACATTTGGCTACATGCTGCATTGACGTCAACGGCACCAACTCTCATCTGAAATCTGGGGTTCAATTCTCCTATCCATATTTGAACCAAGGCTGTAATGAGGTCAGATGATGAGTGACCCTGGCAGAATCATAAGACCATAAGACATAGGAGCAGAAAATTAGGCCATTCGGCCCATCGAATCTGCTCCGCCATTCAATCATGGCTGATAATTTTCTCAACCCCATTCTCCCGCCTTCTTCCCATAACCTTTGATCCCCTTACCAATCAAGAACCTATCTATCTCAGTCGTAAATACACTCAATGACCTGGCCTCCACAGCCTTCTGTGGCAATGAATTCCATAGATTCACCACTCTCTGGCTAAAGAAGTTTCTCCTCACCTCTGTTATAAAAGGTCGTCCCTTTACTCTGAGGCTGTGCCCTCGGGTCCTAGTCTCTCCTACTAATGGAAACATCTTCCTCACGTCCACTCTATCCAGGCCTTTTAGTATTCTGTAAGTTTCAATCAGATCCCCCCTCATCCTTCTAAACTCCATCGAGTATAGACTCAGAGTCCTCAAACGTTCCTCATATGTTAAGCCTTTCATTCCTGGGATCGTTCTCGTGAATCTCCTCTGGACCCTCTCCAGGGCCAGCACATCCTTCCTGAGATACGGGGCCCAAAATTGCTCACAATATTCTAAATGTGGTCTGACCAGAGCCTTATAAAGCCTCAGCAGCACATCCCTGCTTTTATATTGTAGTCCTCTCGAAATAAATGCCAACATTGCATTTGCCTTCCTAACTACCGACTCAACCTGCAAGTTAACCTTAAAGAATCCTGGACTAGGACTCCCAAGGCCCTTTGCACTCCAGATTTCTGAATTCTCTCCCCATTTAGAAAATAGTCTATGCCTCTATTCTTCCTACCAAAGTGCATGACCTCACATTTCCCCACGTTGTATTCCATCTGCCACTTCTTTGCCCATTCTCCTAACCTGTCCAAATCCTTCTGCAGCCTCCCTGCCTCCTCAATACTACCTGTCCCTCCAACTACCTTTGTATCATCTGCAAACTTAGCCAGGATGCCCTCAGTTCCTTCATCTAGATCATTAATATATAAAGTGAAAGGTTGTGGTCCCAACACTGACCCCTGCGGAACTCCACTAGTCACCGGCTGGCATCTTGAGAAGGACCCCCTTATCCCACTCTCTGCCTCCTGCCAGACAGCCAATCTTCTATCCATGCAAGTACCTTGCCTCTAACACCATGGTCTCTTATCTTATTGAGCAGTCTCCTGTGCGGCACCTTGTCAAAGGCCTTCTAGAAGTCCAAGTAGATAACATCCATTGGCTCTCCTTTATCTAACCTACTCATTACCTCCTCAAAGAATTCTAACAGATTTGTCAGGCATGACCTCCCCTTGATGAAACCATGCTGGCTTTGCCCGATTTTACCATGCACTTCCAAGTATTCTGAAATCTCATCCTTAATAATGGACTCTAAAATCTTACCAATGACTGAGGTCAGGCTAATCGGCCTGTAATTTACCATCTTTTGCCTCACTCCCTTCTTAAACAGGGGGGTTACATTAGTGATTTTCCAGTCCTCTGGGACCCTCCCTGACTCCAGTGATTCCTGAAAGATCGCCACTAATGCCTCCACTATCTCTTCAGCTATCTCCTTCAGATCTCGGGGTGTAATCCATCTGGTCCAGGTGATTTATCCACCTTCAGACCTTTCAGTTTTCCTAGCAGCTTCTCCTTGGTAATGGCCACCATATTCACCTCTGCCCCCCGCACTCTCTTGAACTTTGGGGATGTCACTCGTGTCTTCCACTGTGAAGACTGACGCAAAGTACCTATTCAGTTCCTCCGCCATTTCTTTGTTCCCCACTACTACTTCTCCAGCATCATTTTCCAGCAGCCCAATGTCCACTTTTGCCTCTCTCTTACCCTTTATCTATCTAAAGAAAACTCTTGCAATCTTCTTTTATATTACTGGCTAGTTTACCCTCATATTTTATCTTCTCCCTCCTTATTTCTTTTTTAGTTGTCCTCTGTTGGTCTTTGTAGGCTTCCCAATCCCCTGGTTTCCCACTGAGCTTCGCCGCAGTGTATGCTTCCTTTTTAGCTTTTATGCTGTCCCTGACTTCCCTTGTCAGCCATGGTTGCCTCGTCCTCCCTTTAGTATGCTTCTTCTTCCTAGGGATGAATTTTTGCTGTGTCTCCCAAATTACTCCCAGAAACTCCTGCCATTGCTGTTCCACTGTCTTTCCTGCTAGGCTCATCTCCCAGTCAATTCTGGCCAGCTCCTCCCTCATGCCTCTGTAGTTGCCTTTATTCAACTGTAATACTGTTACATCTGATTCCAGCTTTTTCCTCTCAAATTGCAGGGTAAATCCAAACTGAGCATCAGTGTGCAGGTTATTGCTGAGCAAGTGCTGCTGGATATCACTGTTGATGACACCTTCCATCTCTTTGCTGAAGATTGAGAGTAGACTGATGGGGTGATAATTGATTGGGTTTCTCCTGCCTTTTGTGGACAGAACATACTTGGGCAATTTTCCACTGTAGATCCCAGTGTTGTAGCTGTACTGGAACAGCTTGGCTAGGGGTTGCAACAAGTTCTGGAACACAAATCTTCAGTACTATTGCTGGAATATTGTCAGGACCCACAGCCTTTGAGGTATCCAGTGCCTTCAGCCATTTCTTGATATCACGTGGAGTGAATCAAATTGGCTGAAGACTGGCATCTGTGATGCTGGGGACATCCAGAGGAGGCCGAGGTGGACCACCCGCTCGGCACTTCTGGCTGAAGATTGTAGCAAATGCTTCAGCCTTATCTTTTACACTGATGTGCTGGGCTCCCCCATCATTGTTTGGGGATATTTGTGGAGCTTCCTCCTCCAGTGTGTTGTTTAATTATCCACCACCATTCATAATTGGATGTGGCAAAACTGCAGAGCTTAGATCTGATCCATTGGCTGTGCAATCACTTTGCTCTGTCTATCACTTGCTGCTTACGCAAGTACTTGGCACACAAGTAGTCCTGTGTTATAGCATCACCAGCTTGACACCTCATTTTTAAGTGTGCCTGGTGCTGCTCCTGGGATGCTCTCCTGCACTCTTCATTGAACCAGTGCTGACCCCCTGGCCTGCTGGTAATGGTAGAGTGGGGCCTGTGACTGGCCATGTGGTTACAGATTGTAGTTGAGTACAATTCTGCTGCTGCTGATAGCCTACATCACCTCTGGTTGCCCAGTCTTGAGCTGCTAGATCTGTTCGAAACCTATCTCATTTATCATGGAGGTAGAGCATTGCAACACAAGGTGAAGACGGGACTTTGTCTCCAGTCGGACTGTGTGGAGTTACTCCTCCCGAAACTGCTGCTGCGGCAGGCAGGTTGATGAGTATGAGGTCAAGTATGTTTTTTCCCTCATGTTGGTTCCCTCGCCACAAGACGCAGGCAGGTGGGCCCTGACAATATTCTGGCGATAGTACTGAAGACTTGTGCTCCAGAACTTGCCATGCACCTAGCCAAGCTGAACCAGTACAGCTACAACACTGGCATCTACCCGGCTATGTGGAAAATTACCCAGGGATGTCATGTACACAAACAGCAGAGCAAATCCAACTAGGCCAATTACCGCCCCATCAGTCTCCTCTCCATCATCAGTAAAGTAATGGAAGGAGTCATCAACAGTATCAAGTGGCACTTGCTTAGCTATAACCTGCTCACTGACACCCAGTTTGGGTTCTGCCAGGGTCACTCAGCTTCTGACCTCATTACACCCTTGGTTCAAACATGGACAAAAGAGTTGAACTCTCAAAGTGAGGTGAGAGTGACTGTCGTTGACATCAAGGTAGCATTTCACCGAGTGTGGCATCAAGGGGCCCTAGCAAAACAGGAGTTAATGGGAATCAGGGGGAAAACTCCCCACTGGTTGGACCCAGCACAAAGGAAGATGGTTGCGGTTGTTGGAGATCAATCATCTCAGCTCCAGGACATCACTGCAGGAGTTCCTCAGGGTAGTGTCCTCGGCCCAACCATCTTCAGCTGCTTCGTCAATTACATTCGGTCCATCATAAGGTCAGAAGTGGGGATGTGCAATCATCAGTGAACAATGTTCAACACCATTCGTGACTCCTTAGATAATGAAGCAGTCCATGACTAAATGCAGCAAGACCTGGACAATATCTAGACTTGGGCTGACAAGTGACAACTAACATTCACACCACACAAGTGGCAGGCAATGACCATCTCCAACAAGAGAGAATCTAACCATTGTCCCTTGATGTTCAATGGCATTACTTTTGCTGAGTTCCCAACTATCAGCATCCTGGGGGTCCTCATTGGCCAGGAGTTGAACTGAATGAACCATATCAATACTGTGGCTACAAGAGCAGGTAAGAGGCTAGGAATCCTGCGATGAGTAACTCACCCCCTGACTCCCCAAACCCTGTCCACCATCTACAAGGCACGAGTCAGGAGTGTGATGGAATACTCCCCACTTGCCTGGATGGGTGCAGCTCCAACAACATTCAAGAAGCTGGCCACCATCCAGGACAAAGCAGGCCACTTGATTGGCATCACATCCACAAACACTCACTCCCTCCACTATCGATGCACAGTAGCAGCAGTGTGTACCATCTACAAGATGCACTGCAGGAATTCACTAAGGCTCCTTCGACAGCATCTTCCAAACCCACAACCACTACCATCTAGAAGGACAAGGGCAGCAGATAGATGGGAACACCACCACCCGGAAGTTCCCCTCCAAGTCATTCACCATCCTGACTTGGAAATATATCACCGTTCCTTCACTGTCGCTGGGTCAAAATCCTGGAACTTCCTCCCTAACAGCACTGTGGGTGTACCTATACCACATGGACTGCAGCGGTTCAAAAAAGGAGCTCACCACCACCTTCTCAAGGGAAATTAGGGATGGGCAATAAATGCTGGACCAGCCAGCGAAGCCCACATTTCCCTGAATTAATAAAAAAAAGAACCAGTCCAGCAGCTGTGTCGTTTAGGACATGGCCAACTCGGTGAATGGTGTTGCTCCCAAGACACTCATGGTGATAGACTTGAAGTCCCCCAACCAGAGTACACCTTGTGCCCTTGCTTCCCTCATTGCATCCTCCAAGTGGTTTTCAACACGTTTCAGACCCCCTTTACTGTCCAGCCCCACTGACTCTCCAGAGCACCACCTGCCGACTGTCTGAATTGCCCCACTGACTGTCTGACACCGATCGCCCCCAACCCTGATTAGCCGACAGCACCACTCCCCACTAGCCGACTGGCAAAACCCCGCCAACCCCGACGGGCCAGCGCTCTCCACCCAACTTTCCAGCTCTGATTGCCAGACACCCGACTGACCGACCCTCTCTTCAGTGATTGACCCCTGCAAGTGTCCAACACTCCCGAATTCCCAACCCAAGCCCCCATGTGGCTTAGTTGTAGGAGACAGAGGGTGATGACAGAAGGATGCTTTAGTGACTGGAAGCCAGTGTCCAGTGGCGTACCACAGGGATCTGTGCTCGGTCCCCTATTATTCGTCATTTATATATACGACATAGATGACAATGTGGGGGGTAGGATTAGTAAGTTTGTGGATGACACAAAGATTGGCCGGGTGGTTAACAGTGAGGTTGAGCATCTTGGGCTACAGGAAGATACAAGTGGGATGGTCAAATGGGTAGATAAGTGGCAGATGGAATTTAACCCTGAAAAGTGTGAGGTGATACACTTTGGAAGGAGTAATTTGACAAGGAAGTATTCAATGAACGGCATGGCACTACGAAGTTCTGAGGAACAAAGGGACCTTGGCGTGTGTGTCCATAGATCTCTGAAGGCGGAGGGGCATGTTAGTGGGGTGGTGAAAAAGGCATATGGAACATTTGCCTTTATCAATGGAGGCATAGATTACAAAAGTAGGGAGGTCATGTTGGAGTTGGATAGAACCTTGGTGAGGCCACAGCTGGAGAACTGTGTGCAGTTCTGTTCGCCACATTATAGGAAGGATGTGATTGCACTGGAGGGGGTGCAGAGGAGATTCACCAGGATGTTGCCTGGGATGAAACATTTAAGTTATGAAGAGAGGTTTGATATCACAGAATCAGTGCAGAAGAGGCCCTTCGGCCCATCGAGTCTGCACCGACATGTGAGAAACACCTGACATGCCTACCTAATCCCATTTACCAGCACTTGGCCCATAACCTTGAATGTTATGACGTATCAAGTGCTCATCCAGGTACTTTTTAAAGGATGTGAGGCAACCCGCCTCCACCACCCTCCCAGGCAGTGCATTCAAGACCGTCATCACCCTCTGGGTAAAAACGTTCTTCCTCACATTCCCCCTAAACCTCCTGCCCCTCACCTTGAACTTATGCCCCCTTGTGACTGACCCTTCAACTAAGGGGAACAGCTGCTCCCTAACCAACCTGTCCATGCCCCTCATAATCTTGTACACCTCGATCAGGTCGCCCCTCAGTCTGCTCTGCTCAAACAAAAACAACTCAAGTCTATCCAACCTCTCTTCATAACTTTAGTGTTCCATTGCAGGCAACATCCTGGTGAATCTCCTCTGCTCCCCCTCCAGTGCAATCACATCCTTCCTATAATGTAGCGACCAGAACTGCACACAGTACTCCAGCTGTGGCCTCACCAAGGTTCTATACAACTCCAACATGACCCCCTACTTTTGTAATCTATGCCTCGATTGAAAAAGGCAAATGTCCCATATGTCTTTTTCACCACTCCACTAACATGCCCCTCCACCTTCAGAGATCTATGGACACACACGCCAAGGTCCCTTTGTTGCTCATAACTTCCTAGTGTCATGCCGTTCATTGAATACTTCCTTGTCAAATTACTCCACCCAAAGTGTATCACCTCACACTTTTCAGGGTTAAATTCCATCTGCTACTTATCTGCCCATTTGGCCATCCCGTCTATATCTTCCTGTAGCACAAGACACTCAACCTCACTGTTAACCACCCGGCCAATCTTTGTGTCATCTGCAAACTTACTAAACCTACCCCCCACATAGTCATCTATGTCGTTTATATAAATGACAAATAATAGGGGACCGAGTACAGATCCCTGTGGTACGCCACTGGACACTGGCTTCCAGTCACTTATGCATCCTTCTGTCATCACCCTCTGCCTCCTACAACTAAGCCAATTTTGAATCCACCTTATCAAATTACCCTGTATCCCATGTGCATTTGCCTTCTTTATAAGTCTCCCATGTGGGAACTTGTCAAAGGCTTTGCTGAAATCCATATAAACTACATCAACTACACTACCCCCATCTACACACCTGGTCACCTACTCAAGAAATTCAATCAAATTTGTTAGGCCTGACCTCCCTCTGACAAAGCCATGCTGCCTATCCCTGATCAAACCTTGCCTCTCCAAGTGGAGATAGATACTCTCCTTCAGAACTTTCTCCAATAGTTTCCATACCACTGATGTGAGACTCACTGGCCTGTAGTTTCCTGGCTTATCTCTACAACCCTTCTTAAATAGCGGAACCACATTAGCTGTTCTCTAGTCCTCTGGCACCTCCCCTGTGGCCAGAGAGGAATTAAACATTTGGGTCAGAGCCCCTGCGATCTCCTCCCTTGCCTCCCTCAGCAGTCTGGGACACAAATCATCCGGACCTGGAGATTTGTCCACTTTTAAGCCTGCCAATACCTCCAATACCTTGTCACTCCCTATATCAATTCGTTTAAGAACCTCGCAGTCTCTCTCCCCGAGTTCGATACCTTCATCCTCATTCTCTTGGGTGAAGATGGATGTGAAGTATTCATTTAACACTCTAGCGATGTCCTCTGGCTCCACCCATAGATTGCCCCCTTGGTCCTTAATGGGCCCTACTCTTTCCCTGGTTATCCTCTTCCCATTGATATACTTATAGAATATCTTGGGATTTTCCCTACTTCTACAAGCCAGAGCTTTCTCATATCCCCTCTTTACTCTCCTAATTGCTTTCTTAAGCTCCACCCTGCACTGTCGGTACTCCACTAGACTTGGGTTGTTTTGTTGGAGCAGAGAAGACTGAGGGGCGACCTGATCGAGGTGTACAAGATTATGAGGTGCATGGACAGGGTGGATAGGGAGCAGCTGTTCCCTTTAGTTGAAGGGTCAGTCACGAGGGGACACAAGTTCAAAGTGAGGGGCAGGAGGTTTAGGTGGGATGTCAGGAAAATCTTTTTTATCCAGAGGGCGGTGATGGTCTGGAATGCACTGCCTGGGAGGATGGTGGGGGCGGGTTGCCTCACGTCCTTTAAAAAGTACCTGGATGAGCACTTGGCACGTAATAACATTCAAGGCTATGGGCCAAGTGCTGGTAAGTGAGATTAGGTAGGCAGGTCAGGTGTTTCTCACGTGTCGGTGCAGACTCGATGGGCCAAAGGGCCTCTTCTGCACTGTGTGATTCTGTGACTCTGACTGCCTGACCCCACTGAGTGCCCAGCTCCTGCTCCCCTAACGCCTTACCCCCCACCAAGTGCCTGACTGCCCCCAACCGCCAAATTCTACCAAGTTACCTTGCAAACCTACCTTCTCTCTGGCCTGAAAGTTATTGGACCCTTAAACCGACCTGATTTACCCCAGCTGGTGCTTTAACAAAGGGGGCGTCGCCTCCCTGCATAGAAATCTGAAGCCTGCGACACAAGGCGCTGGGAACACGCCACCCAGCACAGAGCTCAGCCGGCCTGAGTCCGAAGGTTGGGCGAGAACGGATTGGAATGATTTCAAGGGAAGTAGGACGCAGTGGCAATCCAACGCAGACGTTCAGACCCATATGCTTTTATGACACTTTTGTAAAGAGTGTGCAGGCACAGTGGGGCGCTGATGTTTGAGAGTGGGTCTCACTGGCCTGCAGAAAGCAGGCATGGATTCAATAGGCCAAATGTCCTTCTTCTGAAGTACAAGGACTCTATGACACTCTATAACAAACGTAATTATCCAGGAATAAATAAATTTAATTTCTATTCATTCCTACCTCTTCCAGAAAAAATGGCCAATTCAAATATCAGCGTATTTGATTGCTTCCTTTTGTTCTGCAGTTGCTTCCAGAAGGTACCTTTTGTAGGCCGTTGAGCGGAGAATGTGACTTGCCGGAGTTCTGTACAGGCATCTCCTCAGACTGTCCCCAGAATATGTATCTGAAAGACGGCCACACATGCAACAATGGAACGTTATACTGCAGCCGTGGAATCTGTCAGTCTGTGGATAAACAGTGTGAGGAAATTTGGGGTGCCAGTGAGTACAAGCTACCAGAATGTTTCATATTGTTGCAATACAATTACACTTTTTAAAGCTTTTCTGTGTGAGAGTGTATGTGCTTCTTTATTCTATGTGGGCCTTGTCAACATATGTTGCCCATCCCTAACTGCCCTTGAACTGAGTGGCTTGCTCGGTCATTTCAGAGGGCAGTTAAGAGGCAATTGCTGTAGGTCTGGAGTCACATTAGGCCAGACCACATAAGGACAGTAGATTTCTTTCGCTCAGGACATTAGGGTGTTTACAATAATCAATGTTTGTTATTGTGGTCACCATAACTGAGACTAGCTTTATATTCATGATTTATTAATTGAATTGAAATGTCACCAGCTGCCGTGATGGGATTTGAATCCATGTCCCCAGAGCATTAGCCTGGAGCCTCTAGGTTCACAGTCCAGTGTCATTACCACTGCACCACCCTAAATATATGATTGGATGGATGTCCTGAGCCTCAAAGCATCCACAACATCCTCTGAGTCCATGGTCCTGACCATAGAGTCTGAAGGGCAGTGAGAGCATGAGACTTATAACATCAGAGGCAGTCCATGTCCAAATGCAGCAAGACCTGGACAATATCCAGGCTTGGGCTGACATGTGGCAAGTAACATTTGCGCCACACAAGTACCAGGCAACGACCATCTCCAACAAGGGAGAATCCAACCATTGCCTCCTGACATTCAATGACATTACCATTGCTGAATTCCCCCACTGTCAACATCCTGGGGGTTACCATTAACCAGAAACTGGACTAGCCATATAAATTATGTGGCTACAAGAGCAGTTCAGAGGCTAGGAATCCTACGGTGAGTAACTCACCTCCTGACTCCCCAAAGCCTGTCCACCATCTACAAGGCACAAGTCGGGAGTGTGATAGAATACTCCCCACTTGCCTGGATGAGTGCAGCTCCAACACTCAAGAAGCTTGACACCATTCAGGACAAAGCTGCCCATTTGATTGGCACCCCTTCCACAAACATTCACTCCCTCCATCACCGACGCACAGTAGCAGCAGTGCGTACCATCTACAAGATACACTGCAGCAGCTCACCAAGGCTCCTTAGACAGCGTCTTCCAAACTCATGACCACTACCATCTAGAAGGACAAGGGCAGCAGATAGATGGGAACACCACCACCTAGAAGTTCCCCTCCGAGTCACTCACCATCCTGACTTGGAAATATATCGCCGTTCCTTCACTGTTGCTGAGTCCAAATGCTGGAACTCCCTCCCTAACAGCACTGTGGGTGTACCTACACCACATGGACTGCAGCTGTTCAAGATGGCAGCTCACCACGACCCTCTCAAGGGCAATTAGGGATGGGCAATAAATGTTGATCCAGTTGCTCCCTCATGCTGCTCTCTCTCACTTCACTGTCACTGTGTCAAGACTGGCACATACCTGCTCATAAAAGGCAGCTGGAGAAAAATCAAAGTACATACAACTGGCACAAGCCAGGAAGGGGAATGGAACATAATAAGATAATGGTTCTTTGAGCCTTCTTTAACATTCAATAAGATCATGGATGATCTTCTATCCCTACCTCACCTTCCCTTATTATCCTACCCGTGCTTAATTATTTGAATATCGAAAAAAAATTTGATTTATGCCTTGAATATACTTGATGACTGAGCACCTACAGTCCACTGGGTTAGAGAATTCCAAAGGTTCACTGTCCTCCGAGTGAAGCAACTTCTCCTCATGCCAGTGGCTGACCTCATATTCCGAAACCATTATTCTAAACACTCCAGCCAGGAGAAATAGCCTCCACTATCTAGCCTATACAATAATAGGGTAATTATATTAGGTCAACTTTCCCAACATTAATTGGGATAGACATAGTGTTAAGGGCTTGGATGGGGTGGATTTCCTGAAATGTGTACAGGAGAACTTTTTAGGTCAATATGTAGAGGGTCCAATAAGGGACAGCGCAGTGCTGGACCTAATTCTGGGGAATGAAGCCAGACAGGTGGCTGAGGTGGTGGTGGGTGAGCATTTTAGTGATAGCGACCACAACATGGTACAGTTTAAGTTTGTTATGGACAAAGAAATTGACAAGTTGCAAAAAAATGTTTTGTATTGGGGGAGAGTGGATTTTAGTAAAATAAAGCAGGATCTGGCCAAGGTAGACTGGGAACAGCTACTTGTGGGGAAATCTACAGAGGAGCAGTGGGGGGCGTTCAAAAAGGAAATAGGGAGGGTACGGGCTCAACATGTTCCCTCTAGGGTGATAGGAAGGAGTAACAAGCCCAGAGAACCATGGATGACCAGAAATGTTCAGGATACGATGAGAAGGAAAAGAGAGGCTTTTAGCAGGTACAAGGGAAGCAAATCAGCAGAGGCGTTAGTGGATTACAGACAGTGCAGGGTGGAGCTTAATAAAGCAATTAGGAGAGCAAAGAGGGGATATGAGAAAGCTCTGGCTGGTAAAAGTAGGGAAATTCCCAAGATATTGTATAAGTATATCAATGGGAAGAGGATAACCAAGGAAAGAGTAGGGCCCATAAGGGACCAAGGGAGCAATCTATGGGTGGAGCCAGAGGACATCGTTAGAGTGTTGAATGAATACTTCACATCCGTCTTCACCCAAGAGAATGAGGATGAAGGTATGGAACTCGGGGAGAGAGACTGCGAGGTTCTTGAGCAAATTGGTATAGGGAGTGACAAGGTATTGGAGGTATTGGCTGGCTTAAAAGTGGACAAATCTCCAGGTCCGGATGATTTGTGTCCCAGACTGCTGAGGGAGGCAAGGGAGGAGATCGCAGAGGCTCTGACCCAAATTTTTAATTCCTCTCTGGCCACGGGGGAGGTGCCAGAGGGCTGGAGAACAGCTAATGTGGTTCCGCTATTTAAGAAGGGTTGTAGAGATAAGTCAGGGAACTACAGGCCAGTGAGTCTCACGACAGTGGTAAGGAAACTATTGGAGAAAATTCTGAAGGAGAGAATCTATCTCTACTTGGAGAGGCAAGGTTTGATCAGGGATAGTCAGCATGGCTTTGTCAGAGGGAGGTCATGCCTAACAAATTTGAATGAATTTTGAGGAGGTGACCAGGTGTGTCAATGAGGGTAGTGCAGTTGATGTAGTTTATAAGGATTTCAGTAAAGCCTTTGACTAGGTCCCACATGGAAGACTTACAAAGAAGGCAAATGCACATGGGATACAGGGTAATTTGACAAGGTGGATTCAAAATTGGTTTAGTTGTAGGAGAGAGGGTGATGACAGAAGGATACTTTAGTGACTGGAAGCCAGTGTCCAGTGGCGTACCACAGGGATCTGTGTTCAGTCCCCTATTGTCATTTATATAAACGACATAGATGACTTTGTGGGGGGAGGATTAGTAAGTTTGCGGTTAACAGTGAGGTTGAGTGTCTTGGGCTACAGGAAGATATAGACGGGATGGTCAAGTGGACAGATAAGTCGCAGATGGAATTTAACCCTGAAAAGTGTGAGGTGATACACTTTGGAAGGAGTAATTTGACAAGGAAGTATTCAATGAACAGCATGACACTAGGAAGTTCTGAGGAACAAAGAGACCTTGGTGTGTGTGTCCAGAGATCTCTGAACGCGGAAGGACATGTTAGTGGGGTAGTGAAAAAGGCATATGGGACACTTGCCTTTATCAATCAACGCCTAGATTACAAAAGTAAGGGGGTCATGTTGGAGTTGTATAGAACATTGGTGAGGCCACAGCTGGAGTACTGTGTGCAGTTCTGGTCGCCACATTATAGGAAGGATGTGATTGCACTGGAGGGGGTGCAGAGGAGATTCACCAGGATGTTGCCTGGGATGAATCATTTATGTTATGAAGAGAGGTTGGATAGACTTGGGTTGTTTTCATTGGAGCAGAGAAGACTGAGGGGTGTCCTGATCAAGGTGCACAAGATTATGAGGGGCATGGACAGGGTGGATAGGGAGTAGCTGTTCCCCTTAATTGAAGGGTCAATCATGAGGGGACATAAGTTCAAGGTGAGGGGCAGGAGGTTTAGGGGGGATGTGAGGACAAACATTTTTACCCAGAGGGTGGTGACGGTCGGGAATGTGTTGCCTGGGAGGGTGGTGGAGGCGGGTTGCCTCACATCCTTTAAAAAGTACCCAGATGAGCACTTGGCATGTCATAACATTCAAGGCTATGGGCCAAGTGCTGGTAAATGGGATTAGGTAGGTAGGTCAGGTGTTTCTCACGTGTCGGTGCAGACTCGATGGGCCGAAGGGCCTCTTCTGCACTGTGATTCTGCGATTCTATCAAGCCCCTTTAGGATTATATATTTTCTGATGAGATTAAATTTTGTTCTTCTAAACTCCAGACAGTATAGTCCCAATTTACCCTACCATTTACTTATAGGACAACAATCTGATCCTAGGGCTCAATCTAATATATCTATGTTGTACTCCATGCATGTTAAGTATATTCGTCTTTAGGTAAGGAATGAAAAACTGCATTTGGTACTCCAGGTATAGTTTCATTAAAGCCATACAATTGCAGTATGTCTTCCTCACTCAAGCCCCCTGCAAATAGGCCAACATATCATTTGCCTTCCTGATTGATACAGTTGAATATATTATATTCCTTGTATGAAGGAATATAAAATAAAGGATACAATTCCCTAGGAGGTGCAGCAGCAGAGGAATCTGGGGGTATAAGTGCACAGCTTTTTGAAGGTGTCAGGGGAGGCTAAGAATAAATAAAGCCATAAAAAATAGGAGGAGGAGTAGGTTATTTCGCCCATCGAGCGTGCTCTGCAATTCAGTAAGTTCATGGCTGATCTGATTGTAGCCTGAACACCACTTTCCTGTCTGTCCCCCATAACCCTTCACTCCCATGTAGATCAAAAATCTGTCTCACTCAGCCTTGAATATATTCAAAGACCCAGCCTCTACTGCTACTGGGGAAGAGAATTCCAAAAATTAACAACCCTCAGTAAATAAATTCTTGCTCATCTCTGTCTTAAATGAGAGAACCTTTAAGTTTAAATTGTGTACCCTGGTTCTAGATATCCCACAAGAGGAAACAAAATCTCAGCATCTAGCCTGAGAAGCCCCTCCATTGCCAATTTTTCTGTCATGTGCAAACTTCTTGATCATTCCCCCATGCTGGGTGTGGGAGCGGAGCTGACCTGGGGGAGACAGTCGGGAGCTGAGCAGAACCTATAAATACGGACTGGGGATTGCAGAGCGGTCTACCTTGCTAGGAGTGGGAGTGGGAGTGGAAGTGGGAGCGGAGCAGAGCAGAGCAGCGGCTGTGTCACTGCTTCAGCTGCTGTGAGTCTGCAGTCCGGGAAAAAGCAAAAAAAGCAACTGTGAGGTCACAGGAAGCTGATAAGTCAATTGGCCGGTAAGTGCTCAGTCTAAGGGACAGTGTGTGAGAAAGCAGCTTACGACAGGTGAGTTAAGGTAGATCTATAAATAAAAAGAACTAAAACTTTAAAATAATGAACCAAAATTCAAAAGCTTTAAAATTAAATAAAACAATAAAGATTAAAAAAGCAATAAAATTAAAGTAATTTAAACAAACATCTAAAACACACACCTTGTAGTTAAGAAGCATATAACCTTTAGTTGTTAGTGGTACTAGCATTCAATAAACACAGTAAGTTGGAGGATACATAGAAAAAAAGTAATTAAAGTAAATTAACTTAATAACATAAGTTAGAATGGTGGGACAGGTGTGATGTTGCAGCTGTGGAATGTGGGCGCTTTTGGACGCCAAGGCGATCCATGACAAACACGTCTGCAGGAAGTGTAAGCAGCTAGAGGAATCCTGGATCGAGATTATTGATCTGGAAGCCTAAATGCAGGCACTGAGCAACATAAGGGAGGGGGAGAAACACCTGGATACTTTGTTCCAGAAGACAGCCACACCTCTTAGAAGAGGGTCATCTGTTTTGGTCAGCAGTGAGGGGCAGGAGGACATGAATGTCAGTGAGGCAGGTAATGGGACCGAGCAGACAGTAGTGGAGGAGCCTCAAGCTTTGCAATTGTCAAACAGGTTTGAGGTGCTCAAAACCTGTGCGGATGAAAACAAAGTCTGCAAGGTGGATGAGCTGACTGGCCATGGCTCTGTGGTACAAGAAGCTGTTCAAACAGGGGGAGAAAAAGGAATGTAGTGGTAGTATGGGACAGTATAGTGAGGGGGATTGACACTATTCTCTGTGGCAAAGAGCGAGAATCCAGATGGCTATGTTGCCTGCCTGGTGCCAGGGATCGGGACATTTGCTCAGGGCTGGTGAGGAACTTGCAGTGGGAGGGGGAGGATACAGTTGTCATTGTCCATGTAGGTGCCAATTAAATAGGTAGAACTAGGACAGAAGTTCTGCAAAGTCAGTATGTGGAACTAGGTACCAAATTAAGAAGCTAAACCTCAAAGGTAATAATCTCTGGATTATTACCTGAGCCACGTGCAAATTGGCATAGGGCAAATAAGATTAGGGAGACGAATGAGTGGCTCAAAGACTGGTGTGGGAGAATTGTGCTCTGTTTTGTGTGGCACAGGTATTAGTACCGGGGAAAGTAGGGGCTGCACTGTTGGGACGGTTTACACCTGAACCGTGCTGGGATGAGTATCCTCACAAATTGCATAACTAGGGAAGTAAAGAGGGCTTTAAACTAAACAAGAGGGGTAAGGGATCCAGCTTGGGTAGAGGTAGCATTTCAAGGTGTCGAGTCAAGACAGGAGAGCAAGATAGCAATATCAAAAATGAGGCAGAGAATGGCAGGAAAGGACGGAGAGAAAAAAATCTAAGAATACATCAACAGTCAAGACTAGATGTTACAAAGGTAACAAAAAGACAAAACTGAAGGCTCTCTACCTGAATGCACATAGCATTCATATCAAAGCAAATGAATAATTGGCCCACATTAAAGTAAATCAATATGATCTGATAGCAATTACGGAGACACGGCTACAGGACAACAAAGATTGGGTCCTTAATATTGAAGGGTACGTGACATTCAAGAAAAATAAGAAGCTAGGTAAAGGTGGAGGGGTAGCACCATTAATCAAAGAGGGCATTGGTGCAATAGTTAGAGATGACCTTGGTTCAGGAGGTCAGGATGTCGAATCAGTTTGGGTGGAGATGAGGAATAATAGGGGGGAAAGGTCATTAGGGACTGGTCTACAGGCCCTCTAACAGTAGCCACAGTGTAGGACAAAGTATTCAAGAGAAAATATTGCGTGATTGTGACAAAGAGATAGCAATAATCATGGGTGATTTTAATCTACACAAAAACTGAAAAAATCAGATTGGCACTAGTGGCCTGGATGAGGAGTTCTTAGAATGCTTTTGAGATAGTTTCTTAGAGCAGCATGTTCTGGAACCAACCAGAGAGCAGGTTATATTAGACTTAGTACTGTGTAACATGACAGGGTTAATTAATGACCTCAGAGTAAAGGCACCCCTAGGTAGCAACGACCACAACATGATTGAATTTTACATCCAATTTGAAAGGGAGAAGAGCAGGTCTAAGATTAGTATCTAAAACTTAAATAAGGGCAACTTTGTGGGGATGAAAGCTGAGGTAGCTGAAGTGAACTGGGAAACTAGGCTAGATGATAGATCAATAGAGAAGCAGTGGCAGACATTTGAGGAAATATTTCAGAGTATTCAGAATAAGTACATTCCTATTATAGAGAAAAATTCTAAGGGGAGGACTCACCATCCGTGTTTAACTAAAGATGTTAAGGAAAGCATCAAACTTAAGGAAAAAGCATGCAACTTTGCAAAGATGAGTGGCAGGACAGATGATTGGACAGAATATAAAGAACAGCAGAGAAAGAAAAAAAGAATAAAAAGAGTATGAAAGGAAGCTAGCTAGAAATGTAAAAACAGATAGCAAGAGTTTCTGCAGGTATTTAAAAAGGAAAAGAGTAAGTGAAGTGAGTGTTGTTCCTCGAAAGAATGACAGTGGGGAGTTAATAGCAGATAATAAGGAAATGGCGGAAGAGATGAACAAATATTTTGCTTCTGTAGAGGATACAAAAAACATTCCAGTAATATCTGCAAATCAGGAGGTGAATGGGAGAAAGGAACTTGGTGCAATTGAAACCAGTGGGCAAATGGTACTGAGCAAATTGATGGAGCTGCGGGCTGGCAAGTCTCCAGGTCCCAATGGACTACATCCTAGGGTCTTAAAAGTGGTGACTAATGAGGTAATTGAAATGCTGGTGTTAATTTTCCAAAATTTGCTAGATTCTGGAGAGGTTCCATCAGATTGGAAAGTAGCAAATATAACCCCTCTATTCCAGAAGGGAGAGCGGCAGAAAACAGGAAACTATAGGTTAGTTAGCTTGACGTCTGTCATGGGGAAGTTATTAGAATCGATCATTAAAGAGGTTATAGCTGGGCACTTAGAAGAGCAAAGGCAATAGGGAAGAGTCAGCACGGTTTTATGAAAGGAAAATCATGTTTAACCAATTTATTGGAGTTTTCTGAAGGAGTGACATGCGCAGTGGATAAAGGGGAGCCTGTAGACGTACTGTACTTGGATTTCCAGAAGGCATTTGATAAGGTACCACATCAAAGATTATTACGGAAAATAAAAGTGCTTGGTATTGTGGGTAACATATTAGCATGGATAGAAGATTGGCTGGCTGGTACAAAGCAGAGAGTATGTATAAATGGGTCCTTTTTCTGATTGGCAGGATGTGACGAGGGGTCTGTACTGGGACCTCAACTTTTTACAATTTACATCAATGACTAAGGTATGGGGAGTGAAGACATGCTAGCCAAATTTGCAGATGAGACAAAGATAGGTAGGAAAGTATGTTGTGAAGAGGACATGAGGAGTTTGAAATGGATATAAATAGGTTGGGTGAGTGGGCAAAGATGTAGCAAATGGAGTTTAATGTGGAGAATTGTGAAATTGTTCACTTTGGCAGGAAGAACAAAAAAGCAGCGTATTACTTAAATGGAGAACAGCTGCATAATTCTGAGGTGCAGAGTGATCTAGGTGTTCTAGTACATGAGTACTAGAACACCTAGTTAGTATGCAGGTACAGCAAGTAATTAAGAAGGCTAGTGGAATGCTCTGCTTTATTTCAAGGGGGATTTAACATAAAAGTAAGGATGATATGCTTCAGTTATACAGGACATTGGTGAGACCACACCTCGAATACTGTGTGCAGCTTTGGTCTCCTTATTTAAGGAAGGATGTCAATGCATTGGAGACGGTTCAAAGGAGGTTTACTAGATTGATACCTGGAATGAGTGGGTTGTCTTATGAGGAAAGGTTGGACAGACTGGGCTTGTTTCCACTGGAGTTTAGAAGAGTGAGGGATAATTTGATTGAAGTGTATGAGATCCTGAACGGCCTTGACAAGGTGAACGTGGAAAGGATGTTTCCTCTTGTGGGTGAGTCCAGAACTAGGGGGCAGTGTTTTAAAATTAAGGGTCACCCTTTTAGGACAGAGATGAGGAGAATTTTTTTCTCTCAGAGGGTTGTGCGACTTTGGAACTCTCTGCCTCAGAAGGTGGTGGAGGTGGGGCCATTGAATAATTTTAAGGCGGAGGTAGATAGATTCTTGTTAGGCAAGAGAATCAAAGGTTATCGGGGTTAGAGGGGAATGTGGAAATTGAAACACAAGAAGATCAGTCATGATCTTATTGAATGGCTCGAGGGGCCGAATGGCCTACTCCTGTTCCTATTCCTTCCTTTCTTATGTTCTCATTATGGCCAACACTTTTGGGAAAAATCATCATAATAACCTTGCCTTATTTATCTTGCCAGCTGTAAACATTTTCCCTGTCCCTTTGAAAATCAAACACTTATCCACTTATCTAGAAATGCAAATTTCATTCATAACATCTCTGCTGGGACCTCACCCTCTCACTCATCTCCATTTCAAATGCCCTTTTTGCACCTCATTTCTTTGAAAATGTAAATCTTGCAGTCTAATTAAATTACACACACACACACATATAAAACATGGGGGGAATTTTCATGTCAAGGTGCGGGGGTTGGGGGGTGGGGGGCCTGCACAGTGATGTGTAAAATGACGTGTGGTGATGTCGGCTGTGCGTCCCCACGTCACCGCACATCATTCAGATCTTTAGTCCGGTCGGTTTGCCGGAGGCGGTTGCACACCCGCCAAACTGTCAAAGCTCTGTTAAGGCCATTAAAAAGTCAATTAAACTAATTATCAATGCCGTCCGTTCAACCTTAAGGTTGGCGGCAGGCAAAGAGCCCAAGCGGCCTTCACATTTTTCAGGAAACCTGATCCACGGGCGGAATGAGGTTTCCTGAACGTTTAATAAAATCTATAAATAATTTATTCACATTTCATAAACATGGCCCAGCTCATGTGACACTGTCACATGAGGGGACATGGCTAAATAATTTTTACCTTTCTTTATTTAAATATTTCAACATGAACTTAATCTCCCTGAGCAGCTCCGTGCCTCAGGGAGATTTCTGCATGAGTGAAAGAGCACAGGCTCCGACTCTCCCTCCTCACCCCCGCCCACACAGGCAGCGCTGAGCGCTACCAGCCGTGTGTCACATTGGGCGGGCCTTAATTGACCCACCCACGTAAAATGGCGGCACAGAACCGATCGTGGGCGGCGATCAGCTCCCAGCCTGCCTGCGCCTGCTCCCAACCGACCCACCCGACAGGGAGAAAATTCTCCGCATAAATACCCCACAATAATATTAGGAAAAATATGACAGTTCCCAACACTATCCAATTCCTCATCATACAAACATACATACAAATATATGAACATACCAATTAGGATCAGGAGTAGGCCACTCGGCCCTTAAAGCCTGCTCCACCGTTCAACAAGATCATGGCTGATCTGATTGTAACCTCTTAATGATCCCCGATAATCATTCACCCCCTTATTTATCTATTTACCTCTGCCTTAAAAAATATTCAAAGGCCCTGAGTCCACTGCCTTTTGAGGAAGAGAGTTCCAAAGACTCACTACCCCCTGAGTGAAAAAAATATTCCTCACCTCTGTCTTAAATGGGCAGCCCCTTATTTTTAAACAGTGACCCCTAGTCCTAGATTCTCCCACAAGACAAAACATCTTCTCCACATCCACCATCTCAAACCCCTCAGGATCTTAAAGGTTTCAATCAAATCACCTCTTACACTTCTAAACTCCAGCGGATACAAGCCTAACCTGCCCAACTTTTCTACATAAGAGAACCCGCCCATTCCTAGTATTGTTTAGTAAACCTTCTCTGAATTGTATTCAATGTATTTACATCCTTCCTTAAATAAGTAGACTAATACTGTGCACAATACTCCGGGTGTGGCCTCACCAGTGTCCTATATAAGTGAAGCATAACCTCCCTACTTTTGTATTCAATTCCCCTTGGAGAGGAGAAGTCTGAGCTTAGCTTTCCAAATTACTTGCTGCACCTGCATACTAGCCTTTTGAAATTCATGCACTTGGACATCCAGATCCGCTGCATCTCAGAGCTCTGCAATCTCCCACCATTTAGATTCTATGCTTCTTTTGTATTCTTCCAGCCAAAATGAACAATTTCACATTTTTCCACATTATACTCCATTTGCTAGATCTTTACCCAATCTCTTGACCTATCTACTTTTCTTTGTAGGATCTTTATGTCTTCTTCACAACTTATTTTCCTGCCTATCTTTGAGTCATTTAGAAACCAGACCATAGGTCCCTTCATCCAATTCATTGATATAAATTGTAAAATGTTGAGGCCCCAGCACTGATCCCTGTGGCACACCACTTGTGACATCCTGCCAACCAGAAAATCACAGAATTATTACGATGTAGAAGGAGGCCATTCAGCCCACCATGTCTGTGCCGGCTCTCTGAGCATTTCAACTTAGTGCCAAATCTCCTGCCTTTTCTCCGTAACCCTGCACATTGTTTCTATTTAGATAATCATCCAATATCCTCTTGAATGCCTCAGTTGAACCTACTTCCACTACACTTCCAAGCAGTGCATTCCAAATCCTAACTACTCCCTTTGTGAAAAAGTTTTCTCTCACCTTGCATTTGCTTCTTTTGCAAAACACTTTAAAACTGTGGTCTTCGATCCATTTAAGAGCGGGAACAGTTTCTCCCTATCTACTCTGTCCAGGCTCCTCATTATTTTGAAAACTTCTGTCAAGTCTCCTCTCAGGCTTCTCCTCTCCAAGGAAAACAGCCCCAACTTCTCCAATATTTCCTCATAACTGAAGAGTCTCATCCCTGGAACCATTCTCATAAACCTCTTCTGCACTCTCTCTAATGCGTTCACATCCTTCCTATAGCGTAGCGCCCAGAACTGCACTCTAGCTGAGGTCTAATCAGTGTCTAACAGAAGTTCACCATAACCTGCCTGTTCTTGTACTCTATACCCCTATTAATGAAGCCTAGAATACTCTATGGTTTAGAATCCGTTCTCTCTACCTGCCCTGCCACCTTTAATGAATTATGTACATATACACCCAGGTCTCTCTACTCCTGCACACCCTTTAGAATAGTATCCTTTATTTTATACTGTCTCTCTATATTCTTTGTACCAAAGTGTATCACCCCACACTTCTCCGCATTGAACTTTATCTGCCACCTATCTGCCCACTCCACCAATGTGACAATGTCCTTTTGAAGTTCTACACTGTCCTTCTCACAGTTTACAATTCTCCCAAATTTTGTGTTGTCCACAAACTTTGAAATTGTCCCCTGCACACCAAAATCTAGATTATCTATTTATATCAGGAAGAGCAAGGGTCCCAATAGCAACCCCTGGGAACTCCACTACAAACCTTCTTGCATCCCAAAAAATACCCATTGACCATTACTCTCTGTTTCTCATCCCTCAATCAATTTTGCATCCACGTTATTACTGCCCCTTTTATTCCATGACCTATAACTTTCCTTACAAGTTTGTTGTGTGGCACTGTATTGATGCCTTTCAGAAGTCCATGTACACCACATCAATGGCCGTTAAGAAAGTAATTCATGTCATTAGCAATGCTGCCCATCCAACCTTAAGGTTGGCAGGCAGGCGAAAAGCCCAAGCAGCCTTCGCGTTTTAGGAAACCTCATCCACAAGCGGGATGAGGTTTCCTAAAGCTTTTATTAAATAAATATATAAATTTTCATACATATAAAAACATGTCCCACCTCATGCGACACAGTCACATGAGATGGGACATGTTTAATAAATTTTTAAATCTATTATTTAATTTTTTGAACATCGATTCAATCTCCCTGAGACAGCATGTGCGAAATAGCGCTGGCAGCGACTCTCCCTCCTCCCCCCGCCTGCATAGATAGCACTGAGTGTTACTGGTCATGTCTTACACTGGTCGGGCCTCAAATGGCTGTAAAATTCAGGCCTAGAAGTTTCCCCACTGCCGAAGTTAAACTGACTGGTCTGTAATTGCTGGGCTTATCCTTACAACCTTTTTAGAACAATTCTCCAGTCCTCTGGCACCTCCCCCAAATCCAGGAAGCATTGAAAGATTATTGCCTGTGCCTCTGCAATTTCCACTCTCACTTCCTTCAATATTCTTGGATGCATCTCATCTGGTCCCTGTGCCTTAACAACTTTAAGTATCGACAACTTATCGAATGCCTCCTCCTTATCAATTTTAAACCTTTCTAGTGACTGAGTTTCCATGGCCTGGGCAGCTTCTACCTCGTAGATAAAGGCAGATGCAAAGTATTCATTTAACACCTCAGCCATGCCTCTTGCCTCTAAGTGTAAATACCCTTTTTGGTCCCTAATCAGCCCTACTCCTCCTTTTACCACCCTTTTACTATTGAAGTGCTTATAGAATATCTTGGGATTTTCTTTTATGTTAGCCACCAGTCTTTTTTCATAATCCCTCTTTGCTTCTCGTATTTGCTTTTTCACATCCCTTCTGAACCTTCTGTATTCAGCTTGGTTCTCAATTGTATTTGCTACCTGACACCTGTCGTAAGCACACTTTTTCTTCTTTAATTTAATTTCAATCTCCATTGTCATCCAGGGAGCTCTGGATTCGTTTGTCCTACCTTTCCTTTTGAGGGAACATACCTTGAATGTGCCCAAAGCATCTCCTCTTTGAAGGTAGCTGATTGTTCAGCTACTGTTTTTCCCGCCAACCTTTTGTTCCAGTCTATCCGGCCCAGCTCCGTTCTTGCCCCATTGAAGCCCGCTCTCCACCAGTCGATTATTCTTACTCTGGATTGACCAATGTCCTTTTCCACTGTCATCCTAAACCTTATGACACAATGATCACTGTCCCCTAAATGTCCCCTACTGTCACTTGATCTACTTGGCCCACCTCAATCCCAAGTACCAGGTCTAGCAGTGCCTCCTTTCTTGTTGGACTGGACACATACTACTGTAGAAAATTCTCCTGAACACAATCTAGGAATGCTTGTCCCTCACTGCCACTACCACTATCCATCCCAGTGTACATATGGGTAATTAAAGTCCCCATTATAACTACTCTATGGCGTTTACACCTCTCTGTATTTTCCTTGCAGATTTGTTCCTCTATATCCTTCCCACTAGCTGCTGGTCTAAACATTACACCGAGCAATGTAATTGTACCCTTCTTATTCCTTAGTTGTAGCCAAATCGGTTCTGTCCTTGAATCCTCCGACACATCCTCTTTCTCCAGTACTTCAATACTCTCCTTAACCAAAAATGACACCCCTCCTCCTTTTTCCCCTTTCCTACCTTTTCTGAACACTTTGTAACCAGGAATATTTAACACCCAGATCAGCCCCTCCTTAAGTCAGATTTCCATTATTGCCATCATAATCCCACAAGGAAAACTGGGCCTGTAACTCCCCAATTTTATTAACTATACTCTGTGCATTCACATATGTGCAGTGTAACCCTGATTTAAAAACATAGAAACTAGGAGCGGGAGTGGGCCATTCAGCCCTTCAAGCCTCTGCCATTCAATATGATCATGGCTGATGCTCTATCTCAACGCCATATTCCTGCTTTTTATCCATACTCCTTGACGTCCCTAATACCCAAAAAACTATCAATTTCTTTCTTGAATATACTCAGTGACCCAGCCTCCACAGCCTTCTGTGGTAGAGAATTCCACAGGTTGACCACCCTCTGAGTGAAGAAAGTTTTCCTCATCTCAGTCCTAAATGGCCTGCCCCATATCCTGAGACTGTGGCCCCTGGTTCTAGACGCCCCAACCCAGCGAAACATCCTCTCTGCATCTAGTGTGTCTAGCCCTGTTAGAATTTTATACGTTTCAATCAGAACCCCTCTCATTCTTCTAAACCCTAGTGAATACAGGCCCAGTCAAACCAATTTCTCCTCATACGACTGTCCTGCCATCCCCGGTATCAGTCTGGTGAACCTTCGCTGCACTCCCTCTATGGCAAGTATATCCTTTCTTAGGTAGGGAGACCTAAACTGCATGCAATACTCCAGGTGTGGTCTCACCAAGGCCCTGCAGTAAGAGATCCTTACTTCTGAACTCAAATCTTCTTACAATGAAGGCCAACATACCATTTACCTTTCCAATTGCTTGCTGCACCTGCCTATTTACTTTCATTGACTGGTGTACAACGACACCCATATCCCTTTGTACATCCATATTTCCCAATATATCACCATTTAAATAATACTCTGCCTTTCTGCTTTTCTCACCAAAGCATATAACTTCACATTTATCCATGTTATACTGCATCAGCCATGTGTTTGCCCACACACACTTGTCTAAATCGCCCAGAAGTCTCCTTCCATTCTCCTCACAACTCACAACCCTGCCCAGTTTTGTGTCATCAGCAAACTTAGAAATATTGCATTTGGTTTCCTCATCCAAGTCATTTATATATATCATGAATAATTGGGCCCAAGCATTGATCCCTGCGGTACACCACTAGCCACCGCCTGTCATCCGGTTTGTCAATTAATTCTCAATCCATGCCAGTATATTACCTCTGATCC
Organism: Cetorhinus maximus; assembly: GCF_964194155.1. Lineage (NCBI taxonomy): Eukaryota > Metazoa > Chordata > Chondrichthyes > Lamniformes > Cetorhinidae > Cetorhinus > Cetorhinus maximus. Next base: position 248,365,522 of record NC_135879.1, read on the forward strand.
CATGTGCTTTAATTTTGCTCACTAGCCTCTTATGTGGGACCTTATCAAAAGCCTTCTTGAAATCCAAATACACCACATCCACTGGCTCTCCTTTATCTATTCTACTAGTTACATCCTCAAAAAAACTCCAATAGATTAGTTAAGCATGATTTCCCTCTCAAAAACCCATTTGTCTAATCCCATTAATGCTTTCCAAGTGTTCTGTTACCACAGATTTTATAATAGACTCCAGCATTTTGCCCGCCACTGATGTTGGGTTAACTCTCTGTAATTCTTTGTTTTTTCTCTCTCTCCTTTTTTAAATAGTGGAGTTACATTTGCCACCCTCCAATCTGTGGGAGCTGCTCCAGAGTCTATAGAATTTTGGAAGATGACCACCAATGCATCCAATATTTCCAGGGCTACTTCCTTTTGTAGCCTGGGATGTAGATTATCAGGCCCTGGGGATTTTTCAGCCTTTAACCCCATTAATTTCTCTGGCACCATTTTTTAAACTAATACTGATTTTCTTCAATTCCTCCCTCTCACTAGACCCTTGGTTCCCTAACCTTTCTGGGAAATTATTTGTGTCCTCTTTGGTGAACCGAAATATGTGTTCAACTCCTCTGCCATTTCTTTGTTCCCCATTATAATTTCCCCCGTTTCTAACTGTAAGGGACCTATATTTGTCTTTGCTAATCGTTTTCTCTTCACATACTTAGAGAAGCTTTTATAGTCAATTTTTATGTTCCCTGCAAGTTTACTCTCATACTCTATTTTCCCCTTAGATCAATCTTTTTGTCCACTTTTGCTGAATTCTAAACTGCTCCCAATCCTCAGGCTTGCTGCTTTTTCCGGCAATTTTATATGTCTCCTCTTTGGATCTAATATTATCCCTAATTTCTTTTGTAATACCTGGTTGAGCCACCGTTCCTGTTTTATTTTTGTACCAGACAGGAATGAATAATTGTTGTAATTCAAGCATACGTTACTTAAATATTAGCCATTGCCTATCCACCATCAACCTTTTTAGTAAGGTTCCCCAATCCATCATTGCCAACTTGCGTCTCATACCCTCGTAGTTCCCTTTATTTAGATTCAGGACCCTAGTTTCGGATTCAACTTCTTCACTCTCCATCTTAATGAACAATTCTATCATTTTATGGTCGCTCTTCACCAAGGGACCCTGCACAACAAGATTGTTAATTAATCCTTTCTCATTGCACAATACCCAGTTTAGGATAGCCTGCTCTCCAGTTGGTTCTCAACGTATTGGTCTAAAAAACCATCATGTACACACTCCAGGAAATCCTCCCCCACAGTATTATCGCTAATTTGGTTTGTCCAATCTATTTTTGATTAAAGTCACCCATGATTACAGTTGTACCATTCTTGCATGTGTCTCTAATTTCCTGCTTAATGCCTTCCCTTATATCTCCGTTACTGTTTGAGGATGGCAGATTACTGTTTGGGGAACTATAGGCAACCCCCATCAATGTTTTCTGCCTCTTGGTGTTTCTTATCTCCACCCAAACAGATTCCACATCATGATTTTCTGAGCCAATATCCTTCCTCACTATTGCATTGATTTCCTCCTTTACTAACAGTGCTACCCAACCTCCTATTCCTATTTGACTGTCCTTCCTAAATACTGAATACCCCTGGATATTCAGCTCCATCCTTCGTCACCCTGCAGTCATGTTTCTGTAATTGCAACGATATCATAACCATTTATATCTATTTGTGCTGTTAATTCATCTACCTCATTGCAAATGCTCCGTACATTAAGATACAATGCCTTTAGACTTGTCTTTTTAACCTTGTTAGTCATTTTTTTTTTCATTCTTGGGATGTGGACATCACTGGCTAGTGACCAGCATTTATTGCCCATCCCTAATTGCCCTTGTTCAGAGGGCATTTAAGAGCCAACCACATTTGCTGTGGGTCTGGAGTCACATGTAAGCCAGACCAGGTAAGGACTGCAGATTTCCTTCCCTAAAGGACATTAGTGAACCAGATGGGTTTTTACAACAATCAGCAATGGTTTCACGGTCATCATTAGACTTTTAATTCCAGATTTTTATTCAATTCAAAATGCGCCATCTGCCATGGCGGGATTCAAACCCGGGTCCCCAGACCCTTATCCTGGGTCCCCAGACCCTTACCCTGGGTCCCCAGACCCTTACCCTGCATCCCAAGACCCTTACCCTTATCTTTTACACTATGACCCCACTTGTTTCTCACCCTTGTTTTTTCTGCCTTCCACTTTTGCTTCTTTCTTTTCTGTCTTTTGTTTCTATCCTTGTTTCCCCCTCCTCTGTCTCCCTGCTCAGGTTCCCATCCCCCTGCTATTCTAGTTTAAACCCGCCCTGACCACACTAGCAAACACCCCCCCCGAGGGCATTGGTCTCGGTCCTGCCCAGATGCAACCCGTCCTGTTTGTATTGGTCCCATCTTCACCAGAACCGGTCCCAATGTCCCAGGAATCTGAATCTCTCCCCTCTACACCATTTCTTCAGCGACATATTCATCCGATATATCCTATTATTTCTACTCTCGCTAGCATGTGGCCCTGGTAGTAATCCTGAGATTACTACCTTTGAGGTCATGCTTTTGAATTTATGTCCTAACTCCCTATATTCGGCTTGTAGGACCTCATTCCTTTGTTTAACCTACATTGTTGGTACCAATATGTACCATGACCACAGGCTGTTCACCCTCCCCCTTCAGAATGCCCTGCAGCCTCTCCGATTCATCCTTGACCCTGGCACCAGGGAGGCAACATACCATCCTGGAGTCTCTTTTGCAGCCGCAGAAATGCCTGTCTGTTCCCCTTACTATTGGATCCCCTATCACTATAGCCCTGCCACTCTTCTTCCTCCCCTCTTGTATAGCAGAGCCACCCGTGGTGCCATGGACTTGGTTCCTGCTGCTTTCCCCTGAGAAGCCGTCTCCCCCAACAGTATCCAAAACGGTATATCTGTTAGAGAGGGGGACAGCCACAGGGGACTCCTGCTTTCCTCTACTCTGCCTGGTGGTCACCCATCCTCTTTCTGCCTGTTCAGTCTTTACCTGCGGTGTGACCACCTCACTGAATGTGCTGTCCATGACAATCTCAGCATCACGGATGCTCCACAGTGAATCCTCCCACAGCTCCAGCTCTGAAATGCAGTTAGCCAGTAGCTGCAGCTGGACACACTTCCTGCACACATGGTTACTAGGGACATTGGAAGTGTCCATGACTTCCCACATAGCTCAGGAGGAGCATATCACGGGTGTGATCTTTGCTGCCATGACTTCCATATAGATTAAGCTAGTTAGTTACTCCCTTTAAAGATTACTCACTACGCTAGGGGCCTTATTCCACTCCTCACCTTATTTTGTTTAAACTAATGTACTGCAGCAGTTTAATTAATAGAAAATTAGAAGTAGAAGTACTCACCTGACCCTACCTACTAATCAGCTGCCTCCCCTGCATCGCATCACTTCTTGAATCGCGACATCACTTCAAACTCCACTGCCTGAAGGTCCTGAGGGTCTGCCTCTCCTCTCCGGGCTCAGCCTCTGTTTGTCACGCCCTTTTATACCACTCTTGCTGACCCCTCCTTTCTGGTCTAAAACTCATCATCTTCCAACCCTAACAGCAACTTTTAGTTAATTGCTAAATTAAAGAAAGACCAGACTTTAGATAAAATTTAACCCTTAATTTAACCCTAAACTCCCTCAGTCACCAATCTACAACTGAAGCTCTCTATTGCAGCCAAACACAGCTCTCCAATGCATTACTTGTTCCCTTACTCTGACTCCATCTATTAACTTACTATTCTCTATTTAAGTGCTATCTGCCTCTCCCAACATTCCCTGCACCCTGGTATTACTTTCTAATATTCTCTCCTGGTTCCCACACCCCTGCTGAGTTAGTTTAAACCCTCCCCAACAGCAATGGCAAAATGACCTGCAAGGAACTCAGTCCCTGCTCTGTTCAGATGCACCCCCTCTGGATTGTACAGGTGCCACTTCCCCCAGAGCCAGTCCCAGTATCCCAGGAATCTAAACCCCTCCCTCCTGCACAATCTTTCCAGCCACACATTCATCCATTTACTATCTTCCCATTCCAGTACTCACTGGCATGTGGCACTGGGAGTAATCTGGGGATTACTACTTTAGAGGTCCTGTTTGCTAATTTTCTACCTAGCTCCCTAAATTCCAATTGCAGGACCACACCCCCCTTCCTACCTATGTCGTTAGTACCAATGTGGATCATGACCTCCGGCTGTTCACCCTCCCCCACAAGAATGCCCTGCAGCTGCTCTGTGACATCCTTGACCCTGGCACCAGGGAGGCAACAAACCATCCTGGAGTCACGTTGACAGCCGCAAAAACGCCTGTCTGCTCCCCTAACAAGAGAATCCCCATCTGTACTGCCCTTCCGCTCTTCTTCCTCCCCTCTTATACTGCTGGGCCACCCATAGTGCCACGGGCTTGGCTCTTGCTGCACTCCTCCAAGGATCCATCGCCCTCACCGATATCCAGAATGGTAAGTGGGCCTGGGGGCTCCTGCACTACCTGCTTGTTTCTTTTGGACTGCCTGGTGGTTGCCCATTCCCTACCTGCCTGCTTTTCCCTAACTCATGGTGTGACCATCTCTCTAAACGTGTTATCCACGTAGTTGTCTACCTCACGGATGCACCTCGGTGACTCCAGCCGCTGCTCAAGCTCTGAAACGCGGAGCTGAAGCTTGTGCAGCCGGTGACACTTCCTGTACATGGGCTTGTCTGGGTCACGAGAAGTGTCCACGTCTCCCCACATGCCGCAGGATGGGCATTCCTCTTGGCTGAGCTGTCCTGCCGTGGCTTATCCTTAGACTTTTAATTCGCTTAAACTTTTAAATCCTACTTAATAAACTTTACCAGAAAGTACAGTTCCTACTTTATTTTAAACCTTAGGAATAGAATAAACCTTAACCACTTACCAGGTACTCACCAAATAGCTAGCTCCCCCATCAACCAATCAAATTGCTCCTTCCCTATGATGTGACAATGTGCTTTTTTTTCACTCTCCTGGTTCCATCAGCTGACAGGTCCGTCTCTCCGACTACTCTTCTCGCAGGTGAATGACGTGGGCCCCACTCCCCGGGCTGTGTTTATTCTCTCCCCGCTCCGTGTATCTCCCACAGGTCTGTCTCTCCGACTGCTCTTCTCGCAGGTGAATGATGTGGGCCACACCCCCCGGGCTGTGTTTATTCTCTCCCCGCTCCGTGTATCTCCCACAGGTCCGTCTCTCCGACCACTCTTCTCGCAGGTGGTGAAAAAGACCAATTTTTTGCCTACTCTCTGTTTCCTGTTATCTCGCCAATCCTCTAACCATGCCAATGTGTTGCCCCCTCCACTATGAGGTTTTATTTTCCGCAATAACATTTGATGTGGCACCTTATCAAATGCCTTCTGTAAATCTAAGTACAGTACATCCACTGGTTCCCCTTCATCCACTGTACATATAATTCCTTAAAAGAACTTCAGTAAGTTGGTTAAACATGCTTTTCCTTTCACAAAATCAAGTTGACTCTGCCTGATTACCTTGAATTTTTCTAAGTGCCCTGTTATATCATCTTTAATAATAGCTTCTAACAGTTTCCCTATGACAGATGTTAAGCTAACTGGCCTGTGGTTTCCTGCTTTCAGTCTCCTTCTATTTTTGAATAAAAGAGTTAGATTTGTTATTTTGCAATCTGCAATCTAATGGAACCTTCTAGATTTTAGGGAATTTTGGAAAATTAAAACCAATGCATCAACTATCTCACTAACTACTTCTTTTCAGACCCTGGGATGAGGTCCATCCAGATCCAGGGATTTGTCAACTTTGACTTGCAACTCCAACAATTTTCTAAGTACCACTTCCTGATTTGCAGCTATTTCTGGCATGTTACTTGTATCCTCTATAGTGAAGTCCGATGCAAAATACCTGTTCAATTCATCTGCCATCTCCTTATTTTCCATTATTAATTCCTCAGATTCGCTTTCTATGGGACCAATGTTCACTTTGTTAACTCTTTGCCTCCCCTACCTCAACTCTCCTGCTTTTGTTACCTTATTTCAACACACGGCTGGTCAGCCTCTCACATTCCCCCCTCCATAAACTCCAGATCATCCAAAGCTCTGCTGCTCACCTCCTAATTCACATCAATTGCTGTTCACCCGTTACCCCTGCGCTTGCTGGCCTATATTGGCTCCTGGTTAAACAACACCTCATTTTTAAACTACTCATCATTGTTTTCAAGACCTCCATGGCCTTGACACTCACCACCTCTGCAATTTCCTCCAGCCCTACAATCCTCTGAGATATCTGGATTCCTCAAAATCCAACCTCTCGAACATTTTTGGTTTTAATTGGTCCACTATTGGTGGCCATGCATTCAGCTGCCTCGACCCTAAGCTCTGGAATTCCCTTCCCATTCCTCTCCATCTCATTACCTCACCTTCCTACTTTAAGACACTCTTCAAACCTGACCTCACAACCAAGCTTTTAGACGCCTACCCGATGTGGCTCGGTGTCATATTTTATTTTATAATAAGCGAAGGTTATAATATGTGAAACACCTTGGTAAATGTGCTATAAAAATGCAAGTTGTTGTTATTGTTCTCATGATCAATCTTTTGTTCTTTCTATTTCAGGCTTTCTGTTTCTCTGTAACCCGAATTCTCACGTAATCCATTCCCTTCTGACAGGGGGACAGGCTGGAGAGGAGGCGCATATGACATGGATCAATTAGGAGTTATGATTCTGTAGAATTTTAGTAATACTCCCACTTTCTCTCTGATAGATTCAAGGTCTGCTGTAGATATTTGTTATAAAGTTGCAAACGATGTAGGAAATGAATTTGGGCACTGTGGCAAGGATCAAAATGGTCAATACATAAAGTGCCTTCCTCAGTAAGTTTTGTTGAAAAATCCAGCTTGTTTAGTATTGCCAGCACTAATGCAGGGATTTTATACTGAGTGTAAGTGAAAAGATTGTGTTGTTTTATTTAATTAAGAATTAATAATCGTGTAATGGAGTTTCATAGAGAAATCAGAGATATTTGGCCACAACATCAAAGCAAATTGAACATACAACATGAGGTCTTCACTAATGGCTCATTGATAATGTTGACTTAACATAGCTGTTCTTATGGATGTCTGGGAAATCGTATTCATCTGTGTGTATCTAATTGTCTGTGTGAGTGTGTATGTTTGCATGATTGTCTCTTCGTGTCTGCTTGATTGTATGGGTATGTTCATATGTATTCGTTCATTTGATATGAGCATCACTGACAAGGCCAACATTTATTGCCCAACACTAATTGCCTTTTGAGAAGGTGGTGGTGAGCTGCATTCTTGAACTACTGCAGTCCATGTGGTGTAGGCACACCCACAGTGCTGTTAGGGAGGGAGTTCCAGGATTTTGACCCAGTATGAAAGAATGGTGAAATAATTCCAGTCAGGATAGGGTGTGCCTTAGCAATACTACTGCCTGCAAATGCCAGTTATGTGTCTGCTGCCCTTGTCCTCTTAGGGTGATAGAGATTGTGGGTTTTGATGGTGCTGTGGTGCATCTTATAGATGCTGATACTATGTGCTGGTGATGAAGGGAGTGAACGTTTAAGGGGGTAGATGGGATGCAAATCAACTGGGCTGATTTATCCTGGATGGTGTCAAGCTTCTTGAGTGCTGTTAGAGCTGCACTCATCCAGGCAATTGGCAGTATTCCATCACACTCCTGATGTGTGCCTTGTGGATGGTAGACAGGCTTTGGGGAGATAGAAGGAAGGTCATTGAAGAAGCAGCTGAATATGGTTGAGTCTCAGACATTATCCTGAAGACCTCCCCTAGTGATGTCCTCAGATTGAGATGAGTGACTGGCAACAATGCCAGCCATCTTCCTATGTGCCAAGTATGACTTCAACCCTTGGAGAGTTTTCCCCCTAATTCCCTCTGACTTCAATTTTGTTAGGTCTCCATGATGTCACACTCGGTCTAATAGTGCCTTGATGTCAAGGACAGTCACTCTCACCTCACATTATCTTTCTTGTCCATGTTAGACTAAGGTTGTAATGAAGACTGGAACAGAGTAATCATGGCTGATCCCAAACTGGGCATTGTTGAGTCAGTGACACTTGATAACACTGTCAATGACACCATCCATCACTTTGCAGATGATTAGGAGTAGACTGATGAATTTCACAACAACCAACAGAAAGAACCAAAGGATTAGATTTTACTTGAGATTTTCACTGAAACAAACTGAAATCAACATAGCTCAAACATAAAGGATGGACAACTAATATATCAAATGAAAGAAAAGGTACATTTATACTAACTAGCTAAAGCAACTGAAATATGCCTTTCCAAACCCTTTTGCTGTACGCTAGGTTTCTGACAGGTACAGTCCCAAAGTCACCCCCAGCTCTCCAGCAGAGGTTCACTTCTCCCCACCACGCCAGGTTAAAACGTTCAGTATCCTTTGACAATCGTTTTGACGATTGTCCTAGTTTTCCTGATATGATGATCTTGAGCGAGGCACACCTTGACAACTCTCTGTTCCTTAAACCTTCAGGAGCCCGTATGTTCTGTTCCCTTTCTTTGGAACAGAAACTGAACTCTTAAAAGCATCCTACTTGGTCATTAACACAAAACAGCTCTTCCTGCTACTCCACAGCAGTAGTATCTTTGTTCCTGTGTCTCAGCTGCAGCTCTCCTTTTTCTCTGAGATACTGTGAAAGATATTAAAACTGTCACTTGACACCTCAGTGGGTTTCTGTTTGAGTTTATTTCTGCATGCCAACCAGATCACATGGCATTTCTCTGAACTAGCTATTTAAAAGGGACATTTTAAAACATAATCATCTTGTAAAGTTCATCCCTATGGCGGAGATGATTATCTAAATCATAGGGCCGTGTATTATTGGCAACATTGTGGATATTGGGAAGTTCCTGCCTTATGCTCCTTCTGAACTCCCAGCTTATTCTCATCCTGCTATCTGACATGAAGAGAAAGCTGATGAATGCTATGACCACAGACCTTCTGCCTTCTGTAGTATACAGATGAGATATGCTAATATATAACATAGATGATGATGTATCCCTAACATCAGTCAATCATGTGTTAGACTCTCAAGAGAGAGAGGTTGGAACACCATGCCTAGGAGCAACATGCCTGCTCTGTAACTTTTTTAGATGTAGTACTAATAAGCAAGTGTTAAGCAAGCACCAAAGTATGACTGCAGTCTGTCCAGTAACCATGTACCACACCTAGAGCCAACAGATATGAAGGACTATCTTACAACACCTTTCACTTTGTTTCTATCTCTGCCCCACCCTTTTCCTCGCACCAATCTTCCCCTTCTGATTTCTTACTTTGAGATACCTCAAAACTGTTGCCTTCCCAGCCACAGCAGCTCAGTAAGGATGGAAGAGTGCAACAGCACAGAACTGATGAAGAAGCCCCATCCCTTGATCTAACACTTGCAGTCACAGGCTCAGATACTGACACTACACATAGCTTGGAGAATACTCTAGAGTTGGGATCAGCAGGAGATGAGTCATTTAGGCATGAGTGGAGTGCAGCCAGGTCAGGGTGAAAGAATGATTTTGCTGCTCCACAGAGAGTGTGATCACATCCTGCTGCACAGGACTCACACGAGGATGAATGGGGCAGCAGACAGGAGAATGCAAATGGGCATGGAGACTGAGATGCTGGGTGCATTGGCTGGCATGCCAGACAGGCTGGTGCTGTCAAGGAGCATGGAAGATTCTGGCTCCAAGTTGGCAAGGGCTATCACACAGATCATACCCTCTCTGCCATTCTCCTATCATATTACAGATTCAGGGGCACTGTCACTTCTGTCCCAATATCTGTTGAAAGCTTTTTATGGATTGGTCATCAAATCCTCTGCCCTCCCTTCAAGGGTGTAATAACAATCACAACTGCTATTCTTGTGAATCGGCCCTGATGAGTGTAAGACAAAAAACTTCAACAGCACGTCTCTTTTTTCAGTAATCATGCTCCAGAAAATCCAGGAACTCACCACTAACACACCTCCAAAATCACAACAGTAGTTCTAGAGGCTTTTGAATAGCAGTAATGATCTCACATGTAATTTTGGGTGTCTTGCCCTTTAAATAACTCGAGTGCTAAGCCCTTCTTGCAGCTCAGTGCTTGCCGTTTGCAGAGTGACATGTGAATGTGTGGCCTGTATCACGTGTTCCAGATTAGGTATCCTGGTTTGCAGTCAGTTGGGTTGTGTGATGTCAGGATCGCGTTCCTTTACATGCTTCTGTTGCATGCTGGGGATGCCTGTGCTGGCACCCTCCCCAGGAGGTCCGGTGAATGGGACACACCAGAAGCTAACCATGTAGAAATATGATATTGTGGTGATCACAGAGACCTGACTTAAGGAATTGCAGGACTGAGAATTAAATATCCCTGGATGCAAGGTCTTCAAGAAAGATAAGAAAAGAAGCAAAGTATGAGGGATTAAGGAGAGTATTGCAGAGCTGCAGAGAAACAATGTCCTAGAAGGGTCAAAAATAGAATCTATTTGGCTAGTGCTAATGAACAAAAAAGATGCAATTACATTGCTTGGTGTAATCCATAGGTCGCCAACTAGTGAGAAAGATATAGAGCAATAAATTTGCAAGAAATGACATCAAAGTGCAAGAATTATAGAATAATACTGAAAAGCAACACATGTTGCTGAAATAAAAGCAAAAAACTGCGGATGCTGGAAATCCAAAACAAAAACAAAAATACCTGGAAAAACTCAGCAGGTCTGGCAGCATCTGCGGAGAGGAACACAATTAACGTTTCGAGTCTGAATGACCCTTCAACAGAACTAAGTAAAAATAGAAGAGAGGTGGTTTAAGGGGGGGGTGGGACAATTAGTGCTGGATAGAGGGCCAGTGATAGGTGGAGATAACCAAAAGATATCACAGACAAAGGGACAGTGAGGTGTTGAAGGTGGTGATATTATCTAAGGAATGTGCTAATTAAGGGTAGAAAGCACGATGAGCAAGGTACAGACAGACCTAGTGGGGGTGGGGTGGGGTGAAGGAATCAAAAAAGGCTAAAACGTAGAGAAGCTCAACGCAAACTGGAGGAACAGCACCTCATCTTCCGACTAGGCACTTTACACCCTTCCAGACTGAATATTGAATTCAACAATTTTAGATCATGAACTCTCTCCTCCATCCCCACCCTCTTTCCGATCCCCCCCTTTTTTTTACCAATAATTTATATAGATTTTTCTTTTCCCACCTATTTCCATTATTTTTAAATGTATTTCCATCCATTGTTTTATCTCTATCTTTTAGCCTTTTTCGATTCCTTCCCCCCACCCCACCCCCACTAGGTCTATCTGTACCTTGCTCGTCCTGCGTTCTACCCTTAATTAGCACATTCCTTAGATAATATCACCACCTTCAACACCTCTTTATCCTTTTGTCTGTGACATCTTTTGGTTATCTCCACCTATCACTGGCCCTCTATCCAGCTCTACCTGTCCCATCCCCCTTAAACCAGCTTATATTTCACCTCTCTTCTATTTTTACTTAGTTCTGTTGAAGGGTCATTCAGACTCGAAACGTTAACTGTGCTCCTCTCCGCAGATGCTGCCAGACCTGCTGAGTTTTTCCGGGTATTTTTGTTTTTGTTTTACATGTTGCTGAAGGTTTTCATCTTGCACTTATTAGGACAAACACAGGAATGACAAATTTAAACGATCAGAACAAGGATGTTCCCAGCATCACAGATGCCAGTCTTCAGGCAAATCAATTCACTCCAAGCGATACCAAGAACAGCTGAAGGCACTGGACACTGCAAAGGTTATGGGCCCTGACAATATTTCAACAAAAGTACTGAACACTTGTGCCAAGCTGTTCCAGTACAGCTACAACACTGGCATCCACCCGGCTATGTGGAAAATTGCCCAGATATGTCCTGTACACAAAAAGCAGGACAAATCCAAACTGGCCAATTACCGCCCTATCAGTTAACTCTCCGTCATCAGGAAAGTAATGAAAGGTCTCATCAACAGTGCTATCAAGCGGCACTTGCTTAGAAATAACCTGCACACTGATGCTCAGTTTGGGTTCCGCGAGGGCCACTCAGCTTCTGACCTCATTGCAGTTTTGTTTTAAACATGGACAAAAGAACTGACCAGAAACTGAACTGGACTAGTCATATAAATACTGTGGCTACAAGAGCAGATCAGAGGCTAGGAATCATGCGATCAGTAACTCGCCCCCCAACTCTCCAAAGCCTGTCCACCATCTGCAAGGCACAAGTCAGGAGTGTGATGGAATAATCCCCACTTGCCTGGATGAGTGCAGCTCCCACAACACTCAAGAAGCTTGACACCGTCCAGGACAAAGCATCCCGCTTGATCGGCACCACATCCACAAACATTTACTCCCTCCACCACCGACGCACAGTAGTAGCAGTGTGTGTACCATCTACAAGTTGCACAGCAGGAATTCACCAAGGCTGCTTATGCAGCACCTTCCAAACCACGACCACTGCCATCGAGAAGGACAAAAGCAGCAGAAGATGGGAACACCACCACCTGGAAGTTCCCCTCCAAGTCACTCACCATCCTGACCTGGAAATATATCCCCGTTCCTTCACTGTCGCTGGGTCAAAATCCTGGAACACCCTCCCTAACAGCACTGTGGGTGTACCTACACCACATGGACTGCAGCAGTTCTCAAGGGCAACTAGGGATGGGCAATAAATGCTGGCTCATCCAGCGAAACCCACATCCCGTGAGTGAATAAAAGAAAAAGTTAGTCCCCTCAATCTCCTTTGCTCCAATGAGAACAACCTCAGTTTTTTCCAACCTAATCTTGTAACTAAAATCGCCCATCCCAAGAATCATTCTGGTAAATCTCTTCTGCACCCTCTCAAGGATCCTCAAAACCTTTTAAACTCTCAGTGCCTGTGGGATAAACATCTCCTAGAACATACAATCCAGGAAACCACCATCCTTCCCGATTCTCTACAGTGATCCTCAGGAAAAAGAAGTTTGATCTGAAGCAGCTGGAAGCACTTCCGACACTAATAGTCCCATAAGACACATGACGTGTTCTGAAATAACACAGGACTTGGAAATTGCAAGTGACAGGTCTCATCAGTCCATCCATCATCAAAAAGATCTCTCGCTTTTAGAACCTGGTTAGCACGTTATATAAACTATTAGTTTTTATTAATTTCTCCAGATCTGCTTTGTGCTAATAATCTCATTTTTTATAATTTTAAGTAATTTAATATTATACATACCCCACTTGTGCTTAAGATGCTTGAGATTTTTTAACCTTGTTCCCAGATATTCATGTTTACTGCCGCTGCCTCCTGCTGAATGCCACAAGTTCAAACTCACTGCCTCCTGCTGACTGCCACAGGCTCAAACTCACTGTCTCCTGCTGACTGCTACACACTCAAACTCACTGCCTCGAGCTGACTGCCACACACTCAAACTCACTGCCTCCTGTTGACTGCTACACGCTCAAACTCACTGCCTCCTGCTGACTGCTACACGCTCAAACTCACTGCCTCCTGCTGACTGCTACACACTCAAACTGACTGCCTCCTGCTGCCAGCTACACACTCAAACTCACTGCCTCCTGCAAAATGCCACAAGCTCAAACTCACTGCCTCCTGCTGAATGCTACACGCTCAAACTCACTGCCTCCTGCTGAATGCTACACGCTCAAACTCACTGTCACCTGCTGAATGCTACACGCACAAACTCACTGTCACCTGCTGACTGCTGGACGCTCAAACTCACTGCCTCCTGCTGAATGCTACACGCTCAAACTCACTGCCTCCTGATGAATGCTACACGCAAAACCTCACTGCCACCTGCTGAATGCTACACACTCAAACTCACTGCCTCCTGCTGAATGCTACACGCTCAAACTCACTGTCACCTGCTGAATGCTACACGCACAAACTCACTGTCACCTGCTGACTGCTACACGCTCAAACTCACTGCCTCCTGATGAATGCTACACGCAAAACCTCACTGCCACCTGCTGAATGCTACACGCACAAACTCACTGTCACCTGCTGACTGCTGGACGCTCAAACTCACTGCCTCCTGCTGACTGCTACACACTCAAACTCACTGCCTCCTTCTGACTGCTACACGCTCAAACTCACTGCCTCCTGCTGACTGCTACATGCTCAAACTCACTGCCTCCTGCTGAATGCTACATGCTCAAACTCACTGCCTCCTGCTGAATGCCACATGCTCAAACTCACTGCCTCCTGCTGAATGCCAGAGGCGCAAACTCACTGCCTCCTGGTCATAGAGTCATAGGGCAGAACTTTATGGCTGACGTGCGGCTGGCAGAGTCCGCATGTCAGCGACAGCGCTTAAAATGTCGTGCGCTGGCGCAGGGCGAGCATCCCGATGTCAGCGCGCAGCATCGTGATATTTAGGTGGTCGGGCGCACTATGAAGTGTGATGTGCACCCGCCATTAATTAAAGGCCTTGTCAAGGCCCTTAACTCGGCAATCGACGCCAATTTTGAGGAGCCCGTGCGATGTTCGCCTTGGCGCATGGGCGCAGCGAGCAGGCAGGTAAGTGATTTTTTTAACAAACCTCATCAACGGGCAGGATATGTGGGCTCAGCGAGGTTGTTAATGTTTTATCTGAAGTATTTATTGCAGAAAGTGTTTTAAACTTGCTTGTGTGATTGTTAGCAGCTCAGATCGATTTCCAGCAGCATTGTCTGTACTTTGAAGCTTCAGCTCACCAGTCACTATTTAAGAAGGGTTGTAGAGATAAGCCAGGGAACCACAGACCAGTGAGTCTCACGTCAGTGGTAGGGAAACTATTGGAGAAATTTCTGAAGGAGAGAATCTATCTCCACTTAGAGAGGCAAGGTTTGATCAGGGATAGTCAGCATGGCTTTGTCAGAGGGAGGTCATGCCTAACAAATTTGATTGAACTTCTTGAGGAGGTGACCAGGTGTGTAGATGAGGGCAGTGCAATTGATGTAGTTTATATGGATTTCAGCAAAGCCTTTGACAAGGTCCCACATGGGAGACTTGTAAAGAAGGCAAGTGCACATGGGATACAGGGTAATTTGATAAGGTGGATTCAAAATTGGCTTAATTGTAGGAGGCAGAGGGTGATGACAGAAGGCTGCTTTAGTGACTGGAAGCCAGTGTCCAGTGGCGTACCACAGGGATCTGTGCTCGGTCCCCTATTATTTGTCATTTATATAAACAACATAGATGACTATGTGGGGGGTAGGATTAGTAAGTTTGCGGATGACACAAAGATTAGCCAGGTGGTTAACAGTGAGGTTGAGTGTCTTGGGCTACAGGAAGATATAGACGGGATGGTCAAATGGGTAGATAAGTGGCAGATGGAATTTAACCCTGAAAAGTGTGAGGTGATACACTTTTGAAGGAGTAATTTGACAAGGAAGTATTCAATGAACGGCATGGCACTAGGAAGTTCTGAGGAACAAAGGGACCTTGGCGTGTGTATCCATAGATCTCTGAAGGCAGAGGGGCATGTTAATGGGGTGGCGAAAAAGGCATATGGGATACTTGCCTTGATCAATGGAGGCATAGATTACACTTTGTGGGTGGACACCCCATGCCAGCGGCTCTGAAGGTCACAGTTGCCTTCCACTTCTATGCATCTGGCTCCTTCCAGGGCTCGGTGGGTGATCTTTGCGGTGTTTTCCAATCAGCTGTCCACACTTGTGTCAAGCAGGCTACAGATGCAGTTCAGACAGGTATTGACCTTCATCCACTTCCGCTGCGACCAGGCAAGTCAGGCACAGCGAGCCAGAGGCTTCACGGCCATTTCTGGCTTCCCCCGCATCCAGGGTGCTATAGACTGTACACATGTGGCCATCAAGGTGCCAGCAGGTGAGCCTGGTGCCTTTGTCAACAGGAAGGGCTTCCACTCCATGAACGTGCAGATAGTGTGTGATCACAGGATGCAGATTCTGCAAGTTTGTGCAAGGTACCCAGGCAGCTCCCACGACGCCTACATCCTCAGACACTCCCAGGTACCGGGGCTCTTCAGTGCTCCGGCTCAGCTGGATGGATGGCTGGTGGGTGACAAGAGTTATCCCCTCAGAAGGTGGCTCATGACCCCTCTCCGCCATCCAAGAACAGAAGCTGAGGAGCGCTACAATCGGAGCCAGGGCACCACAAGGGCTGTGGTGGAGAGAGCCATCAGTCTTCTCAAGATGCGCTTCCGATGCCTGGTCCGCTCAGGGGGCGCACTCCAGTACCCTCCAGATCGCGTCTCAGTGATAGTGGTAGCATGCTGCGCTCTGCACAACTTTGCGCTGGAAAGGGGGGAAGCAGTTGATGATGAAGACCTTGACGCAATGGATGAGGCTGCACATGATGAATCTAGGAGTGGCTCAGAGGATGAGGAAGCACAGGGCAATGATGAGGGGCAGCACGCCGACCTGCTACTACACCAAGGAGGCAGGGACATCCGGGACATTTTAATCCAACGAACCTTCAGCTAGCTCCACACAAATGGACCTGCAGGACCTGCATTGCCTGGCGCTTCCACACGTGGCACTTAGGTGCTACATCTTCCACTTCATCAGCTGCAACTAAGGGCTTAGCACATAAACATCAATGTCCACTCAAACACTCATGATATGTATGTGAAACAGACAAATGCAGCACAAAGGAAACACCCTCAGCCATGGTCAGAAAAGTGGACTTTATTGCCACCAAAATAAACAACAAACGTTGCTCTGACGTACATAATGATATATTCCCTAATCTAGGGCCAACACAAAATCACCAGTGAAATACCCGTGGAGTGCCTAACGTGCCTTAAGCTTACGTTTGCGGGTGCTTTGTCTTGGTGCCGCCCCATCGCTCGGAGTGGCTTGTGAGACAGCCTGC
Source organism: Cetorhinus maximus (assembly GCF_964194155.1). Taxonomy (NCBI): domain Eukaryota; kingdom Metazoa; phylum Chordata; class Chondrichthyes; order Lamniformes; family Cetorhinidae; genus Cetorhinus; species Cetorhinus maximus. The sequence continues at coordinate 248,382,433 of NC_135879.1, forward strand.
TGATTGTGCTGTCCTGTTGGCCTCGATGACCTTGGCGGACGTCCTCTGGCCCGTGGATCCTGTGCTGGCCCCGCCTGGGAGGGATTGGCCAGTCCCAGAACTAGCACCTCCCCAGCTGTCGCAGCCTCAACGGAAGAAACGTTGACTGGCAGAGGAGCGGAGGAGCTGCTGTCCTCATCCGGAGTGCCCTGAGAGGAGCTCGCAGAGACGACAGGCAGCTGCTGCGCCGATATGAGGTCACATTGAACCTTCCCTGCTCACCGCAGATGGATGGGCACCGAGCTGGGACACTTGGTGCCCAGAACATCTCTCACATTGCGAATGACCACCTGTGGCTGTGAGGGCTTGCAGGTCAGAGCGTAACCCAATCAGATGCTGATCAATCTGTTGGAAGCCCTTCTCCATGAGAGTCGCCAATCTCTCAATGGAGGAAGCCTGACGCTCTGACCTGAGGTTCATGCCATTACTGATACTCTGCCTGGATTCCTCCACCACAGAGATCAAGTGAAACACACCTTCATGTAACCCTGCCAGATGCTCCCATGCACCTTGCCGCTTGTCCTGCATGGCTGACATCTCCAGAGGCACATCATCATTGCCCGACTCAGCATGTGCCTGGTTGCCTGCAGTCCTCTGGCTGCTGGCGCCATCGGCACTCTCTGTCCATGCCATATCCTCCAGCGATTGTGAAGTGCCCTCTCCACTGTGCCCCGGGACACTAGCCGACGTCATAATCCCCACCGAAGTGGTAGTCACTGCACAGGTGCCTGGCTCGCTGAAATGATGTGACGCAAGTTGCAAGTGATGCCCCTCAGGTGTGGAGGGGGTGCTCTGGACTTGTTCCTGTCGACCATGCGGTGGTGATGCTGAAATTAACAACAAGAACAGTGGATCAGTTAGCGTTCAGTCAGCAACACCATTCATCCCTTTCCCTCCAGGCTCATAATGCGCTCAACCTTCAAGAACCTAAGGAGATGAACATTGGTGGGGTGGTAAATAGTCAAGAGGAGGCCCAAACATTACACGTGCATGCAGACAGGCTGGTCAGTTGGCCTGAGGAATGCCACATGGAATGTAATGTGGATAAGTGTGCAGTTAAGCACTTCAGCAAGACAAACAAGGTACAGGAATACATGAGTAATGGTGGGACCGTGGGAAGTCACGATGATTACAGGGACTTTGCTGGGCAGACCCGTTAAGGTAGCAGAACAGGAACATAAGGCATTTAACAAGGTCAAAGCCAAACTTGCCTTTATTAGCCGAGGAGTAGAATGTAGGAAAAGGGAGGTCATGTTGCAAGTGCAGAAAACGCTGTCGAGGCCACAGCTACACTTCTGCATTCAGTTGTGACCTGCACTTCATGGGAGGGATGGCATTGGAGTGGAGAGAGTGCAGAGGTTCCTGACCAGGATGCATGCTGGCCTAGAGAGTTGGAGTTATAAGGAAACATTGCATACACTTGTGATATTTGCCGTGGAGCACAGGAGATTGACATGTCATATTATTGACCTTCATACCATTATGAGGGGCATAGACCGGGTCGACAGAAGGCAACATTTCCCCTTGGCGGAGGGATGACTAACGTGGTGGCATTTATTTAAGTTGAGTGCCATGAGGTTGTCAGGTGAGGTGCTGAGGACCTTTTAGACAGAGTAATGTGGGACACACTGGCTGAACGGGTGGTGGAGGTACAAACCCTCATAAGATGCAATAAGTCTTTGGATGTGCAGCAGCGATGCCATGGCATGTTAGGACATGGGGATAGTGGTCACAAATGGGATAAGGCGACTTTGGAAGGTGCTAGAGACGTGCATCCTCGAGGGGCCGAGGGACCTTTGTGTATGACCCACACGTCTGACTGTATCAGCCTGTGAATGAGCAGTGTTGCTGCATTAACGATTGCAGCAACCATCAGTGCTTTGGATGGTGGGGAGACAGAGTGGATGGGACAGTGGGCATCAAATACCTGGCCGCTGCACCCCAGCCTCGCCGACACCTGCCAACCTGGCCACTTGGCTTCTTCCCAGCTCCATGGCCTGCTCCTCATAAGTGGTGATGTGTTGCAGCACGGTGTGCCCACCAACAGTGCGCAAACGCTCTTGGTTGTTGTGTTTAGCTTTTGCCTGCAGAACAGAGAAGAGGATTTATTGGGGCTGATCGCTCATGTACTCTGCACACGCACGCCGCACCCCAACCACAGTGGCCCACCTGAGGCCTCCAGCGGCTCCTGTCCACGCTACTGGTGATCAGTCACCAGAAGATAGTACGGCTGCTCCCAACCCCTTCCCCCATCGGCCGCCTTGGACACATTCGGCCTCCATCACTGTGAATATCACACGGGTCTTTGCGCCCATGACAAGGAGGCGCAGCTGGGTGTGGCGCTGAGGCCAGCAGATGGCTCTGGGCCACGACACCTTGAGGCTCCCCTTCCACCATCTCATCACCATCAATAAGACATGTGTTGGAGTTCTGAGTATGTGTCGAGCTGCCTCCCCTGCAGGTTGCCCCCAGACTACTCAAATGTGACAAACACCAACATACGCTGCAGGGAGAACCCATCTTCTCCTCAACCACTAAGGCTGATATAAGCATGGTCACTATCTGTTTGCCCACCCAGCATGCGCCAAATGCCCAATGCAGTAACAACACTAAGATGTGCGGAGGAGGGGTGTGTGGTGGAGGGGGAGGATGGAGGAGTGGAGGGGCCTCAAAGGCCAAGGCTACCTGCTGGGTAAAATGGCCAAGGCCGACATGGTACTCACCCTTCCAGAACGCAACAAATCATTGAAGCACTTGCGACACTGGGTCCCTGTGCACCGCACAGCATCATGAGAGCTAACAGCCTCCGCTACCTCCTGCCACACCTGCCTGGTGATGTGGGGGTCCCTCCTCCTCCCATCCTCCGGAAACAAGACATGGTTGGACACCTTTTCCAGGAGGACAGCAAGTCAGGCATCTGAGAACCGAGGGGCACATAGGCCCCCTGCTGGCCTACCCTGCAACCTGCCCCCCTCCTCCTCCTCTGCCCTCACCTCCGCTGGAGCCCGGTCACTGGCCATGATGAACAGCCTAAAGGAGGCTGCCTGGCCACTCTTTATACAGACTGCCGTTTCCCCATTGGAACCGGCAGTCTGAACACGCCTGCCGCAGATTTGAATTTCCCACTGAACACGCGAGTCTGAAACGTGCTGGGCGGGCCTTAATTGACCCGCCCACGCAAAATGGCGGCACGGTCCTGTTGCGCTGGCGGCGATCGGCTCCATGCCAGCCGCCGATTAGGTCGGGCCTGCCCGCTCAATAAACAGAAAATTCAACCCATAGAGTCATAGAGGTCTACAGCACAGGAAAAGGCCCCTCAGCTCATCGAGTCTGTGCCGGTCAAACAAGTACCTAACTATTCGAATCCCATTTTCCAGCACTAGGCCCATAGCCTTGTATGCCATCCTAATACTTCTTAAATGTTATGAGGGTTTCTGCCTCTACCACCCTTTCAGGCAGTGAGTTCCAGATTCCCACCACCTTCTGGGTGAAAAAATTCTTCCTCACATCCCCTCTAAGCCTCCTGTCCCTTACCATAAATCTATGTCCCCTGGTTATTGATCCCTCCACCAAGGGGAAAAGTTCCTTCCTGTCTACCCTATCTATGCCCCTCATAGTTTTATATGCCTCAATCATGTCCCCCCTCAATCTCCTCTGCTCCAGGGAAAATAACCCCAGTCCATCCAATCTCTCCTCATAATTAAAACTCTCCAGCCCAGGCAACATCCCGGTAAATCTCCTCTGCACTCTCTCTAGTGCAATCACATCCTTCCTATAATGCGGATTCCAGAACTGCACGCAATACTCTATCTGTGGCCTAACCAACCCTTTAAACAGTTCCAGCATAACCTCCCTGCTCTTATAGTCCATGCCTCGGCTAATAAAGGCAAGTATCCCATGTGTCTTCTGAACCACCTTATCTACCTGTCTCGCTACCTTAAGGGACCGATGGAGGTGTACACCAAGGTCCCTCTGATCCTTGGTACTTCCCAGGGTCCTAAAATTCATCATGTATTCCTGTGCCTTGTTTGTCCTGCCCAATTGCATCGCCTGACACTTATCAGAATTAAATTCCATTTGCCACTGATCAGCCCATCTGATCAGCCCGTCTATATTCTCCTGTATTCTAAGGTTATCCTCCTCACTATTTAACACCCCACCAATTTTCGTGTCACCCGCGAACTTACTGATCAACCCTCCTATATTCAAGTCTAAATCATTTATATATACCACAAACAGCAAGGGACCCAATACCGATCCCTGTGGAACCCACTGGACACAGGCATCCAATCACAAAAACACCCCTCGACCATCACTCTCTGCTTCCTGCCACTCAGCCAATTCTGGATCCATTTTGCCAAATTACCTTGGATCCCATGTGCTCTTACCTTCGTTATCAGTCTCCCAAGCGGTACCTTATCAAAAGCCTTGCGGAAGTCCAAATAGACTACGTCAAATGCATTGCCTTCATCTACACACCTGGTCACCTCTTCAAAAAATTCAATTAAATTGGTCAGACATGACCTCCCCTTAACAAAACCATGCTGACTGTCCTTGATTAATCCCTGCCTCTCCAAGTGTAGATTAATTCTGTCCCTCAGAATTGCTCCCCACTACGAAGGTTAGACTGACTGGCCTGTAATTCCCTGGTTTATCTCTTCCTCCCTTCTTGAATAACAGTACCACATTGGCTGTCCTTCAGTCCTCTGGCACCTCTTCTCTGGCCAAAGAGGTATTGAAAAATATTACCAGCGTCCCTGCTATCTCCTCCCTTGCCTCACTCAATAGCCTGGAATACATTTCATCCAGGCCTGGAGATTTTTCTACTTTTAAGCCTGCCAGACCACTTAGAACCTCCTCCCTTTCTATGCTAATTTCTTTAATTATATCACAGTCCTTCTGCCTGATTTCCATTCCCACGTTGTCCCTCTCCCTTGTGAACACTGACACAAAGTATTCATTTAGAATCCTACCTATGTCTTCCGGCTCCACACACAAATTACCACTATGGTCCTTAATGGGCCCTACTCTTTCCCTAGTTATCCTCTTACTCTTAATGTTCTTGTAAAATAACTTTGGATTTCCCATTATTTTACCTGCCAATGTTTTCTCATGCCCCCCTTTTGCTCTCCTAATTTCCTTTTGAAGTTCCCCCTTACACATTCTATACTCCTCTAGGGCTTCCGCTGTTTTGAGCCCTCGGTATCTGCACAAGCCTCCCTTTTTCTCCTTATCCAATCCTGTATATCCCTCGGCATCCAGGATCCCCTGGATTTGTTGGTCCCACCCTTTATCTTTACTGGAATATGTTGGCCCTGTGCTCTCCCTATTTCTTTCTTGAATGAGTCCCACTGCTCTGGCGCAGATTTACCTAGAAGTAGCTGCTCCCAGTCCACTCTGGCCAAATCATATCTGATGTTATTAAAATCGACCCTCCCCCAATTTAGAACTCTGAGTTCTGGCCCATCCTTGTCCTTTTCCATAACAACCTTGAATCTAACGGAGTTATGATCACTGTCTGCAAGATGCTCCCCCACTGATACCTCCACGACTTGCCCAGCTTCATTCTCTAAAATAAAGTCTTGGACCGCCCCTCTCTTGTAGGACCTTCTACGTACTGGCTTAAAAAGCTCTCCTGGATGCATTTTAAGAATTCTGCTCCCTCTAAACCTAGCGCACTATGACTAGCCCAGTTAATGTTGGGAAGTTGAAATCCCCCATTATTACTACCCTATTAATTTTACACTTCTCTGAAATTTGCCTACATATCTGCTCTTCTATTTTTCTCTGACTGTTTGGGGGCCTATAGTACACTCCCAGCAATGTGATTGCTCCTTTTTTGTTTTTCGGCTCTACCCATATGACTTCATTTGAGGAGCCTTCCAAGATGTCATCCCTCCTTACTGCTGTATTTGATTCCTTGATCAATATTGCGATACCCCCTCCTATTTTACCTCCTTCCCTGTCTCGCCTGAAGATCCTATATCCTGGAATATTGAGCTGCCAATCCTGCCCCTCTCTCAACCATGTCTCCGTGACAGCAATGACATCATACTTCCATGTGTAAATTTGTGCCCTTAACTCATCTGCCTTATTCGTCAGACTCCTTGCATTAAAATAAATACCATGCAACCTTGCCAAAATCCTTTGTGCTTTAACTGGCCTATAATTTCTATGCCTTCCAGACTCACTTGTTCTCTCTTCTAATTTTGGCTGTACATCTCCCCCTCCTGAACTTCATCTCAGGATCCCATCCGCCTGCCAAGTTAATTTAAACTGTCCCCAACAGCACTAGCAAACCTCCCCGCAAGGATGTTGGTCCCATTCCAGTTCAGGTGCAACCCGTCCGCCTTGTACAGGTCCCACCGCCCCCAGAAACGGTCCCAATGTCCCAGAAATCTAAAGCCCTCCCTCCTGCACCATCCCTCCAGCCAGTCATTCATCTGGACTAACCTCCTATTTCTATACTCACTAGCGCGTGGCACCGGAAGTAATCCAGAGATTACTACATTTAAGATCCTGTTTTTCAATCTGCTTCCGAGCTCCCTAAATTCTGCTTGCAGGACCTCATCCCTCCTTCTACCTATGTTGTTGGTACCAATATGTACCACAATCTCTGTCTGTTTTCCCTCTCCCTTTAGAAAGTCCTGCAGCGGTTCAGTGACACCCTTGACCCTGGCACTACACAGCCTCGCTCTCTCTTACTCACACAGTCTCGCTCTCTGTCACTTCCACAGCCTCACTCTCTCTCTGACTGCCACAGCCTCGCTCTCTCTCTGACTCCCAGAGCCTCACTCTCTCTCTGACACCCACAGCCTTGCTCTCTCCTTGAATCCAACAGCCACACCCTCTGACTCCCACAGCCTCACTCTCGCTCTGACTGCCGCAGCCTCGCTCTCTCTCTCACACCCACAGCCTCGCTCTCTCTCTGACTCCCACAGCCTCGCTCTCTCTCTCACTCCCACAGCCTCGCTCTCTCTCTCAAACACCCACAGCCTCGCTCTCTCTCTCACACCCACAGCCTCGCTCTCTATCTCACACCCACAGCCTCGCTCTCTATCTCACACCCACAGCCTCGCTCTCTCTCTCACAACCACACCCTCGATCTCTCTCTCACACCCACACCCTCCATCTCTCTCTCACACCCAGAGCCTCGGTCCATCTCACACCCACAGCCTTGCTCTCTCTCTCACAACCAAATCCTCACTCTCTCTGACTCCCACAGCATCGCTCTCTCTCTCACAACCAAATCCTCACTCTCTCTCTCACTCCCACAGCCTCGCTCTCTCCTTGACACCCACAGCCTCGCTCTCTCTCTCACACCCACAGCCTCGCTCTCTCTCTCACACCCACAGCCTCGCTCACTCTCTCACACCCACAGCCTCGCTCTCTTCCTCACTCCCACAGCCTCGCTCTCTTTCTCAGACCCACAGCCTAACTCTCTCTCTCACTCCCACAGCCTCGCTCTCTCTCACACCCACAGCCTCGCTCTCTCTCTCACACCCACACCCTCGGTCTCCTTCTCACACCCACAGCCTCGCTCTCTCTCTCACACCCACACCCTCGGTCTCCCTCTCACACCCACAGCCTCGCTCTCTCTCTCACACCCACACCCTCGCTCTCTCTGACTCCCACAGCCTCACTATCTCTCTCACACCCACACCCTCACTTTCTCTCTCACACCGACAGCCTCGCTGTCTCTGACTCCCACAGACTCACACTCTCTCACACCCACAGCCTCGGTCTCTCTGACTCCCAAAGACTCGCTCTCTCTCTCAGACCCACACCCTCGCTCTCTCTGACTCCCACAGCCTCACTCTCTCTCTCACTCCCACAACCTCGCTCTCTCTCTCACTCCCACAGCCTCGCTCTCTCTGACTCCCAAAGACTCGCTCTCTCTCTCAGACCCACAGGCTCACTCTCTCTCTCACTCCCACAACCTCGTTCTCTCTCTCACTCACACAACCTCGCTCTCTCTCTCACACCCACAGCCTCGCTCTCTCTCTCACTCCCACAGCCTCGCTCTCTCTCTCAAACCCACAGCCTCGCTCTCTCTCTCACTCCCACAGCTTCGCTCTCTCTCTCTGACACCGACAGCCTCGCTCTCCCTCTCACACCCACAGCCTCGCTCTCTCTCTCACTCCCACAGCCTCGCTCTCTCTCTCACAACCAAAGCCTCGCTCTCTCTCTCAGACCCACAGCCTCGCTCTCTCTCTGACTCCCACAGCCTCGCTCTCTCTCTCACTCCCACAGCCTCGCTCTCTCTCTCACTCCCACAGCCTCGCTCTCTCTATCACTCACACACCCTCGCTCTCTCTCTCACACCCACAGCTTCGCTCTCTCTCTAAAACCCACAGCCTCGCCCTCTCTCTCACTCCCACAGCCTCGCTCTCTCTCTCACACCCACAGCCTCACTCTCTCTATAACACCCACAGCTTCGCTCTCTCTCTCTCACACCCACAGCCTCGTCCCTCTCACACCCACAGCCTCGTCCCTCTCACACCCACAGCCTTGCACTCACTCTTACACCCACAGCCTAACACTCTCACACACCCACAGCCTCGCACTCACTCTTACACCCACAGCCTAACACTCTCACACACCCACAGCTTCGCTCTCTCTCTCACAACCACAGCCTCGCTCTCTCTCTCACACCCACAGCCTCGTCCCTCTCACACCCACACACTCGCTCTCTCTGACTCCCACAACCTCGCTCTCTCTCTCACTCCCACAGCCTCGCTTTCTCTCTCAAACCCACAGCCTTGCTCTCTCTCTGACACCGACAGCCTCGCTCTCTCTCTCACACCCACAGCCTCGCTCTCTCTCACAACCAAAGCCTCGCTCTCTCCCTCAGACCCACAGCCTCGCTCTCTCTCTCACACCCACAGCCTCACCCTCTCTCTCACACCCACACCCTCGGTCTCCCTCTCACATCCAAAGCCTCGCTCTCTCTCTGACACCCACAGCCTCGCTCTCTCTCACAACCAAAGCCTCGCTCTCTCTCTCACTCCCACAGCCTCTCTCTCTCTCACTCCCACAGCCTCGCTCTCTCTCTCACACCCACAGCCTCTCTCTCTCTCACTCCCACAGCCTCGCTCTCTCTCTCACACCCACAGCCTCTCTCTCTCTCACTCCCACACCCTCGCTAGCTCTCTCACACCCACAGCCTCGCTCTCTCTCTCACTCCCACAGCCTCGCTCTGTCTCTCACAACCACAGCCTCGCTCTCTCTCTCACACCCATACCCACGGTCTCCCTCTCACATCCACAGCCCCGCTCTCTCTCTCACACCCACACCCTCGCTCTCTCTCTCACTCCCACAGCCTCACTATCTCTCTCACACCGACAGCCTCGCTCTCTCTCTCTCACTCCCACAGCCTCGCTCACTCTCTCACACCGCAGCAAAGCTCTCGCTCTCTCACACCCACAGCCTCGCTTTCTCTCACTCCCACAGCCTCACTCACTCACACTCACAGCCTCGCTCTCTATCTCACAACCACAGCCTCGCTCTCTCTCACTCATACCCACAGCCTCGCCCACTCTCTCACTCCCACAGCCTCGCTCTCTCTCTCACACCCACAGCCTCGCTTTCTCTCTCAAACCCACAGCCTTGCTCTCTCTCTAACACCCACAGCTTCGCTCTCTCTCTCTCACACCCACAGCATCGTCCCTCTCACACGCACAGCCTCGTCCCTCTCACACCCACAGCCTAACACTCTCACACACCGACAGCCTCGCTCTCTCTCACAACCAAAACCTCGCTCTCTCTGACTCCCAGAGCCTCGCTCTGTTTCTCACTCCCACAGCCTCGCTCTCTCTCTCAGACCCACAGCCTCGCTCTCTCTCTCACACCCACAGCCTCGTTCGCTCTCTCACACCGACAGCCTCGTTCTCTCTCTCACACCCACAGCCTCGTCCCTCTCACACCCACAGCCTAACACTCTCACACACCCACAGCCTCGCTCTGTCACTCACACCCACAGCCTCGCTCTCTCTCTCAGACCCACAGCCTCGCTCTCTCTCTCACACCCACACACTCGGTCTCCCTCTCACACCCACAGCCTCGCTCTCTCTCTCACACCCACAGCCTCACTATCTCTCTCACGCCCACACCCTCGATCTCTCTCTCACACCCACAGCCTCGCTCTCTCTGACTCCCAAAGACTCGCTCACTCTCTCAGACCCACAGGCTCACTCTCTCTCTCACTCCCACAACCTCGCTCTCTCTCTCACTCCCACAACCTCGCTCTCTCTCGCAAACCCACAGCCTCGCTCTCTCTCTCACTCCCACAACCTCGCTCTCTCTCGCAAACCCACAGCCTCGCTCTCTCTCTCACTCCCACAACCTCGCTCTCTCTCGCAAACCCACAGCCTCGCTCTCTCTCTCACTCCCACAACCTCGCTCTCTCTCTCACTCCCACAACCTCGCTCTCTCTCGCAAACCCACAGCCTCGCTCTCTCTCTCACTCCCACAACCTCGCTCTCTCTCTCACTCCCACAACCTCGCTCTCTCTCGCAAACCCACAGCCTCGCTCTCTCTCTCACTCCCACAACCTCGCTCTCTCTCTCACTCCCACAACCTCGCTCTCTCTCGCAAACCCACAGCCTCGCTCTCTCTCTCACTCCCACAACCTCGCTCTCTCTCTCACTCCCACAACCTCGCTCTCTCTCGCAAACCCACAGCCTCGCTCTCTCTCTCACTCCCACAACCTCGCTCTCTCTCTCACACCCAGAGCCTCGCTCTCTCTCACAACCAAAGCCTCGCTCTCTCTCTCACTCCCACAGCCTCGCTCTCTCTCTCACTCCCACAGCCGCGCTCTCTCTCTCAGACCCACAGCCTCGCTCTCTCTCTCACACCCACAACCTCTCTCTCTCTCTCACTCCCACAACCTCGATCTCTCTCTCACTCCCACAGCCTCGCTCTCTCTCTCACACCCACAGCCTCACCCTCTCTCTCACACCCACAGCCTCGGTCTCCCTCTCACATCCACAGCCTCGCTCTCTCTCTGACACCCACAGCCTCGCTCTCTCTCTCACACCCACAGCCTCGCTCTCTCTCTCACTCCCACAGCCTCGCTCTCTCTCTCACACCCACAGCCTCACCCTCTCTCTCACACCCACAGCCTCGGTCTCCCTCTCACATCCACAGCCTCGCTCTCTCTCTGACACCCACAGCCTCGCTCTCTCTCTCACACCCACAGCCTCGCTCCCTCTCTCAGACCCACAGCCTCGCTCTCTCTCTAAAACCCACAGCCTCGCTCTCTCACCGACTCCCACAACCTCGCTCTCCCTCTCACTCCCACAGCCTCGCTCTGTCTCTCACACCCACACCCACGGTCTCCCTCTCACACCCACAGCCTCGCTCTCTCTCTCACACCCACAGCCTCGCATTCTCTGACTCCCACAGCCTCACTCGCTCACACTCACAGCCTCGCTCTCTCTCTCACACCCACAGCCTCGCTTTCTCTCACAACCAAAGCCTCGCTCTCTCTGACTCCCACAGCCTCGCTCTCACTCTCACACCCACAGCCTCGCTTTCTCTCACAACCAAAGCCTCGCTCTCTCTGACTCCCAGAGCCTCGCTCTCTCTCTCAGACCCACAGCCTAACTCTCTCTCTCAATCCCACAAACTCGCTCTCTCTCTCACTCACACAGCCTCGCCCTCTCTCTCACACCCACACCCTCGGTCTCCCTCTCACATCCACAGCCTCGCTCTCTCGCTCACACCCACAGCCTCGCTCTTTCTCTAACACCCACAGCCTCGCTCTCCCTCTCACACCCACAGCCTCGCTCTCTCTCTCACACCCATAGCCTCGCTCTCTGTCTCACACCCACACACTCGCTCTCTCTGACTCCCACAGCCTCACCCTCTCTCTCACACCCACACCCTCGGTCTCACTCTCACATCCACAGCCTCGCTCTCTCTCACAACCAAAGCCTCGCTCTCTATGACTCCCAGAGCCTCGCTCTCTTTCTCACTCCCACAGCCTCGCTCTCTCTCTCAGACCCACAGCCTCGCTCTCTCTCTCAGACCCACAGCCTCGCTCTCTCTCTCACACCCACAGCCTCTCTCTCTCTCACTCCCACAGCCTCGCTCTCTCTCTCACACCCACAGCTTTGCTCTCTCTCTAAAACCCACAGCCTCGCTCTCTCTCTCACACCCACAGCTTCGCTCTCTCTCTCACACCCACAGCCTCGCTCTCTCACCGACTCCCACAACCTCGCTCTCTCTCTCACACCCACAGCCTCGGTCTGTCTCTCACACCCACAGCCTCGCTCTCTCTCTCACACCCGCACCCTCGCTCTCTCTCTCTGACTCCCACAGCCTCACTATCTCTCTCACACCGACAGCCTCGCTCTCTCTCTCACTCCCACAGCCTCGCTCTCTCTCTCACACCGCAGCAACGCTCTCGCTCTCTCACACCCACAGCCTCGCTCTCTCTCACTCCCACAGTCTCACTCACTCACACTCACAGCCTCGCTCTCTATCTCACACCCACATACTCGCTCTCTCACTCACACCCACAGCCTCGCCCTCTCTCTCACTCCCACAGCCTCGCTTTCTCTCTCACACCCACAGCCTCGTCCCTCTCACACCCACAGCCTCGTCCCTCTCACACCCACAGCCTCGCACTCACTCTTACACCCACAGCCTAACACTCTCACACATCCACAGCCTCGCTCTCTCTCTCACACCCACAGCCTCGCTCTCTCTCACAAGCAAAGCCTCGCTCTCTCTGACTCCCAGAGCCTCGCTCTCTTTCTCACTCCCACAGCCTTGCTCTCTATCTCAGACCCACAGCGTCGCTCTCTCTCTCAGACCCACAGCCTAACTCTCTCTCTCACTCCCACAGCCTCGCTCTCTCTCTCACTCCCACAAACTCGCTCTCTCTCTCACTCCCACAGCCTCGCCCTCTCTCTCACACCCACACCGTCGGTCTCCCTCTCACATCCACAGCCTCGCTCTCTCTCTGACACCGAGAGCCTCGCTCTCTCTCTCACAACCACAGCCTCGCTCTCTCTCTCACACCCACAGCCTCGCTCTCTCTCTCACAATCACAGCCTCGCTCTCTCTCTCACAACCACAGCCTCGCTCTCTCTCTCACAACCACAGCCTCGCTCTCTCTCTCACAACCAGAGCCTCGCTCTCTCTCTCACAACCACAGCCTCGCTCTCTCTCTCACACCCACAGCCTCGTTCTCTCTCTAACACCCACAGCCTCGCTCTCTCTCTCACTCCCACAGCCTCGCTCTCTCTCTCACTTCCACAGCCTCGCTCTCTCTCTCACACCTACAGCTTCGCTCTTTCTCTCAAACCCACAGCCTCGCTCTCTCTCTGACACCCACAGCCTCGTTCTCTCTCTCTCACACCCACAGCCTCGCTCTCTCTCTGACTCCCACAGCCTCGCTTTCTCTCTCACAACCACAGCCTCGTACCTCTCACACCCACAGCCTTGCTCTCTCTCTCACACCCACAACCTCGCTTTCTCTGACTCCCACAGCCTCGCTCTCTCACTCACACCAACAGCATCGCTCTCTCTTTGAATCCCACAGCGTCGCTCTCTCTCTCTGTCTCCCACAGCCTCGATCTCTGTCTCACACCCACATCCTCGATCTCTCCCTCACACCCACAGCCTTCGTCTCTCTCTCACCCCCACAGCCTCGCTCTCTCAAACCACAGAATCGCTATCTCTCACACCCACAGCCTCGGTCACTCTCAAAACCACAACCTTGCTCTCTCTCTCACAACCAAAGCCTCTCTCTCTCTCTCACACCCACAGCCTCGCTTTCTCTCTCACACCCACAGCCTCGCTCTCTCCCTTACACCCACAGCCTCGCTCTCTCTCTCACACCCACAGCCTCGCTCGCTCTCACACCCACAGCATCGCTCTCTCTCACACCCACAGCCTCGCTCTCTCTCTCACACCCACAGCCTCGCTCTCTCTCTCTCACACCCACAGTCTCGCTCTCTCTCTCACACCCACAGCCTCGCTCTCTATCTCACACCCACAGCCTCGCTCTCTCTCTCACACCCACAGCCTCGCTCTCTCTCTCTGAATCCCACAGCCTCGCTTTCTCTCTCACAGCCACAGCCTCGATCTCTCTCTCACACCCACAGCCTCGCTCTCTTTCTCACACTCACAGCCTCGCTCTCTCTCTCACACCAACAGCATCGCTCTCTCTCTGGCTCCAACAAACTAACTCTCTCGCTCACACCCACAGCCTCGCTCTCTCTCTCAAACCCACAGCCTCGCTCTTTCTCTAACACCCACAGCTTCGCTCTCTCTCTCACACCCACAGCCTCGCTCTCTCTCTCACACCCACAGCCTCGTCCCTCTCACACCCACAGCCTCGTCCCTCACACACCCACAGCCTCGCTCTCTCTCTCAGACCCACACCCTCGGTCTCCCTCTCACACCCACAGACTCGCTCTCTCTCTGACACCCACATCCTCGCTCTCTCTCTCACAACCACAGCCTCGCTCTCTCTCTCACACCCACAGCCTCGCTCGCTCTCTCACAGCCACAGCCTCGCTCTCTCTGACTCCCACAGCCTCACTATCTCTCTCACACCCACACCCTCGATCTTTCTCTCACACCGACAGCCTCGCTCTCTCTGACTCCCACAGACTCACACTCTCTCACACCCAAAGCCTCGATCTCTCTGACTCCCACAGACTCGCTCTCTCTCTCAGACCCAGATCCTAACTCTCTCTCTCACTCCCACAGCCTCGCTCTCTCTCTCACACCCACAGGCTCACTCTGTCTCTCACTCCCACAGCCTCGCTCTCTCTCTCAGACACACAGCCTCGCTTTCTCTCTCAAACCCACAGCCTCGCTCTCTCTCTCAAACCCACAGCCTCGCTCTCTCTCTCAGACCCACAGCCTAACTCTCTCTCTCTCACTCCCACAGCCTCGCTATCTCTCTCACACCCACAGGCTCACTCTCTCTCTCACTCCCACAACCTCGCTCTCTCTCTCACACCCACAGCCTCGCTTTCCCTCTCAAACCCACAGCCTTGCTCTCTCTCTGACACCGACAGCCTCGCTCTCTCTCTCACACCCACACCCTCGGTCTCCCTCTCACACCAAGACCCTCGCTCTCTCTCTCACACCCACAGCCTCGCTCTCTCTCTCACACCCACAGGCTCGCTCTCTCTCACACCCACACCCTCGCTCTCTCTCTCACACCCACAGCCTCGCTCTCTCTCTCACAACAAAACCCTCGCTCTCTCTCTCACACCCACAGCCTCGTTCTCTTTCTCACACCAACAGCATCGCTCTCTTTCTCACACCAACAGCATCGCTCTATCTCTGACTCCAACAACCTAACTCTCTGTCTCACACCCACAGCCGAACTCTCTCTCTCACACCCACAGCCTCACTTTATCTCTCACAACCACAGCCTCGCTCTCTCTCTCACACCCACAGCCTCGCTGTCTCTCAAACACCCACAGCCTCGCTCTCTCTCTCACACCCACAGCCTCGCTCTCTCTCTCACACCCACAGCCTCGCTCTCTCTCTCTCTCAAACCCACAGCCTCGCTCTCTCTCTCACACCCACAGCCTCGCTCTCTCTCCCTCACACCCACAGCCTCGCTCTCTCTCTCAAACCCACAGCCTCGCTCTCTCTCTCACACCCAAAGCCTCGCTCTCTCTCTCACACCTACAGCCTCGCCCTCTCTCTCACACCCACAACCTCGGTCTCCCTCTCACAACCACAGCCTCGCTCTCTCTCTGACACCGACAGCCTCGCTCTCTCTCTCACACCCACAGCTTCGCCCTCTCTCTCACACCCACACCCTCGGTCCCCCTCTCACATCCACAGCCTCGCTCTCTCTCTCACACCCACAGCCTCGCTCTCTCTCTCACACCGACAGCCTCGCTCTCTCTCTCACACCCACAGCCTCGCTCTCTCTCTCACACCCACAGCCTCGCTCTCTCTCTCACACCCACACCCTCGATCTCTCTCTCACACCGACAGCCTCGCTCTCTCTCTCACACCCACAGCCTCGCTCTCTCTGACTCCCAACAGCCTCGCACTCTCTCTCTGACTCCCACAGACTCACACTCTCTCACACCCACACCCTCGGCCTCCCTCTCACACCAACACCTTCGCTCTCTCTCTAACACCCGCACCCTCGCTCTCTTTCTCACTCCCACAGCCTCGGTCTCTCTCTCACACCCACAGCTTCGCTCTCTCTCCGACACCCACAGCCTCACTCTCGCTCCCACCCACAGACTCGCTCTCTCTCTCACACCCTCAGCCTCGGTCCCTCTCACACCCACGGCCTCGCTCTCTCTCTCACTCCCACAGCCTCGCTCTCTCTCTCACTCCCGCAGCCTCGCTCTCTCTCATACCCACAGCCTCGCTCTCTCTCTCACACCCACAGCCTCGCTCTCTCTCTCACACCCACAGCCTCGCTCTCTCTCTCACACCCACAGCCTCGCTCTCTCTCTCACACCCACAAACTCGCTCTCTCTATCACTCCCACAGCCTCGCGCTCTCTCTCAGACCCACACCCTCGGTCTCCCTCTCACACCCACAGCCTCGCTCTCTCTCTCACACCCACAGCCTCGCTCTCTCTGACTCCCACAGCCTCACTATCTCTCTCACACCCACAACCTCGATCTTTCTCTCACACCGACAGCCTCGCTCTCTCTGACTCCCAACAGCCTCGCACTCTCTCTCTGACTCCCACAGACTCACACTCTCTCACACCCAAAGCCTCGATCTCTCTGACTCCCAAAGACTCGCTCTCTCTCTCAGACCCACAGCCTAACTCTCTCTCTCACACCCACAGCCTCGCTTTCTCTCTCACACCCACAGCCACGCTCTCTCTCTCACAACCAAAGCCTCGCTCTCTCTCTCAGACCCACAGCCTAACTCTCTCTCTCTCACTCCCACAGCCTCGCTCTCTCTCTCACACCCACAGCCTTGCTCTCTCTCTGACACCGACAGCCTCGCTCACTCTCTCACACCCACACCCTCGGTCTCCCTCTCACACCAACACCCTCGCTCTCTCTCTCACACCCACAGCCTCGCTCTCTCTCTCACACCCACAGCCTCGCTCTCTCTCTCACACCCACAGCCTTGCTCTCTCTCTGACACCGACAGCCTCGCTCACTCTCTCACACCCACACCCTCGGTCTCCCTCTCACACCAACACCCTCGCTCTCTCTCTCACACCCACAGCCTCGCACTCTCTCTCACACCCACAGCCTCGATCTCTCTCTCACACCCACAGCCTCGCTCTCTCTCTCACACCCACAGCCTCGTTCTCTTTCTCACACCAACAGCATCGCTCTCTTTCTCACACCAACAGCATCGCTCTATCTCTGACTCCAACAACCTAAATCTCTGTCTCACACCCACAGCCGAACTCTCTCTCTCACACCCACAGCCTCACTTTATCTCTCACAACCACAGCCTCGCTCTCTCTCTCACACCCACAGCCTCGCTGTCTCTCAAACACCCACAGCCTCGCTCTCTCTCTCACACCCACAGCCTCGCTCTCTCTCTCTCACACCCAGAGCCTCGCTCTCTCTCTCACACCCACAGCCTCGCTCTCTCTCTCTCTCAAACCCACAGCCTCGCTCTCTCTCTCACACCCACAGCCTCGTTCTCTCTCCCTCACACCCACAGCCTCGCTCTCTCTCTCACACCCACAGCCTCGCTCTCTCTCTCACACCCAAAGCCTCGCTCTCTCTCTCACACCCACAGCCTCGCTCTCTCTCTCACACCCACAGCCTCGCTCTCTCTCTCACACCCACAACCTCGGTCTCCCTCTCACATCCACAGCCTCGCTCTCTCTCTGACACCGACAGCCTCGCTCTCTCTCTCACAACCACAGCTTCGCCATCTCTCTCACACCCACACCCTCGGTCCCCCTCTCACATCCACAGCCTCGCTCTCTCTCTCACACCCACAGCCTCGCTCTCTCTCTCACACCGACAGCCTCGCTCTCTCTCTCACACCCACAGCCTAGCTCTCTCTCTCACACCCACAGCCTCGCTCTCTCTGACTCCCAAAGACTCGCTCTCTCTCTCAGACCCACAGCCTAACTCTCTCTCTCACTCCCACAGCCTCGCTCTCTCTCTCACACCCACAGGCTCACTCTCTCTCTCACACCCACACCCTCGATCTCTCTCTCACTCCCACAGCCTCACTCTCTCTCTCACACCCACACCCTCGATCTCTCTCTCACACCGACAGCCTCGCTCTCTCTGACTCCCAACAGCCTCGCACTCTCTCTCTGACTCCCACAGACTCACACTCTCTCACACCCACACCCTTGCTCTCTCTCTCACACCCGCACCCTTGCTCTCTCATTCACTCCCACAGCCTCGGTCTCTCTCTCACACCCACAGCTTCGCTCTCTCTCCGACACCCACAGCCTCACTCTCGCTCCCACCCACAGACTCGCTCTCTCTCTCACACCCTCAGCCTCGGTCCCTCTCACACCCACGGCCTCGCTCACTCTCTCACACCCACAGCCGAACTCTCTCTCTCACACCCACAGCCTCGCTCTCTCTCATACCCATGGCCTCGCTCTCTCTGTAACACCCACAGCCTCGCTCTCTCTCTCACTCCCACAGCCTCGCTCTCTCTCTCACACTCACAGCCTCGCTCTCTCTCTCACACTCACAGCCTCGCTCTCTCTCTCACACCCACAGCCTCGCTCTCTCTCTCACACCCACAGCCTCGCTCTCTCTCTCTCACACCCACAGCCTCGCTCTCTCTCTCACACCCACAGCCTCGCTCTCTCTCTCTCCCACCCACAGCCTCGCTCTCTCTCTCTCACACCCACAGCCACGCTCTCTCTCTCACACCCACAGCCTCGCTCTCTCTCTCAAACCCACAGCCTCGCTCTCTCTCAGACACCAACAGCCTCGCTCTCTCTCTCAGACCCACAGCCTCTCTCTCTCTCTCACACACACAGCCTCGCTGTCTCTCAAACACCCACAGCCTCGCTCTCTCTCTCACACACACAGCCTCGCTCTCTCTCTCACACCCACAGCCTCGCTCTCTCTCTCAGACACACAGCCTCTCTCTCTGACTCCCACAGCCTCACTCTCTCTCTCACACCGCAGCAACGCTCTCGCTCTCTCACACCCACAGCCTCGCTCCCTCTCTCACACCCACACCCACGGTCTCCCTCTCACATCCACATCCTCACTATCTCTCTCACACCGACAGCCTCGCTCTCTCTCTCACTCCCACAGCCTCGCTTTCTCTCACTCCCACAGCCTCTCACTCACACTCACAGCCTCGCTCTCTATCTCACAACCACAGCCTCGCTCTCACTCTCACACCCACATACTCGCTCTCTCTCACACACCCACAGCCTCGCTCTCTCTCTCACTCCCACAGCCTCGCTCTCTCTCTCACACCCACAGCCTCGCTTTCTCTCTCAAACCCACAGCCTTGCTCTCTCTCTAACACCCACAGTTTCGCTCTCTCTCTCACACCCACAACCTCGCTCTCTCTCTCACAACAGCAGCCTAGCTCTCCCTCTCACACCGTCAACCTCGCTCTCTCTCACACCCACAGCCTCGCTTTCTCTCTCAAACCCACAGCCTCGTTCTCTCTCACAACCAAAGCCTCGCTCCCTCTCTCACACCCACAACCTCGGTCTCCCTCTCACATCCACAGCCTCGCTCTCTCTCTGACACCGACAGCCTCGCTCTCTCTCTCACAACCACAGCTTCGCCCTCTCTCTCACACCCACACCCTCGGTCCCCCTCTCACATCCACAGCCTCGCTCTCTCTCTCACACCCACAGCCTCGCTCTCTCTCTCACACCGACAGCCTCGCTCTCTCTCTCACACCCACAGCCTCGCTCTCTCTCTCACACCCACAGCCTCGCTCTCTCTCTCACACCCACAGCCTCGCTCTCTCTCTCACATCCACAGCCTCGCTCTCTCTCTCAGACCCACAGCCTCGCTCTCTCTGACTCCCAAAGACTCGCTCTCTCTCTCAGACCCACAGCCTAACTCTCTCTCTCACTCCCACAGCCTCGCTCTCTCTCTCACACCCACAGGCTCACTCTCTCTCTCGCACCCACACCCTCGATCTCTCTCTCACACCGACAGCCTCGCTCTCTCTGACTCCCAACAGCCTCGCACTCTCTCTCTGACTCCCACAGACTCACACTCTCTCACACCCACACCCTTGCTCTCTCTCTCACACCCGCACCCTCGGTCTCTCTCATACCCATGGTCTCGCTCTCTCTGTAACACCCACAGCCTCGCTCTCTCTCTCACTCCCACAGCCTCGCTCTCTCTCTCACACTCACAGCCTCGCTCTCTCTCTCACACTCACAGCCTCGCTCTCTCTCTCACACCCACAGCCTCGCTCTCTCTCTCACACCCACAGCCTCGCTCTCTCTCTCACACCCACAGCCTCGCTCTCTCTCTCTCACACCCACAGCCTCGCTCTCTCTCTCACACCCACAGCCTCGCTCTCTCTCTCTCCCACCCACAGCCTCGCTCTCTCTCTCTCACACCCACAGCCACGCTCTCTCTCTCACACCCACAGCCTCGCTCTCTCTCTCAAACCCACAGCCTCGCTCTCTCTCAGACACCAACAGCCTCGCTCTCTCTCTCACACTCACAGCCTCGCTCTCTCTCTCACACCCACAGCCGAACTCTCTCTCTCACACCCACAGCCACGCTCTCTCTCTCACACCCACAGCCTCGCTCTCTCTCTCAAACCCACAGCCTCGCTCTCTCTCAGACACCAACAGCCTCGCACTCTCTCTCAGACCCACAGCCTCTCTCTCTCTCTCACACACACAGCCTCGCTGTCTCTCAAACACCCACAGCCTCGCTCTCTCTCTCACACACACAGACTCGCTCTCTCTCTCACACCCACAGCCTCGCTCTCTCTCTCAGACCCACAGCCTCTCTCTCTGACTCCCACAGCCTCACTCTCTCTCTCACACCGCAGCAACGCTCTCGCTCTCTCACACCCACAGCCTCGCTCCCTCTCTCACACCCACACCCACGGTCTCCCTCTCACATCCACATCCTCACTATCTCTCTCACACCGACAGCCTCGCTCTCTCTCTCACTCCCACAGCCTCGCTTTCTCTCACTCCCACAGCCTCTCACTCACACTCACAGCCTCGCTCTCTATCTCACAACCACAGCCTCGCTCTCACTCTCACACCCACATACTCGCTCTCTCTCTCACTCCCACAGCCTCGCTCTCTCTCTCACTCCCACAGCCTCGCTCTCTCTCACACACCCACAGCCTCGCTCTCTCTCTCACTCCCACAGCCTCGCTCTCTCTCTCACACCCACAGCCTCGCTTTCTCTCTCAAACCCACAGCCTTGCTCTCTCTCTAACACCCACAGTTTCGCTCTCTCTCTCACACCCACAACCTCGCTCTCTCTCTCACAACAGCAGCCTAGCTCTCCCTCTCACACCGTCAACCTCGCTCTCTCTCACACCCACAGCCTCGCTTTCTCTCTCAAACCCACAGCCTCGCTTTCTCTCTCAAACCCACAGCCTCGTTCTCTCTCACAACCAAAGCCTCGCTCCCTCTCTCACACCCACAACCTCGGTCTCCCTCTCACATCCACAGCCTCGCTCTCTCTCTGACACCGACAGCCTCGCTCTCTCTCTCACAACCACAGCTTCGCCCTCTCTCTCACACCCACACCCTCGGTCCCCCTCTCACATCCACAGCCTCGCTCTCTCTCTCACACCCACAGCCTCGCTCTCTCTCTCACACCGACAGCCTCGCTCTCTCTCTCACACCCACAGCCTCGCTCTCTCTCTCACACCCACAGCCTCGCTCTCTCTCTCACATCCACAGCATCGCTCTCTCTCTCAGACCCACAGCCTCGCTCTCTCTGACTCCCAAAGACTCGCTCTCTCTCTCAGACCCACAGCCTAACTCTCTCTCTCACTCCCACAGCCTCGCTCTCTCTCTCACACCCACAGGCTCACTCTCTCTCTCACACCCACACCCTCGATCTCTCTCTCACACCGACAGCCTCGCTCTCTCTGACTCCCAACAGCCTCGCACTCTCTCTCTGACTCCCACAGACTCACACTCTCTCACACCCACACCCTTGCTCTCTCTCTCACACCCGCACCCTCGCTCTCTCTCTCACTCCCACAGCCTCGCTCTCTCTCTCACACTCACAGCCTCGCTCTCTCTCACACACTCACAGCCTCGCTCTCTCTCTCACACCCACAGCCTCGCTCTCTCTCTCACACCCACAGCCTCGCTCTCTCTCTCACACCCACAGCCTCGCTCTCTCTCTCTCACACCCACAGCCTCGCTCTCTCTCTCACACCCACAGCCTCGCTCTCTCTCTCTCCCACCCACAGCCTCGCTCTCTCTCTCTCACACCCACAGCCACGCTCTCTCTCTCACACCCACAGCCTCGCTCTCTCTCTCAAACCCACAGCCTCGCTCTCTCTCAGACACCAACAGCCTCGCTCTCTCTCTCACACTCACAGCCTCGCTCTCTCTCTCACACCCACAGCCGAACTCTCTCTCTCACACCCACAGCCTCGCTCTCTCTCATACCCATGGCCTCGCTCTCTCTGTAACACCCACAGCCTCGCTCTCTCTCTCACACTCACAGCCTCGCTCTCTCTCTCACACCCACAGCCTCGCTCTCTCTCTCACACCCACAGCCTCGCTCTCTCTCTCACACACCCACAGCCACGCTCTCTCTCTCACACCCACAGCCTCGCTCTCTCTCTCAAACCCACAGCCTCGCTCTCTCTCAGACACCAACAGCCTCGCTCTCTCTCTCACACCCACAGCCTCGCTCTCTCTCTCTCACACCCACAGCCTCGCTCTCTCTCTCACACCCACAGCCTCGCTCTCTCTCTCTCCCACCCACAGCCTCGCTCTCTCTCTCTCACACCCACAGCCACGCTCTCTCTCTCACACCCACAGCCTCGCTCTCTCTCTCAAACCCACAGCCTCGCTCTCTCTCAGACACCAACAGCCTCGCTCTCTCTCTCACACCCACAGCCTCGCTCTCTCTCTCTCACACCCACAGCCTCGCTCTCTCTCTCACACCCACAGCCTCGCTCTCTCTCTCTCCCACCCACAGCCTCGCTCTCTCTCTCTCACACCCACAGCCACGCTCTCTCTCTCACACCCACAGCCTCGTTCTCTCTCTCAAACCCACAGCCTCGCTCTCTCTCAGACACCAACAGCCTCGCTCTCTCTCTCAGACCCACAGCCTCTCTCTCTCTCTCACACACACAGCCTCGCTGTCTCTCAAACACCCACAGCCTCGCTCTCTCTCTCACACACACAGCCTCGCTCTCTCTCTCACACCTACAGCCTCGCCCTCTCTCTCACACCCACAACCTCGGTCTCCCTCTCACAACCACAGCCTCGCTCTCTCTCTGACACCGACAGCCTCGCTCTCTCTCTCACACCCACAGCTTCGCCCTCTCTCTCACACCCACACCCTCGGTCCCCCTCTCACATCCACAGCCTCGCTCTCTCTCTCACACCCACAGCCTCGCTCTCTCTCTCACACCCACAGCCTCGCTCTCTCTCTCACACCCACAGCCTCGCTCTCTCTCTCACACCCACAGCCTCGCTCTCTCTCTCACACCCACACCCTCGATCTCTCTCTCACACCGACAGCCTCGCTCTCTCTCTCACACCCACAGCCTCGCTCTCTCTGACTCCCAACAGCCTCGCACTCTCTCTCTGACTCCCACAGACTCACACTCTCTCACACCCACACCCTCGGCCTCCCTCTCACACCAACACCTTCGCTCTCTCTCTAACACCCGCACCCTCGCTCTCTTTCTCACTCCCACAGCCTCGGTCTCTCTCTCACACCCACAGCTTCGCTCTCTCTCCGACACCCACAGCCTCACTCTCGCTCCCACCCACAGACTCGCTCTCTCTCTCACACCCTCAGCCTCGGTCCCTCTCACACCCACGGCATCGCTCTCTCTCTCACTCCCACAGCCTCGCTCTCTCTCTCACTCCCGCAGCCTCGCTCTCTCTCATACCCACAGCCTCGCTCTCTCTCTCACACCCACAGCCTCGCTCTCTCTCTCACACCCACAGCCTCGCTCTCTCTCTCACACCCACAGCCTCGCTCTCTCTGACTCCCACAGCCTCACTATCTCTCTCACACCCACAACCTCGATCTTTCTCTCACACCGACAGCCTCGCTCTCTCTGACTCCCAACAGCCTCGCACTCTCTCTCTGACTCCCACAGACTCACACTCTCTCACACCCAAAGCCTCGATCTCTCTGACTCCCAAAGACTCGCTCTCTCTCTCAGACCCACAGCCTAACTCTCTCTCTCACACCCACAGCCTCGCTTTCTCTCTCACACCCACAGCCACGCTCTCTCTCTCACAACCAAAGCCTCGCTCTCTCTCTCAGACCCACAGCCTAACTCTCTCTCTCTCACTCCCACAGCCTCGCTCTCTCTCTCACACCCACAGCCTTGCTCTCTCTCTGACACCGACAGCCTCGCTCACTCTCTCACACCCACACCCTCGGTCTCCCTCTCACACCAACACCCTCGCTCTCTCTCTCACACCCACAGCCTCGCTCTCTCTCTCACACCCACAGCCTCGCTCTCTCTCTCACACCCACAGCCTTGCTCTCTCTCTGACACCGACAGCCTCGCTCACTCTCTCACACCCACACCCTCGGTCTCCCTCTCACACCAACACCCTCGCTCTCTCTCTCACACCCACAGCCTCGCACTCTCTCTCACACCCACAGCCTCGATCTCTCTCTCACACCCACAGCCTCGCTCTCTCTCTCACACCCACAGCCTCGTTCTCTTTCTCACACCAACAGCATCGCTCTCTTTCTCACACCAACAGCATCGCTCTATCTCTGACTCCAACAACCTAACTCTCTGTCTCACACCCACAGCCGAACTCTCTCTCTCACACCCACAGCCTCACTTTATCTCTCACAACCACAGCCTCGCTCTCTCTCTCACACCCACAGCCTCGCTGTCTCTCAAACACCCACAGCCTCGCTCTCTCTCTCACACCCACAGCCTCGCTCTCTCTCTCTCACACCCAGAGCCTCGCTCTCTCTCTCACACCCACAGCCTCGCTCTCTCTCTCTCTCAAACCCACAGCCTCGCTCTCTCTCTCACACCCACAGCCTCGTTCTCTCTCCCTCACACCCACAGCCTCGCTCTCTCTCTCACACCCACAGCCTCGCTCTCTCTCTCACACCCAAAGCCTCGCTCTCTCTCTCACACCCACAGCCTCGCTCTCTCTCTCACACCCACAGCCTCGCTCTCTCTCTCACACCCACAACCTCGGTCTCCCTCTCACATCCACAGCCTCGCTCTCTCTCTGACACCGACAGCCTCGCTCTCTCTCTCACAACCACAGCTTCGCCATCTCTCTCACACCCACACCCTCGGTCCCCCTCTCACATCCACAGCCTCGCTCTCTCTCTCACACCCACAGCCTCGCTCTCTCTCTCACACCGACAGCCTCGCTCTCTCTCTCACACCCACAGCCTAGCTCTCTCTCTCACACCCACAGCCTCGCTCTCTCTCTCACATCCACAGCCTCGCTCTCTCTCTCAGACCCACAGCCTCGCTCTCTCTGACTCCCAAAGACTCGCTCTCTCTCTCAGACCCACAGCCTAACTCTCTCTCTCACTCCCACAGCCTCGCTCTCTCTCTCACACCCACAGGCTCACTCTCTCTCTCACACCCACACCCTCGATCTCTCTCTCACTCCCACAGCCTCACTCTCTCTCTCACACCCACACCCTCGATCTCTCTCTCACACCGACAGCCTCGCTCTCTCTGACTCCCAACAGCCTCGCACTCTCTCTCTGACTCCCACAGACTCACACTCTCTCACACCCACACCCTTGCTCTCTCTCTCACACCCGCACCCTTGCTCTCTCATTCACTCCCACAGCCTCGGTCTCTCTCTCACACCCACAGCTTCGCTCTCTCTCCGACACCCACAGCCTCACTCTCGCTCCCACCCACAGACTCGCTCTCTCTCTCACACCCTCAGCCTCGGTCCCTCTCACACCCACGGCCTCGCTCACTCTCTCACACCCACAGCCGAACTCTCTCTCTCACACCCACAGCCTCGCTCTCTCTCATACCCATGGCCTCGCTCTCTCTGTAACACCCACAGCCTCGCTCTCTCTCTCACTCCCACAGCCTCGCTCTCTCTCTCACACTCACAGCCTCGCTCTCTCTCTCACACTCACAGCCTCGCTCTCTCTCTCACACCCACAGCCTCGCTCTCTCTCTCACACCCACAGCCTCGCTCTCTCTCTCTCACACCCACAGCCTCGCTCTCTCTCTCACACCCACAGCCTCGCTCTCTCTCTCTCCCACCCACAGCCTCGCTCTCTCTCTCTCACACCCACAGCCACGCTCTCTCTCTCACACCCACAGCCTCGCTCTCTCTCTCAAACCCACAGCCTCGCTCTCTCTCAGACACCAACAGCCTCGCTCTCTCTCTCAGACCCACAGCCTCTCTCTCTCTCTCACACACACAGCCTCGCTGTCTCTCAAACACCCACAGCCTCGCTCTCTCTCTCACACACACAGCCTCGCTCTCTCTCTCACACCCACAGCCTCGCTCTCTCTCTCAGACACACAGCCTCTCTCTCTGACTCCCACAGCCTCACTCTCTCTCTCACACCGCAGCAACGCTCTCGCTCTCTCACACCCACAGCCTCGCTCCCTCTCTCACACCCACACCCACGGTCTCCCTCTCACATCCACATCCTCACTATCTCTCTCACACCGACAGCCTCGCTCTCTCTCTCACTCCCACAGCCTCGCTTTCTCTCACTCCCACAGCCTCTCACTCACACTCGCAGCCTCGCTCTCTATCTCACACCCACAGCCTCGCTCTCTCTCACACACCCACAGCCTCGCTCTCTCTCTCACTCCCACAGCCTCGCTCTCTCTCTCACACCCACAGCCTCGCTTTCTCTCTCAAACCCACAGCCTTGCTCTCTCTCTAACACCCACAGTTTCGCTCTCTCTCTCACACCCACAACCTCGCTCTCTCTCTCACAACAGCAGCCTAGCTCTCCCTCTCACACCGTCAACCTCGCTCTCTCTCACACCCACAGCCTCGCTTTCTCTCTCAAACCCACAGCCTCGTTCTCTCTCACAACCAAAGCCTCGCTCCCTCTCTCACACCCACAACCTCGGTCTCCCTCTCACATCCACAGCCTCGCTCTCTCTCTGACACCGACAGCCTCGCTCTCTCTCTCACAACCACAGCTTCGCCCTCTCTCTCACACCCACACCCTCGGTCCCCCTCTCACATCCACAGCCTCGCTCTCTCTCTCACACCCACAGCCTCGCTCTCTCTCTCACACCGACAGCCTCGCTCTCTCTCTCACACCCACAGCCTCGCTCTCTCTCTCACACCCACAGCCTCGCTCTCTCTCTCACACCCACAGCCTCGCTCTCTCTCTCACATCCACAGCCTCGCTCTCTCTCTCAGACCCACAGCCTCGCTCTCTCTGACTCCCAAAGACTCGCTCTCTCTCTCAGACCCACAGCCTAACTCTCTCTCTCACTCCCACAGCCTCGCTCTCTCTCTCACACCCACAGGCTCACTCTCTCTCTCACACCCACACCCTCGATCTCTCTCTCACACCGACAGCCTCGCTATCTCTGACTCCCAACAGCCTCGCACTCTCTCTCTGACTCCCACAGACTCACACTCTCTCACACCCACACCCTTGCTCTCTCTCTCACACCCGCACCCTCGGTCTCTCTCATACCCATGGTCTCGCTCTCTCTGTAACACCCACAGCCTCGCTCTCTCTCTCACTCCCACAGCCTCGCTCTCTCTCTCACACTCACAGCCTCGCTCTCTCTCTCACACTCACAGCCTCGCTCTCTCTCTCACACCCACAGCCTCGCTCTCTCTCTCACACCCACAGCCTCGCTCTCTCTCTCACACCCACAGCCTCGCTCTCTCTCTCTCACACCCACAGCCTCGCTCTCTCTCTCACACCCACAGCCTCGCTCTCTCTCTCTCCCACCCACAGCCTCGCTCTCTCTCTCTCACACCCACAGCCACGCTCTCTCTCTCACACCCACAGCCTCGCTCTCTCTCTCAAACCCACAGCCTCGCTCTCTCTCAGACACCAACAGCCTCGCTCTCTCTCTCACACTCACAGCCTCGCTCTCTCTCTCACACCCACAGCCGAACTCTCTCTCTCACACCCACAGCCACGCTCTCTCTCTCACACCCACAGCCTCGCTCTCTCTCTCAAACCCACAGCCTCGCTCTCTCTCAGACACCAACAGCCTCGCACTCTCTCTCAGACCCACAGCCTCTCTCTCTCTCTCACACACACAGCCTCGCTGTCTCTCAAACACCCACAGCCTCGCTCTCTCTCTCACACACACAGACTCGCTCTCTCTCTCACACCCACAGCCTCGCTCTCTCTCTCAGACCCACAGCCTCTCTCTCTGACTCCCACAGCCTCACTCTCTCTCTCACACCGCAGCAACGCTCTCGCTCTCTCACACCCACAGCCTCGCTCCCTCTCTCACACCCACACCCACGGTCTCCCTCTCACATCCACATCCTCACTATCTCTCTCACACCGACAGCCTCGCTCTCTCTCTCACTCCCACAGCCTCGCTTTCTCTCACTCCCACAGCCTCTCACTCACACTCACAGCCTCGCTCTCTATCTCACAACCACAGCCTCGCTCTCACTCTCACACCCACATACTCGCTCTCTCTCTCACTCCCACAGCCTCGCTCTCTCTCTCACTCCCACAGCCTCGCTCTCTCTCACACACCCACAGCCTCGCTCTCTCTCTCACTCCCACAGCCTCGCTCTCTCTCTCACACCCACAGCCTCGCTTTCTCTCTCAAACCCACAGCCTTGCTCTCTCTCTAACACCCACAGTTTCGCTCTCTCTCTCACACCCACAACCTCGCTCTCTCTCTCACAACAGCAGCCTAGCTCTCCCTCTCACACCGTCAACCTCGCTCTCTCTCACACCCACAGCCTCGCTTTCTCTCTCAAACCCACAGCCTCGCTTTCTCTCTCAAACCCACAGCCTCGTTCTCTCTCACAACCAAAGCCTCGCTCCCTCTCTCACACCCACAACCTCGGTCTCCCTCTCACATCCACAGCCTCGCTCTCTCTCTGACACCGACAGCCTCGCTCTCTCTCTCACAACCACAGCTTCGCCCTCTCTCTCACACCCACACCCTCGGTCCCCCTCTCACATCCACAGCCTCGCTCTCTCTCTCACACCCACAGCCTCGCTCTCTCTCTCACACCGACAGCCTCGCTCTCTCTCTCACACCCACAGCCTCGCTCTCTCTCTCACACCCACAGCCTCGCTCTCTCTCTCACACCCACAGCCTCGCTCTCTCTCTCACATCCACAGCATCGCTCTCTCTCTCAGACCCACAGCCTCGCTCTCTCTGACTCCCAAAGACTCGCTCTCTCTCTCAGACCCACAGCCTAACTCTCTCTCTCACTCCCACAGCCTCGCTCTCTCTCTCACACCCACAGGCTCACTCTCTCTCTCACACTAACACCCTCGATCTCTCTCTCACACCGACAGCCTCGCTCTCTCTGACTCCCAACAGCCTCGCACTCTCTCTCTGACTCCCACAGACTCACACTCTCTCACACCCACACCCTTGCTCTCTCTCTCACACCCGCACCCTCGCTCTCTCTCTCACTCCCACAGCCTCGCTCTCTCTCTCACACTCACAGCCTCGCTCTCTCTCTCACACTCACAGCCTCGCTCTCTCTCTCACACCCACAGCCTCGCTCTCTCTCTCACACCCACAGCCTCGCTCTCTCTCTCACACCCACAGCCTCGCTCTCTCTCTCTCACACCCACAGCCTCGGTCTCTCTCTCACACCCACAGCCTCGCTCTCTCTCTCTCCCACCCACAGCCTCGCTCTCTCTCTCTCACACCCACAGCCACGCTCTCTCTCTCACACCCACAGCCTCGCTCTCTCTCTCAAACCCACAGCCTCGCTCTCTCTCAGACACCAACAGCCTCGCTCTCTCTCTCACACTCACAGCCTCGCTCTCTCTCTCACACCCACAGCCGAACTCTCTCTCTCACACCCACAGCCTCGCTCTCTCTCAGACACCAACAGCCTCGCTCTCTCTCTCACACCCACAGCCTCGCTCTCTCTCTCACACTCACAGCCTCGCTCTCTCTCTCACACCCACAGCCTCGCTCTCTCTCTCACACCCACAGCCTCGCTCTCTCTCTCACACACCCACAGCCACGCTCTCTCTCTCACACCCACAGCCTCGCTCTCTCTCTCAAACCCACAGCCTCGCTCTCTCTCAGACACCAACAGCCTCGCTCTCTCTCTCACACCCACAGCCTCGCTCTCTCTCTCTCACACCCACAGCCTCGCTCTCTCTCTCACACCCACAGCCACGCTCTCTCTCTCACACCCACAGCCTCGCTCTCTCTCTCAAACCCACAGCCTCGCTCTCTCTCAGACACCAACAGCCTCGCTCTCTCTCTCACACCCACAGCCTCGCTCTCTCTCTCTCACACCCACAGCCTCGCTCTCTCTCTCACACCCACAGCCTCGCTCTCTCTCTCTCCCACCCACAGCCTCGCTCTCTCTCTCTCACACCCACAGCCACGCTCTCTCTCTCACACCCACAGCCTCGTTCTCTCTCTCAAACCCACAGCCTCGCTCTCTCTCAGACACCAACAGCCTCGCTCTCTCTCTCAGACCCACAGCCTCTCTCTCTCTCTCACACACACAGCCTCGCTGTCTCTCAAACACCCACAGCCTCGCTCTCTCTCTCACACACACAGCCTCGCTCTCTCTCTCACACCCACAGCCTCGCTCTCTCTCTCAGACACACAGCCTCTCTCTCTGACTCCCACAGCCTCACTCTCTCTCTCACACCGCAGCAACGCTCTCGCTCTCTCACACCCACAGCCTCGCTCCCTCTCTCACACCCACACCCACGGTCTCCCTCTCACATCCACATCCTCACTATCTCTCTCACACCGACAGCCTCGCTCTCTCTCTCACTCCCACAGCCTCGCTTTCTCTCACTCCCACAGCCTCTCACTCACACTCACAGCCTCGCTCTCTATCTCACAACCACAGCCTCGCTCTCTCTCTCACACCCACATACTCGCTCTCTCTCACACACCCACAGCCTCGCTCTCTCTCTCACTCCCACAGCCTCGCTCTCTCTCTCACACCCACAGCCTCGCTTTCTCTCTCAAACCCACAGCCTTGCTCTCTCTCTAACACCCACAGTTTCGCTCTCTCTCTCACACCCACAACCTCGCTCTCTCTCTCACAACAGCAGCCTAGCTCTCCCTCTCACACCGTCAACCTCGCTCTCTCTCACACCCACAGCCTCGCTTTCTCTCTCAAACCCACAGCCTCGTTCTCTCTCACAACCAAAGCCTCGCTCCCTCTCTCACACCCACACCCTCGGTCTCCCTCTCACATCCACAGCCTCGCTCTCTCTCTGACACCGACAGCCTCGCTCTCTCTCTCACATCCACAGCCTCGCTCTCTCTCTCTCACCCACAGCCTCGCTCTCTCTGACTCCCAC
The DNA here is from genome assembly GCF_964194155.1 of Cetorhinus maximus. Classification (NCBI taxonomy): domain Eukaryota; kingdom Metazoa; phylum Chordata; class Chondrichthyes; order Lamniformes; family Cetorhinidae; genus Cetorhinus; species Cetorhinus maximus. The sequence continues at coordinate 248,414,046 of NC_135879.1, forward strand.
AGCCTCGCTTTCTCTCTCACACCCACACCCTCCGTCTCCCTCTCACATCCACAGCCTCGCTCTCTCTCTGACACCGACAGCCTCGCTCTCTCTCTCACATCCACAGCCTCGCTCTCTCTCTCTCACCCACAGCCTCGCTCTCTCTGACTCCCACAGCCTCGCTTTCTCTCTCACACCCACACCCTCCGTCTCCCTCTCACACCCACAGCCTCGCTCTCTCTCTCACACCGACAGCCTCGCTCTCTCTCTCACACCCACAGCCTCGCTCTCTCTCTCTCACCCACAGCCTCGCTCTCTCTGACTCCCAAAGACTTGCTCTCTCTCTCAGACCCACACCCTAACTCTCTTCTCACTCCCACAGCCTCGCTCTCTCTTTCACACCCACAGGCTCACTCTCTCTGACTCCCAACAGCCTCGCACTCTCTCTCTGACTCCCACAGACTCACACTCTCTCACACCCACAGCCTCGGTCTCTCTGACTCCCAAAGACTCGCTCTCTCTCTCACACCCACAGGCTCACTCTCTCTCTCACTCCCACAACCTCGCTCTCTCTCTCACAACCACAGCCTCGCTTTCTCACTCAAACCCACAGCCTTGCTCTCTCTCTGACACCGACAGCCTCGCTCTCTCTCTCACACCCACACCCTCGGTCTCCCTCTCACACCAACACCCTCGCTCTCTCTCTCACACCCGCACCCTCGCTCTCTCTCTCACACCCACATCCTCGCTCTCTCTGACTCCCAAAGACTCGCTCTCTCTCTCACACCACAGCCTCGCTCTCTCTCTCTCACATCCACAGCCTCGCTCTCTCTCTCACTCCCACAGCCTCGCTCACTCTCACACCCACGGCCTCGCTCTCTGTCGCACACCCACAGCCGAACTCTCTCTCTCACAACCACAGCCTCGCTCTCTCTCTCACACCCACAGCCTCGCTCTCTGTCTCAAACCCACAGCTTGGCTTTCTCTCTCACACCCACAGCCTCGCTGTCTCTCAAACACAACCACAGCCTCGCTCCCTCTCTCACACCCACAGCCTCGCTCTCTCTCTCACACCCACAGCCTCGCTCTCTCTCTCACACACCCACAGCCACGCTCTCTCTCTCACACCCACAGCCTCGCTCTTTCTCTCTCACACCCACAGCCTCGCTCTCTCTCTCACACCCACAGCCTCGCTCTCTCTCTCTCCCACCCACAGCCTCGCTCTCTCTCTCTCCCACCCACAGCCTCGCTCTCTCTCTCACACCCACAGCCGAACTCTCTCTCTCACTCCCACAGCCTCGCTCTCTCTCATACCCATGGCCTCGCTCTCTCTGTAACACCCACAGCCTCGATCTCTCTCTCACACCCACAGCCTCGATCTCTCCCTCACACCAACAGCCTCGCTCTCTTTCTCACACCCACAGCCTCGCTCTCTCTCTCAAACCCACAGCCTCGCTCTGTCTCTAACATCCACAGCTTCGCTCTCTCTCTCACACCCACAGCCTCGCCCCTCTCACACCCACAGCCTCGCTCTCTCTCTCACACCCACAGCCTCGTCCCTCTCACACCCACAGCCTCGTCCCTCTCACACCCACAGCCTCGCACTCACTCTTACACCCACAGCCTAACACTCTCACACACCCACAGCCTCGCACTCTCTCTCACACCCACAGCCTCGCTCTCTCTCACAACCAATGCCTCGCTCTCTCTGACTCCCAGAGCCTCGCTCTCTCTCTCACACCCACAGCCTCGCTCTCTCTCTCAGACCCACAGCCTAACTCTCTCTCTCTCACTCCCACAGCCTCGCTCTCTCTCTCACTCCCACAAACTCGCTCTCTCTCTCAATCCCACAGCCTCGCTCTCTCTCTCACACCCAAACCCTCGGTCTCCCTCTCACACCGACAGCCTCGCTCTCTCTGACTCCCAACAGCCTCGCACTCTCTCTCTGACTCCCACAGACTCACATTCTCTCACACCCACAGCCTCGCTCTCTCTGACTCCCAAAGACTCGCTCTCTCTCTCAGACCCACAGCCTAACTCTCTCTCTCACACCCACAGCCTCACTATCTCTCTCACACCGACAGCCTCGCTCTCTTTCTCACTCCCACAGCCTCGCTCTCTCTCTCTCACCGCAGCAACGCTCTCGCTCTCTCACACCTACAGCCTCGCTTTCTCTCACTCCCACAGCCTCACTCACTCACACTCACAGTCTCGCTCTCTCTTTCACTCCCACAGCCTCGCTCTCTCTCTCACACCCACAGCCTCGCTTTCTCTCTCAAACCCACAGCCTTGCTCTCTCTCTAACACCCACAGTTTCGCTCTCTCTCTCACACCCACACCCTCGCTCTCTCTGACTCCCACAGCCTCACTATCTCTCTCACACTAACACCCTCGATCTCTCTCTCACACCGACAGCCTCGCTCTCTCTGACTCCCAACAGCCTCGCATTCTCTCTCTGACTCCCACAGACTCACACTCTCTCACACCCACAGCCTCGCTCTCTCTGACTCCCAAAGACTCGCTCTCTCTCTCAGACCCACAGCCTAACTCTCTCTCTCACACCCACAGCCTCGCTTTCTCTCTCACACCCACAGCCTCGATCTCTCTCATACCCATGGCCTCGCTCTCTCTGTAACACCCACAGCCTCGCTCTCTCTCTCACACCCACAGCCTCGCTTTCTCTCTCAAACCCAAAGCCTCGCTCTCTCTCTGACACCGACAGCCTCGCTCTCTCTCTCACTCCCTCAGGCTCGCTCTCTCTCTCACACCCACAGCCTCGCTATCTCTCACAACCAAAGCTTCGCTCTCTCTGACTCGCAGAGCCTCGCTCTCTCTCTCACACCCACAACCTCGCTCTCTCTCTCACTCCCACAGCCTAGCTCTCTCTCTCAGACCCACAGCCTCGCTCTCTCTCTCACAACCAAAGCCTCGCTCTCTATGACTCCCAGAGCCTCGCTCTCTCTCTCAGACCCACAGCCTAACTCTCTCTCTCACAGCCACAGCTTCGCTCTCTCTCTCACACCCACAGCCTCGCTCTATCTCACAAGCAAAGCCTCGCCCTCTCTCTGACTCCCAGAGCCTCGCTCTCTTTCTCACTCCCACAGCATCGCTCTCTCTCACTCCCACAGCCTCGCTCTCTCTCTCACTCCCACAGCCTCGCTCGCTCTCACACGAACAGCCTCGCTCTCTCACCGACTCCCACACCCTCACTCTCCCTCTCACTCCCACAGCCTCGCTCTATCTCTCACACCCACAGCCTCGCTCTCTCTCTGACTCCCACAGCCTCGCTCTCTCTCTCACTCCCACAGCCTCGCCCTCTCTCTCACTCCCACAGCCTCGCTCCCTCTCTCAGACCCACAGCATCGCTCTCTCTCTCAGACCCACAGCATAACTCTCTCTCTCACTCCCACAGCCTCGCTCTCTCTCTCACTCACACACGCTCGCACTCTCTCTCTGACTCCCACAGCCTCACTATCTCTCTCACACCGACAGCCTCGCTCTCTCTCTCACTCCCACAGCCTCGCTCTCTCTCTCTCACCGCAGCAACGCTCTCGCTCTCTCACACCCACAGCCTCGCTTTCTCTCACTCCCACTGCCTCACTCACTCACACTCACAGCCTCGCTCTCTATCACACAACCACAGCCTCGCTCTCTCTCTCACACCCACAGCCTCGCTTCCTCTCTCAAACCCACAGCCTTGCTCTCTCTCTAACACCCACAGTTTCGCTCTCTCTCACACCCACAACCTCGCTCTCTCTCTCACACCCACAGCCTAGCTCTCCCTCTCACACCCTCAACCTCGCTCTCTCTCACACCCACAGCCTCGCTCTCTCTCTCACACTCACAACCTCGATCTCTCTCACACACACAGCCTCGTTCGCTCTCTCACACCCACAGCCTCGTTCTCTCTCTCACACCCACAGCCTCGTCCCTCTCACACCCACAGCCTCGTCCCTCTCACACCCACAGCCTCGCACTCACTCTTACACCCACAGCCTAACACTCTCACACACCCACAGCCTCGCCCTCTCTCTCACACCCACACCCTCCGTCTCCCTCTCACATCCACAGCCTCGCTCTCTCTCTCACACCCACAGCCTCGCTCTCTCTCTCACACCCACAGCCTCGCTCTCTCTGACTCCCACAGCCTCGCTCTCTCTCTCACACCACAGCCTAATTCTCTCTCTCACTCCCACACCCTCGATCTCTCTCTCACACCGACAGCCTCGCTCTCTCTGACTCCCAACAGCCTCGCAGTCTCTCTCTGACTCCCACAGACTCACACTCTCTCACACCCACAGCCTCGGTCTCTCTGACTCCCAAAGACTCGCTCTGTCTCTCAGACCCACAGCCTAACTCTCTCTCTCACTCCCACAGCCTCGCTATCTCTCCCACACCCACAGGCTCATTCTCTCTCTCACTCCCACAACCTCGCTCTCTCACTCACACCCACAACCTCGGTCTCCCTCTCACACCAACACCCTCGCTCTCTCTCTCACACCAGCACACTCGCTCTCTCTCTCACCCCCACAGCCTCGCTCTCTCTCTCTCACACCCACAGCCTCTTTCTCTCTCTCACTCCCAAAGACTCGCTCTCTCTCTCACACCACAGCCTCGCTCTCTCTCTCTCACACCCACAGCCTCGCTCTCTCTCTCACACCCACAGCCTCGCTCTCTCTCTCACACCCACAGCCTCGCTCTCTGTCTCACACCCACAGCCTCGCTCTCTCTCTCACACCCACAGCCTCGCTCTCTCTCTCACACCCACAGCCTCGCTCTCTATCTCACACCCACAGCCTCGCTCTCTCTCTCTCACACCCACAGCCTCGCTCTCTCACCGACACCCACAGCCTCACTCTCGCTCCCACCCACAGCCTCGCTCTCTCTCTCACATCCACAGCCTCGCTCTCTATCTCAATCCCACAGCCTCGCTCTCTCTCTCTCACTCACAGCCTCGCTCTCTCTCTTACAACCACAGCCTCGCTCTCTCTCTCACACTCACAGCCTCGCTCTCTCTCTCACTCCCACAACCTCGCTCTCTCTCTCACTCCCACAGCCTCGCTCTCTCTCTCACACCCACATCCTCGCTCTCTCTCTCACTCCCACAACCTCGCTCTCTCTCTCACTCCCACAGCCTCGCTCTCTCTCTCACACCCACAGCCTCGCTCTCTCTCTCACACCCACAGCCTCGCTCTCTCTGACTCCCACAGCCTCTCTCTCTCTGACTTCCAAGACTCGCTCTCTCTCTCAGACCCACAGCCTAACTCTCTCTCTCACTCCCACAGCCTCGCTTTCTCTCTCACACCCACAGGCTCACTCTCTCTCTCACACCCACACCCTCGATCTCTCTCTCACACCGACAGCCTCGCTCTCTCTGACTCCCAACAGCCTGGCACTCTCTCTCTGACTCCCACAGACTCACACTCTCTCAGACCCACAGCCTCGCTCTCTCTCTCAGACCCACAGCCTCTCTCTCTCTCTCACACACACAGCCTCGCTGTCTCTCAAACACCCACAGCCTCGCTCTCTCTCTCACACACACAGCCTCGCTCTCTCTCTCACACCCACAGCCTCGCTCTCTCTCTCACACCCACAGCCTCTCTCTCTGACTCCCACAGCCTCACTCTCTCTCTCACACCGCAGCAACGCTCTCGCTCTCTCACACCCACAGCCTCGCTCCCTCTCTCACACCCACACCCACGGTCTCCCTCTCACATCCACAGCCTCACTATCTCTCTCACACCGACAGCCTCGCTCTCTCTCTCACTCCCACAGCCTCGCTCTCTCTCTCTCACCGCAGCAACGCTCTCGCTCTCTCACACCCACAGCCTCGCTTTCTCTCACTCCCACAGCCTCTCACTCACACTCACAGCCTCGCTCTCTATCTCACAACCACAGCCTCGCTCTCTCTCTCACACCCACATACTCGCTCTCTCTCACACACCCACAGCCTCGCTCTCTCTCTCACTCCCACAGCCTCGCTCTCTCTCTCACACCCACAGCCTCGCTTTCTCTCTCAAACCCACAGCCTTGCTCTCTCTCTAACACCCACAGTTTCGCTCTCTCTCTCACACCCACAACCTCGCTCTCTCTCACACAACAGCAGCCTAGCTCTCCCTCTCACACCGTCAACCTCGCTCTCTCTCACACCCACAGCCTAGCTCTCCCTCTCACACCCTCAACCTCGCTCTCTCTCACACCCACTGCCTCGTTCGCTCTCTCACACCCACAGCCTCGTTCTCTCTCTCAAACCCACAGCCTCGTCCCTCTCACACCCACAGCCTCGCACTCACTCTTACACCCACAGCCTAACACTCTCACACACCCACAGCCTCGCTCTCTCTCTCACACCCACACCCTCGGTCTCCCTCTCACATCCACAGCCTCGCTCTCTCTCTCAGACCCACAGCCTAACTCTCTCTCTCACTCCCACAGCCTCGCTCTCTCTCTCACTCACACACCCTCGCTCTCTCTCTCTGACTCCCACAGCCTCACTCTCTCTCTCACACCGCAGCAACGCTCTCGCTCTCTCACACCGACAGCCTCGCTCTCTCTCTCACTCCCACAGCCTCGCTTTCTCTCTCAAACCCACAGCCTCGCTCTCTCTCTCTCTCCGCAGCAACGCTCTCGCTCTCTCACTCCCACAGCCTCTCACTCACACTCACAGCCTCGCTCTCTATCTCACAACCACAGCCTCGCTCTCTCTCTCACACCCACATACTCGCTCTCTCTCACACACCCACAGCCTCGCTCTCTCTCTCACTCCCAGAGCCTCGCTCTCTCTCTCACACCCACAGCCTCGCTTTCTCTCTCAAACCCACAGCCTCGCTCTCTCTCTCACACCCACAGTTTCGCTCTCTCTCTCACACCCACAACCTCGCTCGCTCTCTCACAACAACAGCCTAGCTCTCCCTCTCACACCCACAGCCTCGCTCTCTCTCTCTCCCACCCACAGCCTCGCTCTCTCTCTCTCACACCCACAGCCTCGCTCTCTCACCGACACCCACAGCCTCACTCTCTCTCACACCCACAGCCGAACTCTCTCTCTCACTCCCACAGCCTCGCTCTCTCTCATACCCATGGCCTCGCTCTCTCTGTAACACCCACAGCCTCGATCTCTCTCTCACACCCACAGCCTCGATCTCTCCCTCACACCAACAGCCTCGCTCTCTTTCTCACACCCACAGCCTCGCTCTCTCTCTCAAACCCACAGCCTCGCTCTGTCTCTAACACCCACAGCTTCGCTCTCTCTCTCACACCCACAGCCTCGCTCTCTCTCTCACACCCACAGCCTCGTCCCTCTCACACCCACAGCCTCGTCCCTCTCACACCCACAGCCTCGCACTCACTCTTACACCCACAGCCTAACACTCTCACACACCCACAGCCTCGCACTCTCTCTCACACCCACAGCCTCGCTCTCTCTCACAACCAAAGCCTCGCTCTCTCTGACTCCCAGAGCCTCGCTCTCTTTCTCACACCCACAGCCTCGCTCTCTCTCTCAGACCCACAGCCTAACTCTCTCTCTCTCACTCTCACAGCCTCGCTCTCTCTCTCACTCCCACAAACTCGTCTCTCTCTCAATCCCACAGCCTCGCCCTCTCTCTCACACCCAAACCCTCGGTCTCCCTCTCACATCCACAGCCTCGCTCTCTCTCTCACAACCACAGCCTCGCTCTCTCTCTCACACCCACACCCTCTCTCTCACTCTCACACCCTCAGCCTCGCTCTCTCTGACTCCCACAGCCTCGCTCTATCTCTCACACCCACACCCTCGCTCTCTCTGACTCCCACAGCCTCGCTCTCTCTCTCACACCCACACCCTCGCTCTCTCTGACTCCCACAGCCTCACTATCTCTCTCACACCCACACCCTCGATCTCTCTCTCACACCGACAGCCTCGCTCTCTCTGACTCCCAACAGCCTCGCCCTCTCTCTCTGACTCCCACAGACTCACATTCTCTCACACCCACAGCCTCGCTCTCTCTGACTCCCAAAGACTCGCTCTCTCTCTCAGACCCACAGCCTAACTCTCTCTCTCACACCCACAGCCTCGCTTTCTCTCTCACACCCACAGCCTCGCTCTCTCTGTAACACCCAGAGCCTCGCTCACTCTCTCACACCCACAGCCTCGATCTCTCTCTCACACCCACAGCCTCGATCTCTCCCTCACACCAACAGCCTCGCTCTCTTTTTCACACCCACAGCCTCGCTCTGTCTCTCACACCCACAGCCTCGCTCTATCTCTCACACCCACAGCCTCGCCCCTCTCACACCCACAGCCTCGCTCTCTCTCTCACACCCACAGCCTCGTCCCTCTCACACCCACAGCCTCGCACTCACTCTTACACCCACAGCCTCGCTCTCTCTCTCAGACCCACAGCCTAACTCTGTCTCTCTCACACCCAAACCCTCGGTCTCCCTCTCACATCCACAGCCTCGCTCTCTCTGACTCCCACAGCCTCGCTCTCTCTCTCAAACCCACAGCCTCGCTCTCTCTGACTCCCACAGCCTCACTATCTCTCTCACACCCACACCCTCGATCTCTCTCTCTCACCGACAGCCTCGCTCTCTCTGACTCCCAAAGACTCGCTCTCTCTCTCAGACCCACAGCCTAACTCTCTCTCTCACACCCACAGCCTCGCTCTCTCTCTCACACCTCAGCCTCGCTCTCTCTCATACCCATGGCCTCGCTCTCTCTGTAACACCCACAACCTCGATCACTCTCTCACACCCACAGCCTCGATCTCTCCCTCACACCAACAGCCTCGCTCTCTTTCTCACACCCACAGCCTCGCTCTCTCTCTCAAATCAACAGCCTCGCTCTGTCTCTCACACCCACAGCCTCGCTCTCTCTCTCACACCCAAAGTCTCGCCCCTCTCACACCAACAGCCTCGCTCTCTCTCTCACACCCACAGCCTCGCCCCTCTCACACCGACAGCCTCGTCCCTCTCACACCCACAGCCTAACACTCTCACACACCCACAGCCTCGCTCTCTCTCTGACACCGACAGCCTCGCTCTCTCTCTTACAACCACAGCCTCGCTCTCTCTCTCACACTCACAGCCTCGCTCTCTCTCTCACACCCACATCCTCGCTCTCTCTCTCACTCCCACAACCTCGCTCTCTCTCTCACTCCCACAGCCTCGCTCTCTCTCTCACACCCACATCCTCGCTCTCTCTCTCACTCCCACAACCTCGCTCTCTCTCTCACTCCCACAGCCTCGCTCTCTCTCTCACACCCACAGCCTCGCTCTCTCTCTCACACCCACAGCCTCGCTCTCTCTCTCACACCCACAGCCTCGCTCTCTCTGACTCCCACAGCCTCTCTCTCTCTGACTTCCAAGACTCGCTCTCTCTCTCAGACCCACAGCCTAACTCTCTCTCTCACTCCCACAGCCTCGCTTTCTCTCTCACACCCACAGGCTCACTCTCTCTCTCACACCCACACCCTCGATCTCTCTCTCACACCGACAGCCTCGCTCTCTCTGACTCCCAACAGCCTGGCACTCTCTCTCTGACTCCCACAGACTCACACTCTCTCAGAGCCACAGCCTCGCTCTCTCTCTCAGACCCACAGCCTAACTCTCTCTCTCACTCCCACAGCCTCGCTCTCTCTCTCACACCCACAGGCTCACTCTCTCTCTCACTCCCAAAACCTCGCTCTCTCTCTCACACCCACAGCCTCGCTTTCTCTCTCAAACCCACAGCCTTGCTCTCTCTCTGACACCGACAGCCTCTCTCTGTCTCACACACCCGCACCCTCGCTCTCAGTCTCACACCCACAGCCTCGCTCTCTCTGACTCCCAAAGACTCGCTCTCTCTCTCACACCACAGCCTCGCTCTCTCTCTCTCACACCCATAGCCTCGCTCTCTCTCTCACTCCCACAGCCTCGCTCTCTCTCTCACTCCCACAGCCTCGCTCTCTCTCTCACGCCCACAGCCTCGCTCTCTCTCTCACAACCACAGCCTCGCTCTCTCTCTCACACCCACAGCCTCGCTCTCTCTCTCACAACCACAGCCTCGCTCTCTCTGACTCCCACAGCCTCGCTCTCTCGCTCCCACCCACAGCCTCGCTCTCTCTCTCCCACCCACAGCCTCTCTCTCTCTCTCACATCCACAGCCGAACTCTCTCTCTCACACCCACAGCATCGCTTTCTCTCTCACACCCACATCCTCGCTCGCTCTCATACCCATGGCCTCGCTCTCTCTGTAACTCCCACAGCCTCGCTCTCTCTCTCACACCCACAGCCTCGATCTCTCTCTCACACCCACAGCCTCGCTCTCTCTCTCACACTCACAGCCTCGCTCTCTTTCTCACACCAACAGCATCGCTCTATCTCTGACTCCAACAACCTAACTCTCTGAGTCACACCCACAGCCGAACTCTCTCTCTCACACCCACAACCTCACTTTCTCTCTCACACCCACAGCCTCGCTCTCTCTCATACCCATGGCCTCGCCCTCTCTGTAACACCCACAGCCTCGCTCTCTCTCTCACACCCACAGCCTCACTTTCTCTCTCACAACCACAGCCTCGCTCTCTCTCTCACATCCACAGCCTGGCTCTCTTTCTCAAACCCACAGCTTGGCTTTCTCTCTCAGAGCCACAGCCTCGCTGTCTCTCAAACACCCACAGCCTCGCTCTCTCTCTCACACCCACAGCCTCGCTCTCTCTCTCTCACACCCACAGCCTCGCTCTCTCTCTCACACCCACAGCCTCGCTCTCTCTCTCTCACACCCACAGCCACGATCTCTCTCTCTCACACCCACAGCCACGCTCTCTCTCTCACTCCCACAGCCTCGCTCTCTCTCTCACACCCACAGCCTCGATCTCTCTCTCACACCCACAGCCTCGCTCTCTCTCTCAAACCCAAAGCCTCGCTCTCTCTCTCACACCCACAGCCTCGCTCTCTCTCTCAGACCCAGAGCCTAACTCTCTCTCTCACACCCACAGCCTCGTTCTCTCTCTGACTCCCACAGCCTCGCTTTCTCTCTCTGACTCCCACAGACTCGTTCTCTCTCTCACTCCCACGGCCTCGCTCTCTCTCTCACTCCCACAGCCTCGCTCTCTCTCTCAGACCCACAGCCTAACTCTCTCTCTCACTCCCACAGCCTCGCTCACTCTCTCACTCACACACCCTCGCTCTCTCTCTCACTCCCACAGCCTCGCTCTCTCTCTCAGACCCACAGCCTAACTCTCTCTCTCACTCCCACAGCCTCGCTCTCCCTCTCACTCCCACAGCCTCGCTCTGTCTCTCACACCCACAGCCTCGCTCTCTCTCCGTCACCCACAGCCTCACTCTCGCTCCCACCCACAGCCTCGCTCTCTCTCTCACACCCTCAGCCGAAATCTATCTCCCACACCCACAGCCTCGCTTTCTCTCTCACACCCACAGCCTCGCTCTCTCTGTAACACCCACAGCCTCGATCTCTCTCTCACACCCACAGCCTCGATCTCTAACTCACACCCACAGCCTCGCTCTCTCTCTCACACTCACAGCCTCGCTCTCTCTGTCACACCCACAGCCTCGATCTCTCTCTCACACCAACAGCCTCGCTCTCTTTCTCACACCAACAGCATCGATCTATCAATGACTCCAACAACCTAAATCTCTGTCTCACACCCACAGCCTCGCTCTCTCTCTCTCACACCCACAACCTCACTTTCTCTCTCACACCAACAGCCTCGCTCTCTCTCATACCCATGGCCTCGCTCTCTCTGTAACACCCACAGCCTCGCTCTCTCTCTCACACCCACAGCCTCACTTTCTCTCTCACAACTACAGCTTCGCTCTCTCTCTCACACGCACAGCCTCGCTCTCTTTCTCAAACCCACAGCTTGGCTTTCACTCTCACACCCACAGCCTCGCTCTCTCTCTCACACCCACAGCCTCGCTGTCTCTAAAACACCCACAGCCTCGCTCTCTCTCTCACACCCACAGCCTCGCTCTCTCTCTCTCACACCCACAGCCTCGCTCTCTCTCTCACACATCCACAGCCACGCTCTCTCTCTCTCTCTCACACCCACAGCCTCGCTCTCTCTCTCACTCCCACAGCCTCGCTCTCTCTCTCTCACACCCACAGCCTCGCTCTCTCTCTCACTCCCACAGCCTCGCTCTCTCTCTCCCACCCACAGCCTCGCTCTCTCTCTCACACCCTCAGCCTCGGTCCCTCTCACACCCACGGCCTCGCTCACTCTCTCACACCCACAGCCTCGCTCTCACTCTCACTCCCACAGCCTCGCTCACTCTCTCACACCCACAGCCTCGCTCTCTCTCCGACGCCCACAGCCACACTCTCGCTCCCACCCACAGCCTCGCTCTCTCAGTCACACCCTCTGCCTCGGTCCCTCTGACACCCACGGCCTCGCTTTCTCTCTCATACCCATGGCCTCGCTCTCTCTGTAACACCCACAGCCTCGCTCTCTCTCTCACACTCACAGCCTCGCTCTCTCTCTCACACCAACCGCCTCGATCTCTCTCCCAAACCAACAGCCACGCTCTCTTTCTCACAGCAACAGCATCGCTCTATCTCTGACTCCAACAACCTAACTCTCTGTCTCACACCCACAGCCTCGCTCACTCTCTCACACCCACAACCTCACTTTCTCTCTCACAACCACAGCCTCGCTCTCTCTCTCACACCCACAGCCTCGCTCTCTTTCTCAAACCCACAGCTTGGCTTTCTCTCTCACACCCACAGCCTCGCTGTCTCTCAAACACCCACAGCCTCGCTCTCTCTCTCACACCCACAGCCTCGCTCTCTCTCTCACACACCCACAGCCACGCTCTCTCTCTCTCACACCCACAGCCACGCTCTCTCTCTCTCACACCCACAGCCTCGCTCTCTCTCTCACTCCCATAGCCTCGCTCTCTCTCTCACACACCCACAGCCATGCTCTCTCTCTCTCACACCCACAGCCACGTTCTCTCTCTCTCACAACCACAGCCACGCTCTCTCTCTCACTCCCACAGCCTCGCTCTCTCTCTCACACCCACAGCCTCGCTCTCTCCCTCACACCCACAGCCTCGCTCTCTCTCTCACACCCACAGCCTCGCTCTCTCTCTCAAACCCACAGCCTCGCTCTCTCTCTCACACCCACAGCCTAACTCTCTCTCTCACTCCCACAGCCTCGCTCTCTCTCTCACACCCACAGCTTCGCTCTCTCTGACTCCCAGAGCCACGCTCTCTCTCTCAGACCAACAGCCTAACTCTCCTTCTCACTCCCACAGCCTCGCTCTCTCTCAGACACCGACAGCCTCGCTCTCTCTCTCACACCCACAGCCTCGCTCTCTCTCTCTCACAGCCACTGCCTCGCTCTCTCTCTCTAACACCCACAGCCTCGCTCTCTCTCTCTCTCACATCCACAGCCTCGCTCTCTCTCTCACTCCCACAGCCTCGCTCTCTCTCTCACACCCACGGCCTCGCTCTCTCTCACACACCCACAGCCGAACTCTCTCTCTCACACCCACAGCCTCGCTCTCTCTCTCACAACCACAGCCTCGCTCTCTCTCCGACACCCACAGCCACACTCTCGCTCCCACCCACAGCCTCGCTCTCTCAGTCACACCCTCAGCCTCGGTCCCTCTGACACCCACGGCCTCGCTTTCTCTCTCACACCCACAGCCTCGCTCTCTCTCTCACACTCACAGCTTCGCTCTCTCTCTCACACCCACCGCCTCGATCTCTTACTCACACCAACCGCATCGCTCTATCTCTGACTCCAACAGCCTAACTCTCTGTCTCACACCCACAGCCGAAATCTCTCTCTCACACCCACAGCCTCACTTTCTCTCTCACACCCACAGCCTCGCTCTCTCTCATACCCATGGCCTCGCTCTCTCTGAAACACCCACAGCCTCGCTCACTCTCTCACACCCACAACCTCACTTTCTCTCTCACACCCACAGCCTCGCTCTCTCTCTCACACCCACAGCCTCGCTCTCTCTCTCTCACACCCACAGCCTCGCTCTCTCTCTCTCACACCCACAGCCTCGCTCTCTCTCTCACACCCACAGCCTCGCTCTCTCTCTCTCACACCCACAGCCTCGCTCTCTCTCTCTCACACCCACAGCCTCGCTCTCTCTCTCACACCCACAGCCTCGCTCTCTCTCTCTCACACCCACAGCCTCGCTCACTCTCTCACACCCACAACCTCACTTTCTCTCTCACACCCACAGCCTCGCTCTCTCTCTCACACCCACAGCCTCGCTCTCTCTCTCTCACACCCACAGCCTCGCTCTCTCTCTCTCACACCCACAGCCTCGCTCTCTCTCTCACACCCACAGCCTCGCTCTCTCTCTCTCACACCCACAGCCTCGCTCTCTCTCTCTCACACCCACAGCCACGCTCTCTCTCTCACACACCCACAGCCACGCTCTCTCTCTCTCACACCCACAGCCACGCTCTCTCTCTCACTCCCACAGCCTCGCTCTCTCTCTCACACCCACAGCCTCGCTCTCTCCCTCACACCCACAGCCTCGCTCTCTCTCTCACACCGACCGGCTCGATCTCTCTCTCACACCAACAGCCACGCTCTCTTAATCACACCAACAGCATCGCTCTATCTCTGACTCCAACAACCTAACTCTCTGTCTCACACCCACAGCCGAAATCTCTCTCTCACACCCACAGCCTCACTTTCTCTCTCACACCCACAGCCTCGCTCTCTCTCATACCCATGGCCTCGCTCTCTCTGTAACACCCACAGCCTCGCTCACTCTCACACACCCACAAACTCACTTTCTCACTCACAACCACAGCCTCGCTCTCTGTCTCACACCCACAGCCTCGCTCTCTCTCTCTCACACCCACAGCCTCGCTCTCTCTCTCTCACACCCACAGCCACGCTCTCTCTCTCTCTCACACCCACAGCCACGCTCTCTCTCTCTCACATCCACAGCCACGCTCTCTCTCTCACTCCCACAGCCTCGCTCTCTCTCTCACACCCACAGCCTCGCTCTCTCCCTCACACCCACAGCCTCGCTCTCTCTCTCACACCCACAGCCTCGCTCTCTCTCTCAAACCCAAAGCCTCGCTCTCCCTCTCACACCCACAGCCCCGCTCACTCTCTCAGACCAACAGCCTAACTCTCTCTCTCACTCCCACAGCCTCGCTCTCTCTCTCACACCCACAGCTTCGCTCTCTCTGACTCCCAGAGCCACGCTCTCTCTCTCACACCCACAGCCTCGCTCTCTCTCTCACACCTACAGCCTCGCTCTCTCTCTCAGACCCACAGCCTAACTCTCTCTCTCACTCCCACAGCCTCGCTCTCTCTCAGACACCGACAGCCTCGCTCTCTCTCCCACACCCACAGCCTCGCTCTCTCTCACAACCAAAGCCTCGCTCTCTCTGACTCCCAGAGCCACGCTCTCCTTCTCACTCCCACAGCCTCGCTCTCTCTCTCAGACCCACAGCCTCGCTCTCTCTCTCACACCCACAGCCTCGCTCTTTCTCTCACTCCCACAGCCTCGCTCGCTCTCACACCCACAGCCTCGCTCTCTGACCGACTCCCACAACCTCGCTCTCCCTCTCACACCCACAGCCTCGCTCTTTCTCTCACTCCCACAGCCTCGCTCTTTCTCTCACTCCCACAGCCTCGCTCGCTCTCACACCCACAGCCTCGCTCTCTGACCGACTCCCACAACCTCGCTCTCCCTCTCACACCCACAGCCTCGCTCTCTCTCTGACTCCCACAGCCTCGCTCTCTCTCTGACTCCCACAGCCTCGCTCTCTCTCTCAGACCCACAGCCTAACTCTCTCTCACAATCCCACAGCCTCGCTCTCTCTCTCACACCCGCAGCTTCGCTCTCTCTCAGACACCGACAGCCTCGCTCTCTCTCTCACACCCACAGCCTCGCTCTCTCTCAGACACCGACAGCCTCGCTCTCTCTCTCACAACCAAAGCCTCGCTCTCTCTGACTCCCAGAGCCACGCTCTCCTTCTCACTCCCACAGCCTCGCTCTCTCTCTCACACCCGCAGCTTCGCTCTGTCTCTCAAACCCACAGCCTCGCTCTCTCTCAGACACCGACAGCCTCGCTCTCTCTCTCACACCCACAGCCTCGCTCTCTCTCACAACCAAAGCCTCGCTCTCTCTGACTCCCAGAGCCACGCTCTCCTTCTCACTCCCACAGCCTCGCTATCTCTCTCACACCCACAGCCTCGCTCTCTCTCTCACTCACACACCCTCGCTCTCTCTCTCACACCCACAGCCTCGCTCTCTCACCGATTCCCACAACCTCGCTCACCCTCTCACTCCCACAGCCTCGCTCTGTCTCTCACACCCACAGCCTCGCTCTCTCTCTGACTCCCACAGCCTCGCTCTCTCTCTCTGACTCCCACAGACTCGCTCTCTCTCTCACTCCCACAGCCTCGCTCTCTCTCTCACTCCCACAGCGTCGCTCTCTCTCTCAGACCCACAGCCTAACTCTCTCTCTCACTCCCACAGCCACGCTCTCTCTCTCACTCACGCACCCTCGCTCTCTCTCTCACTCCCACAGCCTCGCTCTCTCTCTCACACCCACAGCCTAACTCTCTCTCTCACTCCCACAGCTTCGCTCTATCTCTCACTCACACACCCTCGCTCTCTCTCTCACACCCACAGCCTCGCTCTCTCACCGACTCCCACGACGTCGCTCTCCCTCTCACTCCCACAGCCTCGCTCTGTTTCTCGCACCCACAGCCTCGCTCTCTCTCTCACACCCACAGCCTCGCTCTCTCTCAGACACCGAAAGCCTCGCTCTCTCTCTCACACCCACAGACTCGATCTCTAACTCACACCCACAGCCTCGCTCTCTCTCTCACACTCACAGCCTCGCTCTCTCTCTCACACCCACAGCCTCGATCTCTCTCTCACACCAACAGCCTCGCTCTCTTTCTCACACCAACAGCATCGCTCTATCAATGACTCCAACAACCTAAATCTCTGTCTCACACCCACAGCCTAGCTCTCTCTCTCTCACACCCACAACCTCACTTTCTCTCTCACACCCACAACCTCGCTCTCTCTCATACCCATGGCCTCGCTCTTTCTGTAACACCCACAGCTTCGCTCTTTCTCTCACACCCACAGCCTCACTTTCTCTCTCACAACCACAGCATCGCTCTCTCTCTCACACCCACAGCCTCGCTCTCTTTCTCACACCTACAGCCTCGCTCTCTCTCTCACACCCACAGCCTCGCTCTCTCTCTCACTCCCACAGCCTCGCTCTCTGTCTTAGACCCACAGCCTAACTCTCTCACTCACTCCCACAGCCTCGCTCTCTCTCACTCACACACCCTCGCTCTATCTCTCACTCCCACAGCCTCGCTCTCTCTCTCACACCCACAGCCTCGCTCTCTCACCGACTCCCACGACGTCGCTCTTCCTCTCACTCCCACAGCCTCGCTCTGTTTCTCGCACCCACAGACTCGCTCTCTCTCTCACACCCACAGCCTCGCTCTCTCACTCACACCCACAGCCTCGCTGTCTCTCAAACACCCACAGCCTCGCTCTCTCTCTCACACCCACAGCCTCGCTCTCTCTCTCTCACACCCACAGCCTCGCTCTCTCTCTCTCACACCCACAGCCTCGCTCTCTCTCTCTCACACCCACAGCCTCGCTCTCTCTCTCGCACACCCACAGCCTCGCTCTCTCTCTCACACCCACAGCCTCGCTCTCTCTCTCTCACACCCACAGCCTCGCACTCTCTCTCACTCCCACAGCCTCGCTCTCTCTCTCACACCCACAGCCTTGCTCTCTCTCCGACACCCACAGCCTCACTCTCGCTCCCACCCACAGCCTCGCTCTCTCTCTCACTCCCACAGCCTCGCTCTCTCTCTCAGACCCACAGCCTCACTCTCTCTCTCACTCCCACAGCCTCGCTCTCTCTCTCACACCCACAGCCTCGCTCTCTCTCTCACTCCCACAGCCTCGCTCTCTCTCTCAGACCCACAGCCTCGCTCTCCCTCTCACTCCCACAGACTCGCTCGCTCTCACACCCACAGCCTCGCTTTCTGACCGACTCCCACAACCTCGCTCTCCCTCTCACTCCCACAGCCTCGCTCTGTCTCTCACACCCACAGCGTCGCTCTCTGACTCCCACAGCCTCGCTCTCTCTCTCTCTGACTCCCACAGACTCGCTCTCTCGCTCACTCCACAGCCTCGCTCTCTCTCTCACTCCCACAGCCTCGCTCTCTCTCTTAGACCCACAGCCTAACTCTCTCTCTCACTCCCACAGCCTCGCTCTCTCTCTCACACCCACAGCTTCGCTGTCTCTCTCAAACCCACAGCCTCGTTCTCTCTCAGACACCGACAGCCTCGCTCTCTCTCTCACACCCACAGCCTCGCACTCTCTCACAACCAAAGCCTCGCTCTCTCTCTCACTCCCACAGCCTCGCTCTCTCTCTCACACCCACAGCCTCGCTCTCTCTCTCACTCCCACAGCCTCGCTCTCTCTCTCAGAAACACAGCCTAACTCTCTCTCTCACTCCCACAGCCTCGCTCTCTCTCTCACTCACATACCCTCGCTCTCTCTCTCACTCCCACAGCCTCGCTCTCTCTCTCAGACCCACAGCCTAACTCTCTCTCTCACTCCCACAGCCTCGCTCTCTCACCGACTCCCACAACCTCGCTCTCCCTCTCACTCCCACAGCCTCGCTCTGTCTCACACACCCACAGCATCGCTCTCTCTCTGACTCCCACAGCCTCGCTCTCTCTCTCTGACTCCCACAGACTCGCTCTCTCTAACTCCCACAGCCTCGCTCTCTCTCTCACTCCCACAGCCTCGCTCTCTCTCTCAGACCCACAGCCTAACTCTCTCTCTAACTCCCACAGCCTCGCTCTCTCTCTCACTCACACACCCTCGCTCTCTCTCTCAAACCCACAGCCACGCTCTCTCTCTCACTCCCACAGCCTCGCTCTCTCTCTCACACCCACAGCCTCGCTCTCTCTCACACCCACAGCCTCGATCTCTCTCTCAAACCCAAAGCCTCGCTCTCTCTCTCACACCCACAGCCTCTCTCTCTCTCTCAGACCCACAGCCTAACTCTCTCTCTCACTCCCACAGCCTCGCTCTCTCTCTCACACCCACAGCTTCGCTCTCTCTCTCAAACCCAAAGCTTCGCTCTCTCTCTCACACCCACAGCCTCGCTCTCTCTCTCACACCAACAGCTTCGCTCTGTCTCTCAAACCCACAGCCTCGCTCTCTCTCAGACACCGACATCCACGCTCTCTCTCTCACACCCACAGACTCGATCTCTAACTCACACCCACAGCCTCGCTCTCTCTCTCACACTCACAGCCTCGGTCTCTCTCTCACACCCACAGCCTCGATCTCTCTCTCACACCAACAGCCTCGCTCTCTTTCTCACACCAACAGCATCGCTCTATCAATGACTCCAACAACCTAAATCTCTGTCTCACACCCACAACCTCACTTTCACTCTCACACCCACAGCCTCGCTCTCTCTCATACCCATGGCCTCGCTCTCTCTGTAACACCCACAGCCTCGCTCTTTCTCTCACACCCACAGCCTCACTTTCTCTCTCACAACCACAGCATCGCTCTCTCTCTCACACCCAAAGCCTCGCTCTCTTTCTCAAACCCAGAGCTTGGCTTTCTCTCTCACACCCACAGCCTCGCTCTCTCTCTCACACCCACAGCCTCGCTGTCTCTCGAACACCCGCAGCCTCGCTCTCTCTCTCACACCCACAGCTTCGCTCTCTCTCTCTCACACCCACAGCCTCGCTCTCTCTCTCTCACACCCACAGCCTCGCTCTCTCTCTCACACACACAGCCTCGCTCTCTCTCTCACACCCACAGCCTCGCTCTCTCTCACACCCACAGCCTGGATCTCTCTCTCAAACCCAAAGCCTCGCTCTCTCTCTCACACCCACAGCCTCTCTCTCTCTCTCAGACCCACAGCCTAACTCTCTCTCTCACTCCCACAGCCTCGCTCTCTCTCTCACACCCACAGCTTCGCTCTCTCTCTCAAACCCAAAGCTTCGCTCTCTCTCTCACACCCACAGCCTCGCTCTCTCTCTCACACCAACAGCTTCGCTCTGTCTCTCAAACCCACAGCCTCGCTCTCTCTCAGACACCGACATCCTCGCTCTCTCTCTCACACCCACAGACTCGATCTCTAACTCACACCCACAGCCTCGCTCTCTCTCTCACACTCACAGCCTCGGTCTCTCTCTCACACCCACAGCCTCGATCTCTCTCTCACACCAACAGCCTCGCTCTCTTTCTCACACCAACAGCATCGCTCTATCAATGACTCCAACAACCTAAATCTCTGTCTCACACCCACAGCCAAGCTCTCTCTCTCTCACACCCACAACCTCACTTTCACTCTCACACCCACAGCCTCGCTCTCTCTCATACCCATGGCCTCGCTCTCTCTGTAACACCCACAGCCTCGCTCTTTCTCTCACACCCACAGCCTCACTTTCTCTCTCACAACCACAGCATCGCTCTCTCTCTCACACCCAAAGCCTCGCTCTCTTTCTCAAACCCAGAGCTTGGCTTTCTCTCTCACACCCACAGCCTCGCTCTCTCTCTCACACCCACAGCCTCGCTGTCTCTCGAACACCCGCAGCCTCGCTCTCTCTCTCACACCCACAGCTTCGCTCTCTCTCTCTCACTCCCACAGCCTCGCTCTCTCTCTCACACCCACAGCCTCGCTCTCTCTCCGACACCCACAGCCTCACTCTCGCTCCCACCCACAGCCTCGCTCTCTCTCTCACACACACAGTCTCGCTCTCTCTCTCACACCCACAGCCTCGCTCTCTCTCCGACACCCACAGCCTCACTCTCGCTCCCACCCACAGCCTCGCTCTCTCTCTCAATCCCACAGCCTCGCTCTCTCTCTCTCACACCCACAGCCTCGCTCTCTCTCTCACTCCCACAGCCTCGCTCTCTCTCTCACACCCACAGCCTCGCTCTCTCTCTCACACCCACAGCCTCGCTTTCTCTCTCACACCCACAGCCTCGCTCTCTCTGTAACACCCACAGCCTCGCTCACTCTCACACACCCACAACCTCACTTTCTCACTCACAACCACAGCCTCGCTCTCTGTCTCACACCCACAGCCTCGCTCTCTGTCTCACACCCACAGCCTCGATCTCTCTCTCACACCAA
Organism: Cetorhinus maximus; assembly: GCF_964194155.1. NCBI lineage: Eukaryota > Metazoa > Chordata > Chondrichthyes > Lamniformes > Cetorhinidae > Cetorhinus > Cetorhinus maximus. Next base: position 248,435,153 of record NC_135879.1, read on the forward strand.
CAGCCTCGCTTTCTTTCTCACACCAACAGCATCGCTCTATCTCTGACTCCAACAACCAAACTCCCTGTCTCACACCCACAGCCGAACTCGCTCTCTCCCACCCACAGCCTCACTTTCTCTCTCACACCCACAGCCTCGCTCTCTCTCATACCCATGGCCTCGCTCTCTCTGTAACACCCACAGTTTCGCTCTCTCTCTCACACCCACAGCCTCACTTTCTCTCTCACAACCACAGCCTCGCTCTCTCTCTCACACCCAAAGCCTCGCTCTCTTTCTCAAACCCACAGCTTGGCTTTCTCTCTCACAACCACAGCCTCGCTCTCTCTCTCACACCCACAGCCTCGCTGTCTATCAAACACCCACAGCCTCGCTCAATCTCTCACACCCACAGCCTCGCTCTCTCTCTCTCACACCCACAGCCTCGCTCTCTCTCTCTCACACCCACAGCCACGCTCTCTCTCTCTCACACCCACAGCCACGCTCTCTCTCTCTCACAGCCACAGCCTCGCTCTCTCTCTCTCAGACCCACAGCCACGCGCTCTCTCTCACTCCCACAGCCTCGCTCTCTCTCTCACACCCACAGCCTCGCTCTCTCCCTCACACCCACAGCCTCGCTCTCTCTCTCACACCCACAGCCTCGATCTCTCTCTCAAACCCTAAGCCTCGCTCGCCCTCTCACACCCACAGCCTCGCTCTCTCTCTCAGACCCACAGCCTAACTCTCTCTCTCACTCCCACAGCCTCGCTCTCTCTCTCACACCCACAGCCTCGCTCTCTCTCTCACACCTACAGCCTCGCTCTCTCTTTCAGACCAACAGCCAAACTCTCTCTCTCACTCCCACAGCCTCGCTCTCTCTCTCACACCCACAGCTTCGCTCTCTCTCTCAAACCCACAGCTTCGCTCTCTCTCTCACACCCACAGCCTCGCACTCTCTCTCACACCCACAGCTTCGCTCTCTCTCTCAAACCCACAGCCTCGCTCTCTCTCAGACACCGACAGCCTCGCTCTCTCTCTCACACCCTCAGCCTCGCTCTCTCTCACAACCAAAGCCTCGCTCTCACTGACTCCCAGAGCCACGCTCTCCTTCTCACTCCCACAGCCTCGCTCTCTCTCTCAGACCCACAGCCTAACTCTCTCTCTCACTCCCACAGCCTCGCTCTCTCTCTCACTCAAACACCCTCGCTCTCTCTCTCACACCCACAGCCTCGCTCTCTCACCGACTCCCACAACCTCGCTCTCCCTCTCACTCCCACAGCCTCGCTCTGTCTCTCACACCCACAGCCTCGCTCTCTCTCTGACTCCCACAGCCTCGCTCTCTCTCTCTGACTCCCACAGACTTGCTCTCTCACTCACTCCCACAGCCTCGCTCTCTCTCTCACTCCCACAGCCTCGCTCTCTCTCTCACACCCACAGCCTAACTCTCTCTCTCACTCCCACAGCCTCGCTCTCTCTCTCACTCACACACCCTCGCTCTCTCTCTCACTCCCACAGCCTCGCTCTCTCTCTCAGACCCACAGCCAAACTCTCTCTCTCACTCCCACAGCCTCGCTCTATCTCTCACTCACACACCCTCGCTCTCTCTCTCACACCCACAGCTTCGCTCTCTCACCGACTCCAACGACGTCGCTCTCCCTCTCACTCCCACAGCCTCGCTCTGTTTCTCGCACCCACAGCCTCGCTCTCTCTCTCACACCCACAGCCTCGCTCTCTCTCAGACACCGACAGCCTCGCTCTCTCTCTCACACCCACAGCCTCGATCTCTAACTCACACCCACAGCCTCGTTCTCTCTCTCACACTCACAGCCTCGCTCTCTCTCTCTCACCCACAGCCTGGATCTATCTCTCACACCATCAGCCTCGCTCTCTTTCTCACACCAACAGCATCGCTCGATCAATGACTCCAACAACCAAAATCTCTGTCTCACACCCACAGCCTAGCTCTCTCTCTCTCACACCCACAACCTCACTTTCTCTCTCACACCCACAGCCTCGCTCTCTCTCATACCCATGGCCTCGCTCTCTCTGTAACACCCACAGCCTCGCTCTCTCTCTCACACCCACAGCCTCACTTTCTCTCTCACAACCACAGCTTCGCTCTCTCTCTCACACCCAAAGCCTCGCTCTCTTTCTCAAACCCAGAGCTTGGCTTTCTCTCTCACACCCACAGCCTCGCTCTCTCTCTCACACCCACAGCCTCGCTGTCTCTCAAACACCCACAGCCTCGCTCTCTCTCTCACACCCACAGCCTCGCTCTCTCTCTCTCACACCCACAGCCTCGCTCTCTCTCTCTCACACACACAGCCAGTCTCTCTCTCTCTCACACCCACAGCCTCGCTCTCTCTCTCTCACACCCACAGCCAGGCTCTCTCTCTCTCACTCCCACAGCCTCGCTCTCTCCCTCACACCCACAGCCTCGCTCTCTCTCTCACACCCACAGCCTCGCTCTCTCTCTCAAACCCTAAGCCTCGCTCTCCCTCTCACACCCACAGCCTTGCTCTCTCTCTCAGACCCACAGCCTAACTCTCTCTCTCACTCCCACAGCCTCGCTCTCTCTCTCACACCCACAGCCTCGCTCTCTCTCTCACACCTACAGCCTCGCTCTCTCTCTCAGACCCACAGCCTAACTCTCTCTCTCACTCCCACAACCTCGCTCTCTCTCTCACACCCACAGCTTCGCTCTCTCTCTCAAGCCCACAGCTTCGCTCTCTCTCTCACACCCACAGCCTCGCACACTCTCTCACACCCACAGCTTCGCTCTCTCTCTCAAACCCACAGCCTCGCTCTCTCTCACAACCAAAGCCTCGCTCTCTCTGACTCCCAGAGCCACGCTCTCCTTCTCACTCCCACAGCCTCGCTCTCTCTCTCAGACCCACAGCCTCGCTCTCTCTCTCACACCCGCAGCTTCGCTCTGTCTCTCAAACCCACAGCCTCGCTCTCTCTCAGACACCGACAGCCTCGCTCTCTCTCTCACACCCACAGCCTCGCTCTCTCTCACAACCAAAGCCTCGCTCTCTCTGACTCCCAGAGCCACGCTCTCCTTCTCACTCCCACAGCCTCGCTATCTCTCTCACACCCACAGCCTCGCTCTCTCTCTCACTCACACACCCTCGCTCTCTCTCTCACACCCACAGCCTCGCTCTCTCACCGATTCCCACAACCTCGCTCACCCTCTCACTCCCACAGCCTCGCTCTGTCTCTCACACCCACAGCCTCGCTCTCTCTCTGACTCCCACAGCCTCGCTCTCTCTCTCTGACTCCCACAGACTCGCTCTCTCTCTCACTCCCACAGCCTCGCTCTCTCACTCCCACAGCGTCGCTCTCTCTCTCAGACCCACAGCCTAACTCTCTCTCTCACTCCCACAGCCACGCTCTCTCTCTCACTCACGCACCCTCGCTCTCTCTCTCACTCCCACAGCCTCGCTCTCTCTCTCACACCCACAGCCTAACTCTCTCTCTCACTCCCACAGCCTCGCTCTATCTCTCACTCACACACCCTCGCTCTCTCTCTCACACCCACAGCCTCGCTCTCTCACCGACTCCCACGACGTCGCTCTCCCTCTCACTCCGACAGCCTCGCTCTGTTTCTCGCACCCACAGCCTCGCTCTCTCTCTCACACCCACAGCCTCGCTCTCTCTCAGACACCGAAAGCCTCGCTCTCTCTCTCACACCATAGACTCGATCTCTAACTCACACCCACAGCCTCGCTCTCTCTCTCACACTCACAGCCTCGCTCTCTCTCTCACACCCACAGCCTCGATCTCTCTCTCACACCAACAGCCTCGCTCTCTTTCTCACACCAACAGCATCGCTCTATCAATGACTCCAACAACCTAAATCTCTGTCTCACACCCACAGCCTAGCTCTCTCTCTCTCACACCCACAACCTCACTTTCTCTCTCACACCCACAGCCTCGCTCTCTCTCATACCCATGGCCTCGCTCTCTCTGTAACACCCACAGCCTCGCTCTTTCTCTCACACCCACAGCCTCACTTTCTCTCTCACAACCACAGCCTCGCTCTCTCTCTCACACCCACAGCCTCGCTCTCTCTCTCACTCACACACCCTCGCTCTATCTCTCACTCCCACAGCCTCGCTCTCTCTCTCACACCCACAGCCTCGCTCTCTCACCGACTCCCACGACGTCGCTCTTCCTCTCACTCCCACAGCCTCGCTCTTTTTCTCGCAGCCACAGACTCGCTCTCTCTCTCACACCCACAGCCTCGCTCTCTCTCTCACACCCACAGCCTCGCTGTCTCTCAAACACCCACAGCCTCGCTCTCTCTCTCACACCCACAGCCTCGCTCTCTCTCTCTCACACCCACAGCCTCGCTCTCTCTCTCTCACACCCACAGCCTCGCTCTCTCTCTCTCACACCCACAGCCTCGCTCTCTCTCTCGCACACCCACAGCCTCGCTCTCTCTCTCACACCCACAGCCTCGCTCTCTCTCTCTCACACCCACAGCCTCGCACTCTCTCTCACTCCCACAGCCTCGCTCTCTCTCTCACACCCACAGCCTTGCTCTCTCTCCGACACCCACAGCCTCACTCTCGCTCCCACCCACAGCCTCGCTATCTCTCTCACTCCCACAGCCTCGCTCTCTCTCTCAGACCCACAGCCTCACTCTCTCTCTCACTCCCACAGCCTCGCTCTCTCTCTCACACCCATAGCCTCGCTCTCTCTCTCACTCCCACAGCCTCGCTCTCTCTCTCAGACCCACAGCCTCGCTCTCCCTCTCACTCCCACAGCCTCGCTCGCTCTCACACCCACAGCCTCGCTTTCTGACCGACTCCCACAACCTCGCTCTCCCTCTCACTCCCACAGCCTCGCTCTGTCTCTCACACCCACAGCGTCGCTCTCTGACTCCCACAGCCTCGCTCTCTCTCTCTCTGACTCCCACAGACTCGCTCTCTCTCTCACTCCCACAGCCTCGCTCTCTCTCTCACTCCCACAGCCTCGCTCTCTCTCTTAGACCCACAGCCTAACTCTCTCTCTCACTCCCACAGCCTCGCTCTCTCTCTCACACCCACAGCTTCGCTGTCTCTCTCAAACCCACAGCCTCGTTCTCTCTCAGACACCGACAGCCTCGCTCTCTCTCTCACACCCACAGCCTCGCACTCTCTCACAACCAAAGCCTCGCTCTCTCTCTCACTCCCACAGCCTCGCTCTCTCTCTCACACCCACAGCCTCGCTCTCTCTCTCACTCCCACAGCCTCGCTCTCTCTCTCAGAAACACAGCCTAACTCTCTCTCTCACTCCCACAGCCTCGCTCTCTCTCTCACTCACATACCCTCGCTCTCTCTCTCACTCCCACAGCCTCGCTCTCTCTCTCAGACCCACAGCCTAACTCTCTCTCTCACTCCCACAGCCTCGCTCTCTCACCGACTCCCATAACCTCGCTCTCCCTCTCACTCCCACAGCCTCGCTCTGTCTCACACACCCACAGCATCGCTCTCTCTCTGACTCCCACAGCCTCGCTCTCTCTCTCTGACTCCCACAGACTCGCTCTCTCTAACTCCCACAGCCTCGCTCTCTCTCTCACTCCCACAGCCTCGCTCTCTCTCTCAGACCCACAGCCTAACTCTCTCTCTAACTCCCACAGCCTCGCTCTCTCTCTCACTCACACACCCTCGCTCTCTCTCTCAAACCCACAGCCACGCTCTCTCTCTCACTCCCACAGCCTCGCTCTCTCTCTCACACCCACAGCCTCGCTCTCTCTCACACCCACAGCCTCGATCTCTCTCTCAAACCCAAAGCCTCGCTCTCTCTCTCACACCCACAGCCTCTCTCTCTCTCTCAGACCCACAGCCTAACTCTCTCTCTCACTCCCACAGCCTCGCTCTCTCTCTCACACCCACAGCTTCGCTCTCTCTCTCAAACCCAAAGCTTCGCTCTCTCTCTCACACCCACAGCCTCGCTCTCTCTCTCACACCAACAGCTTCGCTCTGTCTCTCAAACCCACAGCCTCGCTCTCTCTCAGACACCGACATCCTCGCTCTCTCTCTCACACCCACAGACTCGATCTCTAACTCACACCCACAGCCTCGCACTCTCTCTCACACTCACAGCCTCGCTCTCTCTCTCACACCCACAGCCTCGATCTCTCTCTCACACCAACAGCCTCGCTCTCTTTCTCACACCAACAGCATCGCTCTATCAATGACTCCAACAACCTAAATCTCTGTCTCACACCCACAGCCTAGCTCTCTCTCTCTCACACCCACATCCTCACTTTCTCTCTCACACCCACAGCCTCGCTCTCTCTCATACCCATGGCCTCGCTCTCTCTGTAACACCCACAGCCTCGCTCTTTCTCTCACACCCACAGCCTCACTTTCTCTCTCACAACCACAGCATCGCTCTCTCTCTCACACCCAAAGCCTCGCTCTCTTTCTCAAACCCAGAGCTTGGCTTTCTCTCTCACACCCACAGCCTCGCTCTCTCTCTCACACCCACAGCCTCGCTGTCTCTCGAACACCCACAGCCTCGCTCTCTCTCTCTCACACCCACAGCCTCGCTCTCTTTCTCAAACCCAGAGCTTGGCTTTCTCTCTCACACCCACAGCCTCGCTCTCTCTCTCACACCCACAGCTTCGCTCTCTCTCTCTCACACCCACAGCCTCGCTCTCTCTCTCTCACACCCACAGCCTCGCTCTCTCTCTCACACACACAGCCTCGCACTCTCTCTCACTCCCACAGCCTCGCTCTCTCTCTCACACCCACAGCCTCGCTCTCTCTCCGACACCCACAGCCTCACTCTCGCTCCCACCCACAGCCTCGCTCTCTCTCTCACACCCACAGTCTCGCTCTCTCTCTCACACCCACAGCCTCGCTCTCTCTCTCACACACACAGCCTCGCACTCTCTCTCACTCCCACAGCCTCGCTCTCTCTCTCACACCCACAGCCTCGCTCTCTCTCCGACACCCACAGCCTCACTCTCGCTCCCACCCACAGCCTCGCTCTCTCTCTCACTCCCACAGCCTCGCTCTCTCTCTCTCACACCCACAGCCTCGCTCTCTCTCTCACTCCCACAGCCTCGCTTTCTCTCTCACACCCACAGCCTCGCTTTCTCTCTCACACCCACAGCCTCGCTCTCTCTCATACCCATGGCCTCGCTCTCTCTGTAACACCCACAGCCTCGCTCACTCTCACACACCCACAACCTCACTTTCTCACTCACAACCACAGCCTCGCTCTCTGTCTCACACCCACAGCCTCGCTCTCTGTCTCACACCCACAGCCTCGATCTCTCTCTCACACCAACAGCCTCGCTTTCTTTCTCACACCAACAGCATCGCTCTATCTCTGACTCCAACAACCAAACTCCCTGTCTCACACCCACAGCCGAACTCGCTCTCTCCCACCCACAGCCTCACTTTCTCTCTCACACCCACAGCCTCGCTCTCTCTCATACCCATGGCCTCGCTCTCTCTGTAACACCCACAGTTTCGCTCTCTCTCTCACACCCACAGCCTCACTTTCTCTCTCACAACCACAGCCTCGCTCTCTCTCTCACACCCAAAGCCTCGCTCTCTTTCTCAAACCCACAGCTTGGCTTTCTCTCTCACAACCACAGCCTCGCTCTCTCTCTCACACCCACAGCCTCGCTGTCTATCAAACACCCACAGCCTCGCTCAATCTCTCACACCCACAGCCTCGCTCTCTCTCTCTCACACCCACAGCCTCGCTCTCTCTCTCTCACACCCACAGCCACGCTCTCTCTCTCTCACACCCACAGCCACGCTCTCTCTCTCTCACAGCCACAGCCTCGCTCTCTCTCTCAGACCCACAGCCACGCTCTCTCTCTCACTCCCACAGCCTCGCTCTCTCTCTCACACCCACAGCCTCGCTCTCTCCCTCACACCCACAGCCTCGCTCTCTCTCTCACACCCACAGCCTCGATCTCTCTCTCAAACCCTAAGCCTCGCTCGCCCTCTCACACCCACAGCCTCGCTCTCTCTCTCAGACCCACAGCCTAACTCTCTCTCTCACTCCCACAGCCTCGCTCTCTCTCTCACACCCACAGCCTCGCTCTCTCTCTCACACCTACAGCCTCGCTCTCTCTTTCAGACCAACAGCCAAACTCTCTCTCTCACTCCCACAGCCTCGCTCTCTCTCTCACACCCACAGCTTCGCTCTCTCTCTCAAACCACAGCTTCGCTCTCTCTCTCACACCCACAGCCTCGCACTCTCTCTCACACCCACAGCTTCGCTCTCTCTCTCAAACCCACAGCCTCGCTCTCTCTCAGACACCGACAGCCTCGCTCTCTCTCTCACACCCTCAGCCTCGCTCTCTCTCACAACCAAAGCCTCGCTCTCACTGACTCCCAGAGCCACGCTCTCCTTCTCACTCCACAGCCTCGCTCTCTCTCTCAGACCCACAGCCTAACTCTCTCTCTCACTCCCACAGCCTCGCTCTCTCTCTCACTCAAACACCCTCGCTCTCTCTCTCACACCCACAGCCTCGCTCTCTCACCGACTCCCACAACCTCGCTCTCCCTCTCACTCCCACAGCCTCGCTCTGTCTCTCACACCCACAGCCTCGCTCTCTCTCTGACTCCCACAGCCTCGCTCTCTCTCTCTGACTCCCACAGACTTGCTCTCTCACTCACTCCCACAGCCTCGCTCTCTCTCTCACTCCCACAGCCTCGCTCTCTCTCTCACACCCACAGCCTAACTCTCTCTCTCACTCCCACAGCCTCGCTCTCTCTCTCACTCACACACCCTCGCTCTCTCTCTCACTCCCACAGCCTCGCTCTCTCTCTCAGACCCACAGCCAAACTCTCTCTCTCACTCCCACAGCCTCGCTCTATCTCTCACTCACACACCCTCGCTCTCTCTCTCACACCCACAGCTTCGCTCTCTCACCGACTCCCACGACGTCGCTCTCCCTCTCACTCCCACAGCCTCGCTCTGTTTCTCGCACCCACAGCCTCGCTCTCTCTCTCACACCCACAGCCTCGCTCTCTCTCAGACACCGACAGCCTCGCTCTCTCTCTCACACCCCACAGCCTCGATCTCTAACTCACACCCACAGCCTCGTTCTCTCTCTCACACTCACAGCCTCGCTCTCTCTCTCTCACCCACAGCCTGGATCTATCTCTCACACCATCAGCATCGCTCTCTTTCTCACACCAACAGCATCGCTCGATCAATGACTCC